>NC_090388.1:43497173-43803173 GCF_036365525.1 Heterodontus francisci | reverse complement strand
CAGGCCTCGCTGCCGTAGAGCACGGTACTGAGGACACAGGCTTGATACACTTGGACTTTTGTGTTCTGTGTCAGTGCGCCATTTTCCCACACTCTCTTGGCCAGTCTGGACATAGCAGTGGAAGCCTTTCCCGTGCGCTTGTTGATTTCTGCATCGAGAGACAGGTTACTGGTGATAGTTGAGCCTAGGTAGGTGAACTCTTGAACCACTTTCAGAGTGTGGTCGCCGATATTTATGGATGGGGCATTTGTGACGTCCTTGCATTGATCCTTGCAGCACCCCAATGCCTGCCAACTTGAAAATGCCCCATTTATGCCCACTCTCTGCTTCCTGTCTGTTAACCAATTCTCTAACCATGCTAATATATTACACCCAACACCATGAGCCCTTATCTTGCCTATTAATCTAAATACCATCCAAATCAATACTTTACTGTTTGCAATTTTAGATTCAGTTAATGAAATGCACAGTATTTCATTGTGACAGTGGTTTCATTCTTTGTAGCATGCTGTCAGAAATCCAGTAGTCACAGGTTAGTTCCTCTAAAACCTTATGAAATAGCAAATTGAATATTTAGATTAGTGTTTTGACCTCTGCTCCTTTTTTCTCACCTTCAACGCCACTTCTCAAAAAAAAAAACTTTTAAAAATAAATTAGTTGCAAAATCAATCTTTGAAAACTTTGGCACTACATGTCTGTTGTCCTGAAGATATATTACCATAATGATTACATGATTACCAAAAAAGGTACAACAAACAAAGAACAGTACAGCACAGGAACAGGCCATTCGGCCCTCCAAGCCTGCGCCGATAATCGGGGGTTATTGGGAATGTGGAGTCGAAGTTACAATCAGATCAGCCATGACCTTACTGAATGGCAGAACAGGTTCGAGGGGGCAAGTGGCCTACTCCTGCTCCTAATTCGTATGTTCCTAAATGATTACATTGTAACTCAGTACTGTTTCAGTGAGAAATACTGAACTTGATGGAGGAGCATGGACCTTAATGACAGCCTTGTTTGATATTTCAACATGATTGTGCTAATTTGTAAGTTTTTCTCTTTGTGGATTATTATTGCAATGAAGTGGAGCACCTCTGGACACTGTCTTAAGGCTCTGTTCTAGGATTTGAAATACTGTGGCTTTTGTGAGTATGAAACTTTGTTCATATTTATTCCAACCTGTATTTACTGTATAGAAATTCTGAATAGGTTTTGTGGATACTGACTTGGTGTGAATTTTATATTATAAAATGTCTATAATATTTTCTGGTATTTCTGATAATTTTGAAAAAAATAAATTGCTGTAGTACTGGACTGTGATGCTATATATCTTCAGATGCCACATTCACCATCTTATTTAGTCTTTCAATTCGATACAGTCTCTCCCACACTTTGTGTGGCCATAACATAAAACTCAGTGACATTTTAGAATAAAGACTACAGAATATTTACAAAAGAGTATCTGGGAAGGCATTTAAAGTAGCATTTCAGCCTCTTGGTTTTACTGGTGGTCATCGGTCTTGCAGACTGACAAAATTAGAAGCAAGAGGTGGATTGAATTATTCCTCTGTCCCAGTCAGTTATTTCTTATCTTTGCCAATCCACCACAATAATTCCATTATTTTTATTAAATATATATATTTAGTTTCTATTAGGCCCTGTCGCCACACAGCGCAAGATACCGTGTGGGCTGTTTCCCGGCTCCAGTGGGGGGTTGGGTCCCTTGTTAAAAGACACTTAGTGCCCGAGTGAGGGACCCGGCATCGGGAAGGGGGTCCTGCTGACAGCGACCCTTGCTAATGACCCTCCTAAACCCCCACGCCCACCCTGTGAGATCCCTCCCACCTTGATCTACCTGTGGCATGGGTCCAGTGACACTCCTGGGCCTCAGGTAGATGCTTCGCTGGCAGCAGCCACTACCTCCGCAGTGGCACTGGTCAGTGGAAGAGCTGCCAGCCTCTGATTGGCCAGCAGTTCTCTTAGAGCGGGACTTCTGTCGCCGGGGTCCTTGATCCTGTGGAAGGCCTGCTGCTGTCCACTTAAGTGCCTAATTGGTACTAGATTCGGCGGGCCTTCCACAGAAGAGGCAACAAGGGGTTCTCGGTGTCGCTTTTTCTAGATGTCGACACCCATCACCAGCATAAAATCCCGGTCTTGCTGTCAAGTTAAATTGGTACAGAGCATAGAATGGAAAAAAAAATTGTGTTTAGAAATCTGCAACAATCACAACTGAAGTATTAATGTATGACCAGGTTCTCCAAATTACAAACCATTTTCAACCTACAATCTTTGGCTATCTGACCCAGTAAGCCCATGGAACTCAGCTTTTATTTTGTTCTTTTACTCTATGTTTTATTTTATTTTTTGGTTTTGGGGATGTTAATGGTACAAGCCACAATGCCAAGGTATAAAGTACTGATAGCTAAACCTGAAAGAAATACAGTGTAGATGATATCGGATACCTCGAAATCAAAGAATTCAGATAACATCAAAAAATTGAGAGCAAATTTTGAGCATTTTATCAACATCATCTGTATTGATTTGCTATTATCAGTAGCTTGAGATATTAGCAAAATGATGGGAAAGTTTATTTAATCTTCATATCTAGACTGAGGGATATCATGTTATAGACTTGAGTGGCCCAAAGGCAAAGTTAGGACATTCCTAATGTATGCAGTAGTGTTTGAACAAACATTAAAATAGAAGCCTTGAAACTACTGTTGGGGATATTAGTAGATGAATGCTTAAAGTTTTGATGTGATTTTTTTATGTACCTATTCTACTGCATGTGTTAAAATAGAGCAACATCGTAGAAATGCAATAAGTATTTGTCTGCTAATATAACCCACAGTAATTATTATAAAGATGAATAGAATTGGCTGAATTCTTTAAAGTTATATATGTTTTTCAAAAAATTTCTGGTTATAATCTGTTGAATACATTTTATTACTCAATTGTACAATGTGAAAACACACAAACGAGTCATTGGCCGGAACTTTACAGCCCCCACCCACCCACCCTCACGCCGCCCCCCCCCCCCACTGCCACCCCAGGAGTGGGCTGGGAGGCATGGGGTGGGGGGGGGGTGTAAAATTTAGTGGGATGCAGGGGCTACCGTTACTGTTGCCTATCCACCCCTGCTACTATTTTGCCAGCAGAGGGGGAGGTGGCAAACAATCCGCCCACGCCAGGCCAATTGAGGCCCTTAAATGGTCAATTAATTGCCACTTTAGGGTCTCCTGCCGCTGCTGGTCTATTACCAGCGGTGGATGGGCACTTCACCTGATCAGGCCACCCAGTAAAACCTGGCAGCCACCTTGCAGGCCGGGGGTGGTCTTCCTGATTAGGCACCCTGTGCCCCAAGGAGCACATAGCGCCTCCGCTGGAACACCTCCCTCCACCCTCTCGATCAACTCGCACCCCTGCCAACCCCCCACACCCCCCACCCCACCGCCACCTTGCCGGGGCTGAGCCGATTGTCCCCAGTGAGGCCCGATCCCCACTTACCTGTTTTGAGGGCAACGTCCATGTTGCTGCTCTTGTTAGGTGCAGCCGTAGCAGTGGCCACTGCTACCAGTGATGCTGCTGAGACTGTAGAGCTGCTGGCCCTCTGATTGGCCGGCAGCTCTTAGAGGCATGACCTCCTGCCTCAGTGGGGCGGAAGTCCTGACCGAGGCCAATTAAGGGCCTGGGACACGTAAAATTGCGTGGCTTTCAGGCCTGGCGAAGGAGGGATCGCCCCTGACCTTTTGGCCGGTGAGCGGAGCCAGTGCTGCCATGTACAATTCTGACCATTAATTTATGGGACTTTTAAAGCAGCAAAATTGGTATTACATTTAGGGAAACAGTAGTACAGCCATGAAGTATTTGGTACTAATTTTGCAACAACCCTTATTTTAAATGCCAATTTTGCATTTCATCTTCAAATGTTGCAACAGTTTAAGCATGATTTTAATTTCCTAATCCCTAAAAGGGCAGAAGAGAATGCAATGCTTTGTTGATTGTCTTGTAAGGGAAGAGCAGCCTTTGTTCTTTAGGTTATTCAAGGTTCCGTTTGACTTACCTTTCTGCACCTCATCAGTTTCACAGTCATTCAGCTAAGAATTTTCTCTATCAAGAATGTTATAGTAAAGCTGGAACATTTCATTTTTGGTTAATTCCTACTAAATGTACTCATGGACAGCAGCAACTGCACAAGTAGTGAGATGAAAATAATTCAATAATACCAAAAAACAATCTCAGGCTATCACCTGGTTTTCTTTAAATTTTCATTGTCTTTTTGCCATTGAAATGGTTGACTCCAGGTTAAGGAAATTCCTAATCTTTTTCATACTGTAAAACCTCTGGGAGATATAGAATGTGCCCTGAAACGTAGATGCATCCAGTTTGAATTTTGAGATTTTTTTGACCAGCAGAGAATTTCTTAAGTCAATGATCCTGCTATGTTATCATCAAATTATGTTTGCTATTTTTAAACCCTAAGCATTTTGAATATTTAAAAAATTTGATAAATTAAGCGAATAATACAGCAACAGACATGTAGATATTCAAGTAAATGTGCAGTTTTGAATGGTGGGCAGCATTATGCTGGTGTAAACATGTATTTCTATTGCACTGACCTGTACAGCCAGCACGATGAACCCACTTAAACAATTAGATTTAACAAGTAGGTGGTAGAGTTGGTATTCAAGAAGTATGAAATTAAATCAGTGGTAGGGCTTTCTTCACATTGGACTGCTTTTCTGAGCTTTAAGTAAGCTAAGGGACTTGAAAAGAGAGCTCTACCTCAGTTAAGTGTACAGATGTGTAATGCTACTGCTTAGTTGATTGGCCACAGATGAGTAAAGGACTACTTCACTCTAATTGCCACATTGGTTAGGTCATTGTAAAATTGCCATTGCTCAGGAGAGATGTAAGTGATCCATGAAAATACTGGCAGAGAAAATCCTAATCGAATATAAGATGACATGGATGTTAACCAGTTGTTTGCAACACCCCTTATTTTAATGGAATATGCAAACTAATGGCAGTGGTTGAAATGAAAGCTCAACAAGTGACAATTATATTCATAATTTGGAGATAGGCTAACACCTTTTGAGATACATGTATGTATGTTCCCCTGGACTTCGTGACTATTTATGCAAATGTTATAGGCAACATACCCTCTAATGTTTTTTGTAGTGTGTGGCCGATTCGTTTAAGTGCCCAGGCTCTTTAAATATTTTTGTGTGGCCACGCATAGTAACTTAAAGGGGCCTACCTGTACGGGAACTTTCGGGTTGCTGCGCGACCACGCAGCTTAGAGGGAACATTGGTTACAGGACTACTGGTAATTTTTGTAGCCATAATCGTTGAGTTCAAGGCAGGGATAGATAGATTTCTGAGATCTCAGGGAATCAAGGGATCTGAGGAGCAGGTGGGAAAGTGCATTTGAGGCAGAAGATCAGCCATGATCGTATTGAATGGTGGAGCAGTCTTGAGGGGCCGTATGGTCTATTTCTGCCACTGTTTATGTTCTTATCCCATTATATTTGCACAAAGAATGACCAGTGGGGGACATGTTCTAATGTGTCTCATCTGCAGCTCTGAGGTGATACTGTTTAATTACCCTTACCTAGTAATAATTACCAGATTATGCTGTGAAAATAATGGTGAGACTAACAACAAGACAGAAAATTATGGCATGCACCTATGTGGCATTAAATGCCAAAATCCAGAAGCTGATGTCCAAGATGTGTGAGGTAATGTATGTGGGGGAGGGCAAACAAAGTGAGGGAATAGACAATAAATGGCAGGTTACTGAGAAGTGTAAAGGAACAATGGGACCTTGGTGTACATATCCATAGATCCCTGAAGGTAGCAGGACACATGGATAAGCTGGTTAAAATGGCATACGGGTTTCTTTCCATTATCAGCTGAGGCATGGAATATAAGAGCCATGGAGTTTTTGCTAGAACTGTATAAAATACTAGTTCGTCCATAGCTAGGGTACTGCATACAGTTCTGGTCACCGCATTACAGGAAGGATGTGATCTCACCAGAGAGGTTGCAGAGGAGATTTACAAGGATGTCAGGAATAGAGACTTTTACCTATGAGGAAAGATTGGATAGGCTGAGATTGTTTTCTTTGGAACAGAGGAGGCTGAGGGGAGATTCAACTGAGATGCATAAAATTATGAGGGGCCTAGATAGAGTGGATAGGAAGAACCTATTCCCCTTAGCAGAGAGGTCAACAAATAACCAGGGGGCATAGATTTAAATAATTAGTAGAAGGATTAGAGGGGAGTTGAGAAATAGTTTCACCCAGAGGGTGTGGGGGTATGGAACTCATTACCTGAAAGAGTGGTAGAGGCAGAAATCCTCATTGCACTTACAAATGACTTGGATGTGCCTTGAAATGCTATAGCCTATAGAGCTATGGACCAAGAGATAGAAAGTGAGATTAGGCTGGATAACTCTTTTACAGCCAGCACAGACACAATGGGCCAAATTACCTCCTCCAGTGCTGTAAATTTTCTATGTTACTATGTTCCTCCGTAAGCTTCCTAAACATGCCATCTCACAGTCTGACTCACCATTAAAATGAATTGAATGTCGTGATGTTTCTGCACTGGCACTGTAGATATGGACTAAACTCACCAAAAAACTTTGGAGCTTGTTGATTTCAGTGTAAGTATTCTTATAACAGTCCAGAAATCTTAATAAAATGCTGGAAATGCTCAGCAGGTTAAGCAGCATCCGTGGAGGGAGCAAGAGTTAACATATTGTCATCTCTGAAAAAGTTAGAAACATAATAGGTATTAGGCAAATACAGAGGCAAGGAAAGTTAGGAGAGACTAAAAGAACAAAAGGGAAGGTCTGTTGGGTTGGAAGGCAGGAGAGATTAAATGACAAAAGGGATGATGGTGCAAGGTAAAAGGAGGTGGTAATGGGGCAAGTAAAGAAACAAAAGATGGGTCAGGTGGAGGTGTAAATGGAAACAGCAGAACCATGACAGCAACTGCTGTCAGAACAAATGAGAGCAGTGGGTATGATCTGCAATTGTTGAACTCACTGAGTCTGGAGGGCTGTAAAGTGCCTTTGAAAGATGAGGTGCTGTTCCTCAAGTTTTTTGTTGAGCTTCATTGGAAAAATACAGGAGGCAGAGGACGGAGAGGGGTAGGGAATTAAAATAACAGGCAACCGGAAGTTCAGTGTCACATTTGCAGACTGAACGGGGATGTTCCACAAAGCAGTCATCTAATCTGCCTTTGGTCTCCCAAATGTAGATCATCACATTGTGACCAGCAAATGCAGTATGCTGAAGTGAAAGAAGTAAAGTAAATCACTGACAGCTTCAACTAGAAGGAGTGTTTGGGGCCCTAGATGGTGCAAAGGGAGGTGGTAAGAGGGCAGGTATTCCCAGTGATCACATGGAAAGTACAGTGGGGAGCAGAGGGGTGCTTAAGGAGTGGATAAGGGTGTCGCAGTGGAAATGGTTCCTTTGGAATGCTGAAAGGGGAGTGGAGGGGAAGATGTGTTTGGTGATGGCATCACACTGAAGATGGCAGAAATGGTGGAAGATAATCCTTTGACTGTGGAAGCTGGTGGGGTAAAAGTGAAGACAAGGAAAACCCTATCATGCTTCTGGGCAGGAGGGGAAGGGGTGAGCATAGAAGTGCAGGTAATGGAATGGACAGGGTCGAGGACCCTGTCAACCACAGTGTAGGGGAATTTTTTTTTTAGAGATACAGCACTGAAACAGGCCCTTCGGCCCACCGAGTCTGTGCCGACCAACAACCACCCATTTATACTAACCCTACAGTAATCCCATATTCCTACCACCTACCTACACTGGAGGCAATTTATAATGGCCAATTTACCTATCACCTGCAAGTCTTTGGCTGTGGGAGGAAACAGGAGCACCTGGCGAAAACCCACACGGTCACAGGGAGAGCTTGCAAACTCCGCACAGGCAGTACCCAGAATTGAACCCGGGTCCCTGGAGCTGCGAGGCTGCGGTGCTAACCACTGCGCCACTGTGCTGCCCCTAATTCTCAGCTGTGGAATGAGGAAGATGAATTGAAAGGACCGGTGCGGAAGGTGGCGTCATCAGAACACCTTCTTGTGCAAGCACGGGTGATGTAACACCTACCCTCTTACCTCGTCCCTTCCCACCATTCAGGGCCCCAAACGCTCCTCCAGGTGAAACAGTGATTTACGCGTACTTCATTGCACATTGCAAAAGTGACTACACTTCAAAAAGTACTTCATTGGCTGTAAAGTGCTTTGGGACACCTGTTGGTTGTGAACGGTGCTATAAAAATGGAAGTCTTTCTTTATTTCACTTTAGTACACTGTATTTGCTGCTCACGATGCATTCTCCTTTACAATGGGGAGACCAAACACAAGCTGGATGACCATTATGTGGAGCACCTCCATTCACTTTGCAAGCATGACCACAAGCTTCCAGTCACCTGTCATTTTAATTTTCCACCCCACTCCCACTCTGACCTCCCCGTCCTTGGCTTCCAATGAAGTTCAACGTAAACTCAAGAAAAAGCACCTCATCCATCCATTAGGCACAAGACTCAACATTGAATTCAACTATTTCAGATCATAACCACTGCCCCAATTTTTTCAGATAACAGCTGTTGGTAATCTTTCTGCTATTCTCATTCACACCTCCTCTAGACTTAAAAGCAAAATACTGCGGATGCTGGAAATCTGAAATAAAAACAAGAAATGCTGGAACCACTCAGCAGGTCTGGCAGCATCTGTGGAAAGAGAAGCAAAGTTAACGTTTCAGGTCAGTGACCCTTCATCGATGATTTTATATCCTCTAGACTTATCTTTTGTTTCTTTACTTGTCCCATTAACACCCCCTTTTTGCCTTGCCCCATAATGCCTTTTGTCATTTCATCTCTCCTGCCTTCCATCCTATCATACACCTTCCCCTATGTTCTTCCCCTCCCCTTTCCTTGCCTCTGTACTTCCGCAAAACCTGTTCTGACGAATGTCATCGACGTACAATATTATCTGTTTCTCTTTCCACATATGCTGTCTGATCTGCTGAGTATTTTCAGCATTTTCAATTTTAATGTGACCTCCAACATCCGTATTTTGCTTGGTAAGTCTTAGTTAATAACCTCTCTGGCACTGAAAATTAACTTGTATAAGTGCGGAGTCTCGTTTCCTCAATTTTTAATTATTATTCGAGTTTCTGTTTTCAATTTTTTTCACTTTTTCTTTCTGTCTCTTATCCCATTCTCTTAATCCAGCCTTTCTTTATGTTGCTTTGTGTACCTGAGTTGAACATTAAATTCACTACTCACTTTTGGATCAGACGCTGCGCTGCTCATTAACGATTTTTCAATTTGACTGGTTAAGGTGATGTACAGTTGCTTGACCAGTTCTCACAGGCGGGACTATTTGTTGAAGTAAAAGGAGGTAGAGAATGGCATAATGCCAAATTCTAGCCTGTAGGTAAAGGATACCCAATTCCCAGCATGCCTGTAGAAAGCTGGCGGAAAGGAGGTTTTGGGCTGACCTTTAAAAAGTCCTGTGGGTTTTTGAGGTAACTGGTTTAAAGTAAAACAAAACGTTTAATTTGATTACTGCTGACAATTGGGCTTTCATGACCTTGTGTTCCAGTCGCTATTATGTATTTCCCTGGGTCCCCTTTATTGGTTAGAATAGATTGGACAATGTGCATCGTCCATGGTGAAGAGCTGGAGAGGAATAATAGGCAGTTTAGAGACAGTCGTAGACAGCAGTTGTTTTCCATAAGTTCTTGGCAGACTCAGAGTACTGGAATCAGTCAAAAAATAAAGTTTCAAAGACAAAAACATGACATTTGATTAATGCAATTCTGAGAAGTTCATTCTGTAATCTTATCCCTTGCAAAGTATGAATCAGTGTTGATACTCTTTTGTGCATGTTATACCTCAATGATCCCTTCATGGGAAGTGTACTTTTTGTTTCACTATCATGTTTTTTTTAATCTGTTAAAGATGTGAGCCTGTCATCCTTTATAAATTCCAGTATTGTTTGCTTTGTCTTCAAAAATATACATTTCATTCAATCTTTTAACTTGTAGCTTTAAATATCTGTGGGGTAAGGATTCGACGTGAATGAATTGGCAGGTTGCGTTACTTTAGTGAGAAACAGGAGACAAATCCAAGCAGCACGCTATTATAGATTCAGGCAGCGATTTACAGAACAACCGAGCTATATACTTCCCGTGTTGCAGCTGGACGTCGGAGCACATTGTTCAGTCTTCTGTCTTACTCTGTGTCCTTCTTTTCCTGTCTTGAGTCTTCTCTCCGTCGTGCCGGTTATCATGAATTCCTCTTTTATCCCTCTGTAGTGCTGCCAATTTTTGTCAGAGCACCTATCAGGGAGAGCCCCGTCCGTTTCCAATCCAATTATTGTCATAGAGTCATACAGCACAGAAACAGGCCATATGGCCCACCGTGTCTGCGCCGCCATCAAGCACCTATCGATTCTAATCCCATTGTCCAGCACTTGGCCAGTAGCCTTGTATGCTATGGCGTTTCAAGTGCTCATCTAAATACTTCTTAAATGTTCTGAGGGCTCCTGCCTCTACCACCCCCTCAGGCAATGCGTTCCAGATTCCAACTACCCTCTGGGTGAATTTTTTTTCCTCAAATCCCCTCTAAACCTCCTGCCCCTTACCTTAAGTCTGTGCCCCCTGGTTATTGACACCTCCGCTAAAGGAAAAAGTTTCTTCCTATCTATGCCCTTCATAATTTTGTATACCTCAATCAGGTCCCCCCTCAGCCTTCTCTGCTCTAAGGAAAACAATCCTAGTCTATCCAGTCTCTCTTCATAGCTGAAATGCTCCAGCCCAGGCCACATCCTTGTGAATCTCCTCTGCACCCTCTCCAGTGCAATCACATCCTTTCTGTAGTGTGGCAACCAGAACTGTACACAGTAGTCCAGCTGTGCCCTAACTAGCATTTTATACAGCTCCATATAACCTCCCTGCTCTTATATTCTATGCCTTAACTAATAAAGACAAGTATCCCATGTGCCTTCCTAACCACCTTATCTACCTGTGCTGCTGCCTTCAGTGATCTATGGACAAGTACACCAAGGTCCCTCTGACCTTCTGTACTTCCTAGGGTCCTGCCATCTATTGTATATTCCTGTGCCTTGTTAGTCCTCCCAAAATTAATCACCTCACACTTCTCAGGATTAAATTCCATTTGCCACTGCTCTGCCCATCTTACCAGCCCATCTATATCGTCCTGTAATCTAAGGCTTTCCTCCTCACTATTTATGACACCACCAATTTTCATGTCATCTGCGAACTCACTGATCATACCTCCTATATTCACATCAAAATCATTAATGTACACTACAAACAGCAAGGGTCCCAGCACTGATCCCTGAGGTACACCACTGGTCACAGGCTTCCACTTGCAAAAACAGCCCTCGACCATCACCCTCTGCCTACTGCCACTAAGCCAATTTTGGATCCAATTTGCCAAACTGCCCTGGATCCCTTGGGCTCTTGCTTTCTTGACCAATCTCCCATGCGGGACCTTATCAAAAGCCTTACTGAAGTCCATGTAGACTACATCAACTGCTTTACCCTCATATACACACCTAGTCACCTCCTCGAAAAATTCAGTCAGATTTGTTACACATGATCTCCCCCTGACAAAGCCATGCTGACTATCCTTGATTAATCCCTGTCTCCCCAAGTGGAGATGAATCCTGTCCCTCAGAATTTTTTCCAATAGTTTCCCTACCACTGATGTTAGACTCACTGGCCTGTAATTACCTGGTTTATCCCTACCACCCTTCTTGAATAATGGTACCACATTCGCTGTCCTCCAGTCCTCTGCCATCTCGCCTGTGGCCAGAGAGGATTTGAAAATTTGGCATCCGTATGTGTCCCCTATCACCTGCAATGCAAGTCACATACATTCTAATGAACCTGTGGCCCCTTTTGTTCCCCAGTTCCCTATCTTATAAGTGTCTCACCATGTGGTTACACAACTTCAGTTTCTGCTTACACTGTGGTTTTAATCTAATCAACTACATAATATGATTTCAACCTAATCAATTGTCTTGGCATGAACAATCTTAGGCAGTCCCTTGGGAACAAGGATGACTTTCTTCCACTCCAGGATTGTGGGTCCTTAGGTGACTGAATAGTCCAATTCTGGATCCGCACACTCTGCCACAGGTGGGGCAGGTGGTCAATGTTATAGTGGTGGAGTTCTCAGGCTATAATAACGGTACAATGTTCAGGTCTGTTGCTGCTGGGGTTGTCCATAAGAGTCCTGATGCTCCAGGTCCCGAAGTTCATTTTGAAGGGATGGAAGATGCCTGTGTGTGGGTTCTTTTAATGTGGGGTAGCCATTGCACACCGACTACTGCCTGGTCAAAGCAAAGCAAGGTCTTTGTCCAATGGCAGGGCTGAACGGGGACTAATACATATGCATGGACAGCATGTCCAACTGGCAAGCCCGGATGCAGACTGTATGGGTCTGCATCAGGGTGTTCTTGAAGGGGTCACTGAAAGCCTGCTGCAAGTCTACCAGCTCCATGAGGGGTCCCGGGGGACCCTCGTCACTGGCTTCTGGCCTAGTGTCTAGAATCTCCCTCCCTTGACAGTCCCACATTGGAAATTGTTGGGCGCAACTGGGCTCAAAGTACTCATTGTTAAATCTAGCAGCTTCTCCTCCATCTCCATTCCAGCTCATTGTCTTTAAAATGTTGTGGGACCTCCTGAGAGGTGCTTTATGCAAGTTTTTTCATGTTATAAAAATCTCCACTGATGCAAAAGCCAAATAAATATCCATAGAGGAGAGTCTTCTGATGGGTTAAACTACAGGCTGAAGGTGCAGCACGAAAGGTTAATAGAAATTACAGGAGTCTAGATTACTGTGATTACTGGAGGGGCAGCGCAGTGGTTAGCACTGCAGCCTGGGTACTGCCTGTGTGGAGTTTGCAAGTTTTCCCTGTGTCTGCGTGGGTTTCCTCCCACATGCCAAAGACTTGCAGGTTGATAGGTAAATTGGCCATTATAAATTGCCCCTAGTATAGGTAGGTGGTAGGGGAATATAGGGACAGGTGAGGATGTGGTAGGAATGTAGGATTAGTATAAATGGGTGGTTAATGGTCGGCACAGATTCGGTGGGCCGAAGGGCCTGTTTCAGTGCTGTACCTCTAAATCAAAAAAATCAAAAACACAGCTTCTAGCATTTATTGTGTTAAATCAGTTATCTCTGGAACAGTTGTGGATTGGCAGAATCAGGGAAGCCCAGCGACAGGTTTTAGCAACTTCAGCATTATGCTCTAGCTGCTTCGAGCTTGATACTTCTCCCATAATTCATTACTTAGCATATCCAAGCATCTAGCACGTTATACATAGTTCAAAATTCTTACATATCAACGCGACATCTCAGTCATAATTTTGGCGTTTACAATTTTATTTTGCAACGGTTTTGAACAGAACAGTCTGGTAAGATTTAGTTTTGCTGGTATTCAACTTCGTTCAAACTGAACTTTAGATTTATAGAATTTGACTTTTAAGAACCTATAACCTGACCATCTTTCAAACAAAACAGTATCAAATAAATGTGAATCAAACTTTTTTGTGCACAAATGATGCCAAGGAATCATTCGCCATTTACTTGAACTTCTGAACTTTATTTTGTTTCTATGACGAAGTGCTATGTGCAGGTTACAAGTAGGGGGTGCATACTGCATTCCGGTCATACAATAATTTTGTCATTATGCAATTTAGGCTTCAATCTTAGGTTATTTTCCAATTATGTCTATTATTCAATAACCTAATTGTAAGGTATAGGCCACCTGCGCAACAAACTTACGAAAGCAAAGTATAACTTCAATTCAGCTTTTCGCCATTCTTTCATTTGCATAATTTCTGATGGACTTCTATGCAAAATATATGTAAGTTTCATTGCCCACTTGTATTTTTAGAAATTATATTTTCTATGTCCAGGTTATCTACTGATTCTTGTGTCAGAACATGCAAATCATTTTCTTAGTGCCGTCAACTTTCCATTGTCATTATCAGTAATTTGTACAGTACATTGGATATGGGTTTTGTTTGACAATTTGATTGCTCTGCTTTGAGATGAGTTAGCTCTATGGATGAGTTGGCTAAATTACAAACATGCCTAATTTACTTCAGCTATGCTTTATACCGTGTGTAAACAATTTATGTATAAATACAAGCATTCATAACTGTTTCTTTGTTACTAACCCCTTTTTTCTTACTGTAGTTAATAAATGAACAGCGGTAGAACGCGCGTCAGAAAAAATGCAGCTTTCAATTCAATAACAAAAAGTATAACGTGAAAGATTTTATTATCTGAAGAACTGTAGTCGCAACCTTCATTAGAAGCATTGGTCAAAGAAAAAACATTCTAAAATATAGACTCGGCATACAGGAATAAAATGGCTAGTAATTGGGAGAGAGAAAAAGAAGCAAAAAAAACTTTGTATAAGGTTCCATCTAGCCAGAAATCTTTATACTTATGAATAGCTGACTTTGGCTGGACTGCTATATGTTTAAAAAAACAACGGGTGGAGCAATATCGATGATCTGCCACTCGTGGCCACTCGCATTTTTACTAAATACAGCACTATGGCATCATATTAACAAAGCATGCTAAACACAGCTAGGGGCAGGACATTACCACAACAAAGTATTTCCTTTAATTTCACTCTTTGAATCTATGATTAGATTTTTGACTATTGGATGTGAGATTCAAAATGGACTCAACTTCACATTCCTAGATTATAAATGCTTATATAAATACACCCAATACGAATAGGATAAGGAAATTGATGGTTAGATCAAGCCTCGGGTCCAAGGTTTATAATAAAAATCAGTTTTATTGCTCAGCACACTGCAGTTATAATAAAGATACTAACCTATGTTCTCTGTACCAACCATTTGAATCTTTGTTACGTTTCTATTTTTATTATAAATAGAAATCGTGCAACATAAAATAGGATGTCGTTCAAAAGTAGAGTGCATATACATCTCGTGTGTTAGCGTGCGTGTGAAAGGGTATTGGACACCAATCCGAAATATGCTTGGTACAAATGGTACAAGTCAGGCTGCATTTACATTATAACCAATTTCAGCGTTGAGCTAAATCGATGATAATGTAAATGCATCTTCAGAGTGACTAATTTTTCCAGTAATTATTGATTCAAACCATTTAATATAATCTGTTTCTAATAAGCACTCATTTTATACCTGTTCATTTTTTCTATCCCAACACCCCCTGGTTGGAGAGGTTCATAGTAACGTCGCTTTTTCCTGCACCGTGCTGCTACCCATAGAAGGGTGCACATACAAGTCAATATGATTAATGAAAGCATCAACAAGGGAGTCACCAAAACCTTTGGGTCCAATAGCCAAGGTGCTGGAGCTGTTTGGTTCTTGCCAGAGGGCCCTTTGGTGCTGTTCCCCTTCTTCAGGGGAAGGCTGTTAGAAGTCGGTGTGAGATAAGTAGATTCTTCATCGTACGCGGTAGCTAAGAAGCGAGAGGGCTGGACGGTGACTTGCGTCGCATTGCTAATGACCACCTCACCTTCGATTGAAGCTGAAGCCTCTGGTAGTTCAGTCGAGTCATTCCGGGTACCGTTTGCGCCACTCGTAATGTCCTGAGAATTAGTGCTTGACACCGGGTTGACTTTGGAAGGAAGAGGTGTCTGTGATGGAAGCGACACAGACGTGTACCAGTTGTAGGTGGGAAGAGTTGCTTGTGATGGAAGGGAAACATACCTGTTATAATGGCGTTGTTTGTCCAAACCGAGATATTCTGTATTATTAAATCTTGATAAATCGACAGAGAAACGAAAGCTTGGCTCTCTGCCTTTACTTCGACGGTTTCCAAAAATGAGCAAATCTGGATCCTCCCCTGTAAAACATTAAACGAAAAGTGAGGCCACGGAATTGAAGTAAAATGACATCTGCAATGGCATATGGTATTGGGATGTTTAGTAATAGCAATGAGAATGACAGTGAACAGTGCAACATTCTCTGAGTGGTTGTGTATTAAAATCCTACAGATGCTTAAACTCGCTAAAGAGCTTGAATTTATAAAACATCGTTCACGTTCTCGAACCTTCGCAACGCGCATTACATTCAATGAATTACTTTGAAGTAAAGTCACCAGTTATTTTGTTGGCAAATGGCAACGGCCAATTTAGACCGCCAGCTCCCATTAACAGCAATGAGATAAATAAATCTATTTCTGGATGTGTTTGTTGAGGAATAAATGTTAGCCAAACTAAGCAGAAATAATTAAATATTTTATTATTGGTTTTCAAATTACAATAATTATACACTTAATAAATAAAAATCATTATATGGCTGTTTTATTCGCTCTTTCGCATTTAAATGTTGTGAAGTGGTGTCCTTACCTTTTGTAACGTTAAACAGTGTAAAATCAGTCTTCCTTCTCATTATGCAACTTTCCTGACTTGGGCAGTTAAGGTGAAAACAGTTGAAACTGCCCAGAACTTGGGCAAAGTTGAAAACGGCTATATTACATGTGTCTGTAATAAACGAAAAGGAGGGACGAATTAGTTCGAATAGTTAGTCAAAGGTGTAGGAGTAAGTGACAAGTGCGGGATGGTGGGCAGGGGTGGAGAGAGATTTCATGCTCACAGATTAGAAAGATACAGTTTAAAAGGGAGCTCGCCAGTATTCAATTACCGAGCAGCAGACAAGACTACATGATTTTAACTGGAGAGTGCAGAATGAATGGTGCCCTGTGCCTGTAGGAAAGGAGTAGAAAGTACATACGAGCTTAAGGATCATGCGTGGAAGCAAGAAGCAGTAGAGTAATTGTTACCACTTGAATAAGAACATGCAGATTGGCATCCAGCGTGCAGGGGAAAGGTCGTTCGAAACCTGGGCTGGACTGGGACTGCAGGAACACAACGATCATTGTGTTCATACTGAAAGAGAACAGGGTTCAGTTTCATGAAATTTAAGCTTTAGCCAAAATGTCAGTTTTATCGATCAGCAACATTCCTAGTTCTTGGTTGAATCTGTTTCTCAAATACACCTTTCAGCCTTAGTTTTAAGTATCTTTAAATTTTGAATCGAAACTTCTTGTTTAAAATATTAAACCTCGTAGAAAACTAAAATAATAGAGTTGATGCAATTGTTATTGCTTCAGCAGTCATAAATTGTTAGCGAGACCAACCATCAATCGTGGTTGTGATCAATTTTTTTGTGTCATCAGGTTTATCATTTGCGTCCTTAATAATAACCATCTTATCTCGATGGCTACTCTTTGACTTTTCTGGATCCCCAGTTCAGCCGTTTGCCTCTTAGAATAGAATCATGGAAAGTTTAAGGTACAGAAAGAGGCCACTTGGCCCATCGTGTCTGTGCCGGCCGAAAAACGATCCACTTATTCTAATTCCACCTTCCATCATCTGGTCCGTAGCCCTGCAGATTACGGCACTTGAGGTGCATATCTGGAATCCTTTTGAATGAATTGAGGGTTTCTGCCTCAACTTCCCTTTCAGGCAGTGAGTTCTAGACCCCCACCACCCTCTGGGTGAAAACGTTTTTCCTCATCTCTTGTGCATAATGAACTGACCACAGACGACGAACAGCAATTATTATTAGTAAATATTGTTTAACATGACATGTTATCCTGATAGAAATTACTGAAAATCCCGCGATCTGTGTCTTGAAACAGGGTGGAAACCCTTCCTCTATGAGCTTGTCAAACTAACCATTCTGGAGGAGGCAGCAAGTCCTGCTGCACTGCCGGGCCGTTTTCGCGCGGTAATGATTGACCAGATGGGCGCCTCTGCTCCTGGAAAGCGGTAAATCTATGAGTACCCCAGAGAAACGGTACATCCAGCAATTTCTGTAGAACACTGTAGGCGAACACCGAGAAGCTGATTTCTGGAAAACAGGAAAGAGCATCAGCAGGGTTAACGTGAGAATCATAGCTTCTGAGTGAATGGGCGAACTACCTGCGATGTCAGCGCTCTTAGACAAGGTACTTATTGAGGCGAGTTGCTGCTTCTGCGTCAGAGTCCAACATGTCTAGCATGGCACTACTTCAAGATTTTTAATGACAAAGGGGAAGGTGGAAGTGGGCGCAGTCGCTGACATTTTGGAGAGAACTGTTTTTTATTACCTCATGATTTAATTATTGACAGGTGAGTTTCTGGTCGCTCAAAGGAACCAATTCCCTATTCCTGTCTGTAATTCGTACACAGATTCGAGTTAAAGGAAAAGGAAAATTGAAAACAATACTGTAAAATCTCACGGGGCTTCTTTGTTTTAAAAGCAATAATTAAGGTAACAATGAATCTGAAGGTTACTAAACTGTGTTCCATAGTGGACCTTCTTTATAAGTAGCTAGTACAAGCTTGTTGCAGGTCAAACAGAGAAAGGAAGAGATGTATCAATCGTATTTTCACGAATGGATGAATGTTGCCACAACAGCAGTATTTAAGTCTCTGTGTGGCCCTCCAGATCTTTTACACTGGGGTCAGAGTTACCAGGTTTCAAAATGGATTTTGGTGAAATTGTTGCAAATATATTCCACTAATTCTGACCTGTTCCATAGACCAGCGACTAAAATTGCCCTTTACTGTTTCGGGAGTGAGTTTGTAGCGAACTTTTTCCCCGTTAGTGATTGTTTGGTGTACTTACACGAAATGTAAGATTAGAAATTACAAAGTTACATAACCAAGGCAAGCATTTTTTTAAAATGGGCGAGATTTTGGTATTTTCAGGGACAGGCCAAGCACACGAGACTTCTACCTATCGACGAGACTACTCATGCCTAATAAACTCGGTAATCATCACAAATAAATACGCCCATCCTTCATCCGGACACACAGTATTGTGAGATCTCATTATTGGGAAAAAAAAGTCGAGCGGGCCTTGCGTAACATCCATTAATCAGGGCAAACAATTCATCTTGGCAAAGTTGAAAGAAAATATTGTTCTCAAGAGGCAGCTTAAGTTGTACATGATGTAATTTATTTCTAAATTCAGACATCAGCACATTTCTGACACCGAAAGCGCATCTCAATCGTAGCAAAGGGTAACATTTCACCCACTCAACCTTCTCTTCATTCTCATTTTCGCAATAAAGTTTTTCGAGACAATTCCGCATTGTTCTATATAAACAGAAGTTCCTTGTTTTGCTAAACAATCCCGTCTTTGAGATTGCTCATTTAACTAATAAGTGGAGCGAGTGATAGTATTTACCTGCGGCCATAAGAGAATGCCAGGACCACATATGAAGCAACCCAAAGTGAACACGCATAATTCCGTTTGTAACTGCAGCACGGTGTTTTTTTTTAGGAGGGCAGTTTTCTAATTGAGTTACTCTAATATGGGTTGTTGTAAAGATCTTGCATTCAATTAATTTAAGACTCCATAAATGTCTGTAAATAATGCTTGTTATCCCTTTGTGGGTGCTTTCAAATATTGTAAGTGTTATATCACAGCAAATGAAATAATTTACAATCAGTCAATCATAATATTCAAGTTGGCTCTCGTTAATTAACAAGAAAATCTGAAGTAGGAACGTCCCGGGATTTTCAGACTACGTGAATGTAACCAATTTATAATATAATTTAAATTTGACTGCCGATCCCGAAGGACGCAAGCTTATTTAACAGATGTCCATGCACTTTATCAGATGACTTTTTGGAAATCAAGGTACCTTGAGGGGAGATGAAGAGAATTTCTTTATTGTCATAGAATGGTTATAGTACAGAAAGAGGTCATTCGGCCCATCATGTCCCTGCCAGCTCTCTGCAAGAGCAAATCAGCTAGATCCACTCCCCAGCCCTTTCGGTGTAGCCCTGCATTTGTTTGCTCTTCAAGTGCTTATCCAATTCCCTTTTGAAAACCATGATTGAATCTGCCTTCACCACAGTCTCGGGGCTGAACGGCGGCGCCCGCATTCAGCGGCCGCCACCGAGCCCCCACAATATTAATCACTGAGGCTCATTGCCATAGAGGCCGCGCGCCGCCTTCCCCATATTACGTGGGGAGAGGCGGGACATTCGGTGCAAGGAGAGAGTCTTTGACAGCTGTGCAGTAGGTGCTGGGGCCTTATTTTAAGCGTTCCAGCACCTGCTTCCTGACAGCTGTCAAAGAAATACTTACCTGACTGCTGAAGACTGGGGCTGCTGTCAATCTGGCAGCAAAGCAGAAAGTGCTGCAGAAATCCAGCAGGTCAGGCAGCATCTGTGGAGAGAGAAGCAGAGTTAACTTGTCCAAGTTCACAGCCCTGAAAGTTAACTCTGCTTCTCTCTTCACATATGCTGTCTGACCTGCTGAGTTACCCCAGCACTTTCTGCTTTGCTGCCACATACTTACCCTGCTGTGTCCCAGTGTCCTGTGAAGTTGCGATCCTCTTCTTCCATTCCAGTGTAACATTCCTTCTTGAAAGCATGCCGTACCTGGATGAATAATCTTAATTTTGCACATTCCATGATGTGAGACTGAAATATACCATAAAAGGCGAACACACAACAGAAATAAAACCATAACTGAAGAATAATTGCCTACGATGAGTATCTAAGCATCTGACTGTGGAAAGCCGCAGACTAATATGCATTTGTAATCTGTATTCATTTCTCTGCTAACTGTTATGTGAAAATACATGTAACTGCAATTATACCATCCTTGTTGAAAAAAAAGGGAAAAATGTTCATATTCTATCTGCATTACCAACTACAAATATTACACCAATAAATATGATCATATCTACTCAACAGTCGCAGATCACCATGTTGTGAAGGGCGATAGTGAAGAATGATTGATTGAAAAACAACTCGATGGATATCATCTGCTGAGGAACCGTTGTTTGCCTGGGTTGTGGAGTTCTACTCATCCTGGTGTGGCCACTGTGTCCACTACACGTCCACCTGGAAGGCGCTGGCCAGGGAGGTGAAAGGTGGCCCTAGTACCCATGAGGCAGTCGTCGAGGTGCAGGGCCTCAATACGGCCTCGGTCACCCTTCTGCCGTCACAGCTGGGAGCCAGGTAAGGAGTTCCACCATGAGCTGGATGACGACCACGAGTGCAGCGTCAGTCTGGAGGACACCGACATCAAGGAGGCCATGCAGACTGTGGGCTGGCCTGCTCGCCAGAGTCATGACCCCCGCCGGACACCTCCCCCCTTCCCCCACCCCCTCCTCCCTTGCACCCCCTTCCCCCTCCCCTGCACCCCCTTCTCCCTCGCACTCCCTTCCCCCTCCCCTGCACCCCCTTCCCCCTCGCACCCCCTCCCCTCCCCTGCACCCCTTTCCCAGCTTCTCCTCGCACCCCCTTCCCCCTGCACCCCTCCGCCCTTGCACCCCTTCCCCCACAACTCCCCCCAGCATTCCCCACACCCCCTTCCCCCTGCACCCCGTCCCCCCTTCCCTCTCCCTCCATGAAATCACACAGCTTACTTGCTCGGGCCCCTGCCCAGGGATAGGACCTAACAACCCCACTGCCTTGTGGGCGTCTCGGGAAAGACCAAGGCTAAGAGTGTAAACCCTAACAAAAAATCCAGAGTGGAACCCCGAAGGTGGTCATATGTCACCTTTGGCATGTTTCTGGCAGTTCCTGCAGCCATACCGGTGCCAAACATCATGCTCTGCACTCCTTTGGACTCCATTAGGAAGGCCAAGAGGTGGGTTTTGACGCTTGGGTAACTCACAACCTCCATACATCCGCCCAGGCATGCACCATGGAGAGGTCACTCCATAGGCACCTCACAGCACCCAAAACAACATGGAAGGCAGCAGTTATGGGTTATAAGTCCAGCTCAATTGGCATAGAGATTGGGCGCCACAGGTTGCCTTTGTCGGTGGGAGAGGTCATCGCATCTCACTGGACAGCTACTGCCTGCCTCAAACCGGGCAGCCCCCAGTCAGTAAGATTCTGTCCCGCCACAGTCCACCTGCATCAATGGGTGCTTGGAGCTCAGGGTCATTGCCCGACAAATGGACTGTAACACCACACCAAACAGCGAGGCAAAAAAGGAAAGAAGGTCCCAGCCCTTTGTTTTGCAAGCTGGAACTTCAGAACTATGTGTCCTGGTCTGTCGAAAGACGCTACACAAATCAATGATTCTCGGAATACTGCCATCATTAACATCGAGCTCAGCAGACTCAATGTGGACATTGCAGCACTCCAGGAGTCACGCCTCCCTGCAAGCGGATCTCTAAGAGAGCAAGACTACACCTCCTTCTGGCAGGGTAAGGATCCTGAAGAACCAAGACAGCATGGAGTGGGCTTTGCCATCAGAAACTCTTTGCTCAGCATGATAGAGACACCTTCAAATGGCTCAGAACGCATACTGTCCATCCGACTGCTGGTCCAGTACACCTACTCAGCATCTATGCTCCAACACTCTGCTCCCCACCTGAAGTTAAAGTTATGAAGAACTCCATAATATTATTAGTAGCATTCCCAATACCAAACATTTGCTCCTGCTGGGGGACTTTAATGCCAGGGTTGGGGCCGACCATGACTCATGGCCCTCCTGCCTTGGGCGCTATGGCATTGGAAGGATGAATGAGAATGGACAGAGACTGCTGGAGTTGTGTACCTATCACGACCTCTGCATCACCAACTCATTCTTTCATACTAAACCCTGTCACCAGGTTTCATGGAGGCACTCAAGATCACGTCGTTGGCACCAGCTGGACCTCATCACAAGGCGAGCCTCTATAAACAGTGTCTAAATCACACGCAGCTTCCACAGTGCGAACTGCGACACCGACCACTCCCTGGTGTGCAGCAAAGTTAGACTCAAACCAAAGAAGCTACATCACTCCAAGCAGAAGGGCCGCCCGCGCATCAAAACTAACAGAATTTCTGATCCACAGCTGTTACATAAGTTTCTAAATTCGCTTGTAAAAAACCTTCAAAATGCTCCTACAGGGGATGCAGAACCAAATGGGTCCACATCAGAGACGTCATCTATGACTCAGCAATGACCACCTATGGCAAATGCGAGAAGCAGAATGCAGACTGGTTTCAATCTCACTTTGAAGAGCTGGAACCTGTTACAGCCACTAAGCGCATTGCACTATTGAACTACAAGAAAGCCCCCAGCGTGTTAACATCCGTAGCACTTACAGCAGCCAGAAGCGCTGCACAAAGAACAGCCAGGCGCTGTGCAAATGACTACTGGCAACACCTATGCAGTCGTATTCAGCTGGCCTCCGACACTGGAAACATCGGAGTTATGTATGATGGCATTAAGAGAGCTTTTGGGCCAACCATCAAGAAGATCGCCCCCCTAAAGTCTAAATCAGGGGACACGATCACTGACCAATGCAAGCAAATGGACCGTTGGGTGGAGCATTACCTAGAACTGTACTCCAGGGAAAATGTTATTACTGATACCACCCTCAATGCAGTCCAGTCTCTGCCAGTCATGGATGAGCTGGACGAAGAGCTAACAAAACCGGAACTCAGTGATGCCATTGATTCTCTAGCCAGTGGAAACGCTCCTGGGAAGGACGGCATTACCCTGAAATAATCAAGAGTGCCAAGCCTGCTATACTCTCAGCACTCCATGAACTGCTTTGCCTGTGCTGGGATGAGGGAGCAGTAACACAGGACATGCGTGATGCCAATATCATCACCCTCTATAAGAACAAGGGTGACTGCAACAACTACCGTGGAATCTCCCCGCTCAGCATAGTGGGGAAAGTCTTCGCTCGAGTCATTTCAAACTGACTCCAGAAGCTGGCTGAGCGTGTCTACCCTGAAGCACAGTGTGGCTTCCGAGCAGAGAGATCAACCATTGACATGTTATTCTCCCTTCGCCAGCTACAGGAGAAATGCCCTGAACAACAGATGCCCCTCTACGTTGCTTTCATAGATCTCACCAAAGCCTTTGACCTCATCAGCAGACGTGGTTTCTTCAGACTACTAGCAAAGATCGGATGTCCACCAAAGCTACTAAGTATTATCACCTCATTCCATGACAATATGAAAGGCACAATTCAGTATAGTGGTGCCTCATCAGACCCCTTTCCTATCCTGAGTGGTGTGAATCAGGGCTGTGTTCTCGCACCTACACTGTTTGGGATCTTCTTCTCCCTGCTGCTCTCACATGCGTTCAAGGCTTCAGAGGAAGGAATTTTCCTCCACACAAGATCAGATGGCAGGTTGTTCAACCTTGCCCGTCTAAGAGCGAAGACCAAAGTATGGAAGGTCCTCATCAGGTCACTCCTCTTTGCTGATGATGCTGCATTAACATCCCACACAGAAGAGTCTCTACAGAGACTCATTGACAGGATTATGGCTGCCTGCAATGAATTTGGCCTAACCATCAGCCTCAAGAAAATGAACATCATTGGACAGGGCATCAGAAATGCTCCATCCATCAATATCAGCCGTCATGCTCTGGAAGTGGTTCAAGAGTTCACCTACCTAGGCTCAACTATCACCAGTAAACTGTCTCTCGATGCAGAAATCAACAAGCGCATGGGAACGGCATCCGCTGCTATGCCCAGACTGGCCAAGAGAGTGTGGGAAAATGGCGCACTGACACGGAACACAAAAGTCCGAGTGTATCAAGCCTGTGTCCTCAGTACCTTGCTCTAAGGCAGCGAGGCCTGGACAACGTATGTCAGCCAAGAGGGACGTCTCAATTCATTCCATCGTCGCTGCCTCCGGAGAATGCTTGGCATCAGGTGGCAGGACCGTATCTCCAACACAGAAGTCCTCGAGGCGGCCAACATCCCCAGCTTATACACACTACTGAGCCAGCGGCACTTGAGATGGCTTGGCCATGTGAGCCGTATGGAAGATGGCAGGATCCCCAAGGACACATTATACAGCGAGCTCGTCACTGGTATCAGACCCACCGGCCATCCATATCTCCGTTTTAAAGACGTCTGCAAATGCGACATGAAGTCCTGTGACATTGACCACAAGTCATGGGAGTCAGTTGCCAGTGATCGCCAGAGCTGGCGGACAGCTATAAAGGCGGGGCTAAAGAGTGGCGAGTCGAAGAGACTTAGCTGTTGGCAGTAAAAAGGACAGAAGCGCAAGGGGAGAGCCAAATGTGTAACAGCCCCGACAACCAATTTTATCTTCAGCACCTGTGGAAGAATCTGTCACTCTAGATTTGGCTTTTATAGCCACTCCAGGCGCTGCTTCACAAACCACTGACCACCTCCAGGCGCTTACCCACTGTCACCCGAGACAAGGAGGCCAAAGAAGAAGAAGAAATATGATCAGCTGCTGCAGAAACAAAATGTTCATGAACATGTGTCGATGTGTAATTGTTGAAAAACCCATGACAGCAACACAGATTTGCTCCCCCGCCCCACCCCCGGCTACCTCACCAGTGCTGCATTGGTTTTCAAACATGTGCAAGACAAACCTTACAGCCAGAACTTCGAGCTGTTTCATGGTGGAGTCACCTTTGCATTTAAAGGACCAGACCAAAAGCCGAGGCTAGCAGAGGGGTGCTCTAGAGTGGCCGCACAGTGTAGTGAAGCCTCCCTGCTCACTCTCCTCCAGGCTGTGTGGGCAAAGTGGGAGGTCCTTTTCACCAGCGATGGTAAGAAGAGGCTCTCCCGCCTGAACAAGCAGGTGGCAGACAAGGTGAGTAGCCGTGGGGCTATCCGGCATCAAAGGGTCCAATGCCAGAAGGGGATGAACGATTACTCTCCCAGCCCGCCGGTGCCTTCTCGGCTTCATGCACACAGGGTACGACCGCCAAAGTCATCCATACCCAAAGGGCTATCATAGCAGCAGCCTGCCTACAGTCAGGCTGCTAGAGCAGAAGTGACATCGCGTAGGAGAATCTGCAAGCATTTCCAACAAGCATCCTGACACAGATGTGTCTGCATGGGTGACACAACACCCTAGAAAGGCCGGGAACAAAGTCGTCTTCGCTAAAATTGCAACGCATTTACTATGTGAATGAAGTGTGCCAGCATGTACTGATTGTGGCTCCTCCCATTACAGCATTGGCCTTCCAGAATTGCCAATGTATGGAATAACATCATTGACATGCCAGTATCACTCATGTGCATCTCCACGGATGCAGTAATGTGGACAATGGCTCAGTATTCTGCTGCGAGTAATGGTGTACGCAAAGATGTTGCAGATGCGGAATGCTGCACAACACATGAATGAGGGTGCTGTGTGGTGTGCAGAGCCTATGATGGTTCCTATGGCGTGCAGAACCTTTGAGCAATGAGGTGCTGCTGTGCATCCTTAGCTCGCTGCTCACCCTGCATGCAGTGCCTGGATGTTCTCTGTCCTCCCATGTGCCTTCCCTGCTGTAAGACCTCAGCATCATCATCATCCGAAGATGAGTCCGGCTCATGTCTCTCCTCATCCTGCAAGGCCTCCCCGCTATTGACTGTGTAGTTGTGCACAGCACAGCAAACTGCAATGATGCGAGCTACCCTTTCTAGCCTGTACTGCAGGGCAACACCTGATCTATCCAGGCAGTGGAATCGTATTTTAAGCAGACCGATCGCCTGCTCAATGGTGGCTCTTGTAGCTCCTTAGCTGGTGTTGTATCGTTCTTCTGCAGCAGTGCTGGAGTGTCTCACCAGTGTCAGCAGTCATGTCTGCAAGGGGTAGCCCTTGTCTCCAAGAAGCTACCCCTCCATCCGAACCATTTCAATGAACAGCAACAGCAACTACGACTGGCACAGGATGAAGGTGTCATGGCAGCTGCCTGGAAAGCGGGCACAGATTTGCATGAATCGCTTCTGGTGATCACATACGAGCTGCACATTGTTTGAGTGGGAGCCCTTATGGTTTACGTATTCAGCTGGTCGCCAACAACAACAAGGGTCTATGACCCTTTGCATCTGTGGGAATCCTGCGATGGAGCAGAACTGGCGGCCGTCTCGCTTGGCTTCCAAGGTCAGTCGTGAAGCGGATATAGTCACCAGCCCTCCGGAACACGGCATCGGTAGCCTCCCTGATGCAGCGGTGCACTGCTGACTGTGTGACACCATAAAGGTCTCCAGTGGGCCCCTGAAATGATGCAGAGGTGTAAAAATTGAGAGCTGCTGTCACTTTGAGGGCCACAGGCATAGGATGTCCCCCGAAGCCCCTGGGCTGCATGTCATCAAGAAGCAGGGCGCAGGGATGTGTCACTGCCTCTCTCGACATCTGCAGTCACCTCTGACACTGACGCTCTGATATCTGCAGGTATGTCATGTGGGACCTGTAGATCTGCAGTGGTGAGCTCTCCTTGGGTGCTGCTGCTCATGACCGGGGGCCTCTATGTGTGCTGCATCTGCCTGTTGGTTTTGCCTGCGGTGCATATGGATCCTCTCAAGAAGCGGATCAATGAATACAGGGTGAACCATCCCCATCTTCGTTGCAATTCAACTTGGTTCCTTCAATGCTTCGAAGGTTCCTGACAGGGCAAAGATTGATGTTGAGTGGAACATCAGGTGCTTTCATGCAGCAGCTGTGTGGTATGGCATAACATTGCCCGGCTTAGCACCCACTAAGAGTGGCACCGCATGACCACACAGAGATTGAACATGCTGCATAGATTGACCCACAAGACATATAAGCTTCAATAATAAAAACAAGAAATGCTGGAATCACTCAGCAGGTCTGGCAGCATCTGTGGAAAGAGAAGCAGAGTTAACCCTTCTTCGGAACTGACAAATATTAGAAAAGTCACAGATTATAGTGAGGTGGGGGTGGGGCAAGAGATAACAAAGGAGAAGGTGTAGATTGGACCAGGCCACATAGCTGACCAAAAGGTCACGGAGCAAAGGCAAACAATATGTTAATGGTGTGTTGAAAGACAAAGCATTAGTACAGATTAGGTGTAAATACACTGAATATTGAACAGCAGCAAGTGCAAACCTGAAAAAAAAACAGTGGGTAAGCAAACTGAACAAACTAAGATGAAATGAAATAAATGCAAAAAAAAGATTGCAAAAATGTAAAAAAGAATGTAAAAACAAGGAAGAAAAAATAACTAAAAATTTTTCATTTTTCATTTTTCAGTTTTAGTTATTTTTTCTTCCATGTTTTTACATTCTTTTTACATTTTTTACAATCTTTTTTTTGCATTTATTTCATATCCAATCATAGCCAGAGCATCTACAGCCAATTGCTTTTTTCCCTACCCTCAAGCAGCTTTACTTCTGGAGACCCCCAAGGATCTATGCTTGACTCCCAACCTCTTCCTCATACATCCTGCCCCATTGTGACATCACCTGAAGACATGGGGTCAGCTCCTATAGTAAACTGATGGCACTCAGTTTTACTTTTCAACCACCTCTCTTGACTTTCTCTGTGTTGTCTGACATCAGTGCTGGATGAGCTGCAATTTCTTCTGGTTAACAATTGGAAAGACTAAAGCTATCATCTTTGGTCTCCACCAGCAATGTGGATAAAGGAGAAACCAGTGGGTGTAGTATATTTGGATGTTCAAAAGGCCTTTGATAAGGTGGCACAAAAATGTTGTTGCACAAGTTAAGGGTTCATGGGGTTGGGGAAAATAAATAGCATGGATACAGGATTGATTAAAAAGGACAGAAAACAGAGAGTAGGAATAAATGGATTGTTTTTGAGTTGGCATACTTTTACTCGTGGTGTGCCGCAGGGATCAGTGCTGGAGCCTCAGCTATTTCTTCTTAGGTCGTCCCTTAGGATCAAGGATAACTTGCTTCCAATCCAATACGATGGGGTCTGAGATGGCTGATAAGTCCAATGTGTAATCTGCAGACTATGCCACATGAGGGACGGGTGGTGCTTGAATGGTCAGGTAGATGAGTATTTTGGAGGTTTGTGCACTCCCTCCAATGCCTCGGCTTTGCCTCCACATGCTCCCAATGGAGTCCCCTGAGGTGTGCAATGCCTTCCCGAATGTGCTTTCCTCATCTAGGACGCAGGAGCCAGGGGATGTTTGATCTCTTCAGTGCTGCTTTATGGATGTCACTAAAGCATTTCTGCTGTCCTCCTGGGAGTCTCCTGCTGCAATCAAGTTCTGAGTAGAACAACTGCTTCAGGAGTCTGGTGTCAGGCATGCGAATGACATGTCCTGCCCAGCGGAGCTGGTTTTTGGGTGATTAGCGCCCTGATGCTGGACAGGTTGGCTTAGGAGAGGATGCTGCTGTTGGCCCACCTATCTTGCCACCAAATTTGGAGGATCTTGCAGAGGTACCTCTGGTGGTACTTCTCCAGTGCTTTGAAGTACCTGCTGTAGGTTGTCCAAGTCTCCGAAGCATAAAGGAGTGTGGGGATCACTGCTGCCTGGTAAACCATGACCTTAATCTCGGGTTTGAGATCCTGATTCTCAAATACTCTCTTCCTTAGTTGGCCGAAGGCTGATCTGGCACATTGGAGGCGATGATGTACCTCAGCTATTTATGATCTATATGAATGACTTACGTGAACTGACCGAGTGTAATGTATCCAAGTTTGCTGTTGATACATGCAAGGTGGGAAAGGCCACAAAGAGTCTGAAAGGGGATATAAATAGGTTAAACGAGTGAGAAGAAGGTGGCAGATGGATTATAATGTGGGGAAATGTGAGGTTATTCACTTTGGTAGGAAGAATAGAAAAGTTGAATATTTTCTAAAAGATTATAAACTATTAAATGTTGGTGTTCAGAGGGATTTGTGTGTCCTTGTACAAGAAACACAGAAAGTTAACATGTTGGTACAGCAAGCAATTCGGAAGGCAAATGGTATGTTAGCCTTTATCATAAGAGGATTGGAATACAAGGGCAAGGAAATCTTGATGCAATTGTACAGAGCTTTGGTGAGACCACACTGTGGAGTACTGTGTATAATTTTGGTCTCCATACCAACGGAAGGATATCCTTGCTTTAGAGCGGGTGCAAAAAAAGTTCACTAAGTTGATTCCTGGACTGAGAAGGTTGTCCCATGAGGAGAGATTGAGTAGAATGTGCCTATACTCTCTAGAGTTTAGAAGAATGAGAGGTGATATAATTGAAACATGTAAGATTCTGAGAGGGCTTGAAAGGGTAGATGCTGACAAGCTGTTTTACCCAGCTGGAGAGTCCAGGGCATAGTTTAAGGATGAGAGGACAACTATTTTGGATTGAAATGAGGAAAAATATCTTCACTCAGAGGATTGTGAGTATTTAGAATTCTCGACACCAGAGGGCTATGGATGCTCAGTCTTGAGATCAATCGATTTTTGGATTCCAAGGGAATCAAGGGAGATAGGAATTGGGAAAGTGGAAGTTGAGGTCGAGAATCAACCATGATCTTATTAAATGGGAGACCTGGCTCCTGCTCCTATTTCTTATGTTCATAAACTCCATAACCTTGCCACCAATTTCATCCCCTTCCCTGGTCACTGCTTCAGGTTGAAGTCAACTGTTCACCAACATGACATCCTAATTGATCCCAAGCTGACTTCTCAATCGCATATCCTCTCCATCACAAAGACTGCCTATTTCCATCAACGTAATATTGCTCTTCTGCAGCCCTGCCTCAGCCTATTTGCTGCTGAAGACCTCATCTGTGTCTTTGCTACTTCCACACTTCATTATTCCAATAATTTTCTGGTCAGCATCCCATCCTCTAGCCACTCTAAATGTAGAAACTCATCCAAAACTTTTCTTCCCATATCCTAGCCCATGCCAAGTCCTGCTCAGCCATCCCCCCTGTGTTTGTTGACTTGCACTGACTGCTGGTCTCCTACACCTCCAAGTTAAAATTCTCATGCTCATACGAATGTACAAATGCTCATGTTCAAATCATTTGTGGCCTTGCTCCTTCCCATTTCTGCAATTTCCTCAAGTCCTCTGAGGACTCAGCATTCCTCCAACTCTGGCCTCTTTCCTTTCACATCCCCCCTGACTTCAGCCCACCATTGGCATCTGTTCAATCAGTCATTTAGGCCCTCAGCTCTGGAATTCTCTCACAATATCTCTCTGCCTGCTCATCTCTTTCATGACCATCTTTAAACCCTACCTCTTTGACCAAGCTTCAAGTCATACCTCCTTCTCTGGCTCAGTGTCAATTTTTGTCTAATTAGGCTTCTGTGAAGAATCATGAAACATTTTTCTGCTTTAACTGCAAGTTGCTTTGTATTGTACTTATAAAAATGAGTATTTATGCGTACAGTAGGGTAACAGGGTCATTTTAGACCTCAGGGGATGGTCGTCCCTGCCCTTTTGTGAGTCGCCCCAGGCCCAGGTAAGGGTTATGAGCCATGGCCAACAGCAGAACCAGCGAATTTTCGGTGGTGATGGCAGAACAGCTAGAACCTCGGGGGACAATGGCTACTGCCAGACAGAGGATCCTTCAGAAGAGGGCATGTGTTTTCTTTAAAGCACATGAGGAAGACAATGGGAAACCACCTCATGTACCTTTTCCCTAGTCATATTTCTCATTTCTTGTGGAAGTTAAAAAATGGGAAAGTCTTACGAGCAACAGAAGAGGAAAGCGCAGGGTCATGAGGCATGGAGAAATGAGCAAAGGACCTGCCCTTGGGTAGATCACTACTACTACTATAGAGGAAAGAGGGCATTCATCTCATCTAACTTATCCTCCAAGATAAGATTATGTTGCATCGCCATCATTCCTATCACAGCATCTGGTTGCCTCTGGAATGATTTCAGAGATTTTGCCTCCACTACCCAATACAGAAGCAACATTCAGAGATTAATCACTCTTTATATGAAGTGCTTCTTGACATCAGTCTGCGTTTGCCTTTTATTAGTTTGCACTTATATCCCCTCATAATATTGTTGCGCTTCACCCTGAAATAATATTTTTGATGAACCATTTCTATTCCATTTAATACCTTGAACAGTTGACTTGCTTTAAGTCATAGACTGTTTGGGATCAATGGCCTGTTTTTGTAGTCTATGCCATTCTCTCCAAACACCCCCCCCCCCCACCCCCCACCCCACCTCTCACTCTCTCTCGTGTGTATGTAAAAGGGGGTGATTTTTTTCTCAACTCCAGGACTTGAGCACATTTTCTTGGCTGATGCTGATGCAGTACTAAGCGAGTGCCACATTGTTGGAGGTGCTATATTTCAGATGAGACATTAAACAAAGGCCCTGTTTGCCTGTTACAGTGGATGCAAATGATCCTGTGGCACTACTTGAAGAACAGCGGGGATGTTCCCCTCCCTTGATTTTGCCAATATTTATCCCTCAAGCACCACCACCTAAACTGATCATCTGTGGGACCTTGCTGTGTATAATTTGGCTGCTGTGTTTGCCTTCATAACAGTGACTACACTTCAAACTAAGTCATTTATTGTGAAGTGCTTTGAGATGTCATAAACCCTATATAATACAAGGTCTATGCTCTTTCTTGTATGCCTCAACAAGGTCCCCTCTCATTCACCTCCTTTCATTACTAAAGATTGTGAGTTTTTCTAAATGTTCCTCCTGATTCAGCTCTATGAAATGAACGACCTTGCTCTTAGATGTTTCCTTTGAGCATCAGTGACCAGAACCGAATGCAGTACTCAAGATGTAATCTGACCAGAACACTGCACAGTTTCAGCATAATGCAGCAAACTTATACTACAATAATATACCTCAGGATTGCTGTTGTTTGGATGGGGACATGTTGAGTTATTTATTCTAGGGAAGTACAGATAAACATAGATTTTCTCTTTAAAATAATGTGTTTATTGTTTTATAATTTGATCAGCTTTGTTAATATTGGTTGGTTAAATAAATTCAATTTTTTTTGTATTCATTCATGGGAAGTGGGCGTCACTGGCTATGCCAGCATTTATTGCCCATCCCTAATTGCAGCTCACCACCACCCTCTCAAGGGCAATAAGGGATGGGCAATAAAAAAAATTTTATTTCCAAAATATACTTTCAAACAGCACCAATAAATACAAACATTGCAAGGGAGATCAGTTTCCTTCAATACTATCATGAGTTTCTTCACAACCCTTCCATTTCACAATTGTCATGCCAATTACCAATAAATGCTGGCATAGCCAGTGACGCCCACTTCCCGTGAATGAATTAAAAAAAGTAAAAAGACGAGGTGCAACATTTGCAAAACATTCTTAGTAATAGTATATATATATTTTTTAGAAACACTAATGACTATGCAGCTAGGCTGTAACAGATGATATATGCGACTTAAAGGCAATATTTCATGAACAGTCAGAGCTGTTTGAACGCCTTGAAATGGTAAAATGGGAGAATAGCAGAATGTGCTGGTTGTTGCCTTTTACAGTCGGAGATTGGTTGTTGGAAACGGAACAAGAAGTGACGATTCCGAAATGGCAAGGAAACGGGATGAAAGAAGCAAGCGAGTAGACTCTGAAACGTCATCCGAACAAGCATGAAAACGGAGCAAGCATTTAGTGGTTGCATGCAATGTGTGCAACAAGAATCTGCTGTTAAATTAAATTCAGCACAGTAATGTTAATAAACCAACTGAAACTAATGCATGAAACTGATATAGGCCCGTGGGGATGGTGAAGTGCGCAGGTCTGAATAAATGTAAATAAAAGCTGAACTTGACCACTTAAGGAAAACAATTGCTCAAACTGGCATTCAGTCCTCCTCTGCTGATACAATGTCCTCCGAAGAAATCATTGCTATCATAATAGAAGGTAAGACGTACAATGTCAACAAAAGTAAGTTAATTGAGAAAAGCGACTATTTCAGAGCCCTCTTTAACTCTGGGATGAAGGAATCTGAAGAGGACTCGGTACAGTTGCAAGGGTTGAGTGCTCATGGACTGGAGCTGGTCATTGAATTCATCAATACCTCCAAAGTGGATTTCGATAATGAGACCTTGGAAGATTTAGTGGAAACGGCATCTTTTCTTCAGGTGACTTCCATCTTGAAGCTGCTCCTCTCTGAGGTTAAAGTGGACAACTGTGTGGAGTTATATAAACTTTCAGAAATTTATGGAATCAGTGATCTAATGAATGCCTCCCTCAGGTTCATGGTGTGTCATTACCATCCCGTGCTAAGGAGACAGGAATTCAGCCATCTACCGAACACTTTGCGCCAACAGATCAGGGAGATGCGCCTTAAAGGCACAGCTGTCTTGGTGGCAGTTGGGGATTTCTTCAGCACCTCCTCGAACCAGGCTCCTGATGAGGCCTGGTCAATGCTGAGATACGATGAGGTCGTACAGAGATGGCTACCCCTGGCAAACAGCCTCCCTCTGGACATGGTGAATGTGAGGGGCTATGGCTCAATAGTCCTGAATAATTACCTTTTCATTATTGGTGGATACAGGATGACTAATCAGGAGATCGCAGCTGCACATTGCTACAATCCCTGCAAAAACGAGTGGAATCAGATTGCACCAATGAATCAGAAAAGGTACAAAGATGACACTCTTGTAGTTCACTGTCACCACACGGTGCTATTCGACATGCTATTTTCCCAAGAATCTCCTTCCTATTACCAAAAATATTTTCAAATGATTTTTTACAGATAAGGTTGTATGTCTGAAAAATGTCACCATTACAGTTCTACAAAATTTCCAAGAAAGGGTATTTTTCCTACAAAAGATAAAAGATATATTTTTATACATATGGCTGATACAAGTGGTGAGACTGCCCAGATAATTCAATGGGGGGAAAGTGAATAACAGTCGCCTCACAATTTGAGACAATTACCATATGTGTTATGGCTCATTCTTTTTCCATAAATGCAACACAACAGCTTTTCAACTGAAACAAAGTTAATTGAAGCAAGTATTTTTCAAGCCCAGTAAATGGGTTGAAACTATTTTATGATGTCACTGCGATAATGCACTGTTGTACCTGTGAGAGTATAATTTATATTTCCATTAGCAATTCTCATGCCAGTATTTAAAATAAAAGACAAATGTTTTATAGCAATGGATGAACATCATTGCAGTATATTTGTCAGCTATAACGCTGACATTGTCCCATTGTAGTTTGGCTGACACTGGATTTCTCATGTTTTTTTAATATAAAAAGGCACATTTAACAGTCGTGTAAAATATTTATAACTATATGCCTTATTAATCTAAATGTAGGGATATAATGCTCAGAGTACAGATGAGCTGCTGTGCCGTGATCAAGATATTATGTAAACAATTAAGTTTTGTATAAAAGCTCTCAGGAAGCCAGAACTGGCCACATCCAGTAGGGAATACAAATCACTAGGTGTTTGCACTCTTCAAAGGATTCCTTTTTAGCAAGAGAGGTGTATGCTTTTCCCTAGACTAAGTTGTATTAAAGAAATAGGCATTTGACAAACTGTCATAGACCACTCAGTATGTTCTTAATTTCCTAAAGGTTTAAACTTCCAATAGATTATCCTATTTGCATTGCCCTTTTGCCCCTAGGAAAACGTCGTATATTTGGGTATTTTTTTAGAAAAAAGTTTTGGTATCGTGGACACTATTTTTTCCACCTGTTTTCTTCGTATGTATTTCAACAATCCCAAGAAAAGTATGAACGCATTTTATTTTAAGTCTAGTCTGTGCCAGCCTGGCTTCCAATTCTAATTGAGATTTTCAAATTATTTACAACAGGAATGTGGCTTTATGAGAAAAAGAGTTTGGTACTCTGAATGAATTCCTGTGGCCTATTTTTTTCCTGTCGCACAAGTACCTCAAGAAAACTTTGGAAGGATGAGATGGATGAACAAAGGCAGCCTATACATGCTAGCAATTGCTTGAAATGATTTGGAATATGCAGACAATGGACAGCATCAGGCTGCCCAGATACATGGTACCAGTAATGTTAGGAAGATAGCAGAATATTCAGAGAAACGTTAGAAGGCAACCTGAGGGACAACAGTAATAATTTCAGTGGACATTCAGCAGTGGAAGTATAGCATAAGCCACGTCATGCAAAAAATTATGTTACAACCCTCCTTTCATGCCAGTCCTCTAGTGGCTTGATGTTATCTGGGCTCTGACTGCAGAGGCTACAGAGACTGCATAGGTATTCAGTCTGTTGCATTTGACGCTATATTGTGCCATGAGCTTGGGTTAGGCTAAAGGGAGTGAGGTACTTATAGATGAAGGGCAGCACATTCTTTAATGCTGCTCATTTTTAGAAAAATTATTTCTCTTTGTTAATTACCATTACCTTTCTTTTAATTCTTCCAACAAGTCCACCTTTACAGTTAGATGATGGGATAATCAGAGCTGCAGCATGCATGTTGACTTGCAATGCAGTTTCAAAATAATACTCTGAAACCAAGATCTGAATTAGGTTTCACGTGACAGGATCCAACTCTCCTGTCTACAGGCTCTAAGTGTTGTATGTGACATTAGTTTGGCCAATCTCAAGCTACAGGACATAGACCCCCAGCCCAAAGTTTTCCTGATTTCAGCATTAATAAGCACTACATTGTCCATCTCACTCAGAAAAGCCACAGGATGGCTGTGTAGGATATGGAAAATGACACACTGGTTCTGTAGGGAGTGGGTTGGGAATAAGGTACATTATTGAGACCAAGTAGAGGGAACTTTGTTCTGCTAACCATACTGCATCTGAATGGGGAATGCTTGGTGCTAACAAAGGGCAACCAAAAATAAAGAATATCCTATTGTCTAATACTAATGTACTTCACTCTGAGAACAAAGTATATTTTTTTGCCACTTAAATGGCAAATATTGTGTAATCTCTTGTTGAAACTGCATGTGATTTTGAGAAATACAGTATTGAACATTTTATACTGTTTCCATATTTATCTCTCTTTAGATCAAATTTTAAACTTCTAGCTGTAAGTGGGAAATTGTATGCAGTAGGTGGACAGTCACTTTGCAATGTTGAATGCTACAGTCCAGAGATGGATTGGTGGAGTTTTGTAGCCTCAATGCCAGATCCTCTTGTGGAGTTCTCAGCCTGTGAATGCAAAGGGATGATCTATGTAATAGGTGGATACACAACACGAGGTGAGATATTTTTTGGTTCTAGGTTTTAAAGGAGATTTGTTGACTGTCTGCTTAAGCAATATATATATATACTAAAAAAATCCTGGGTGATTTGTTGATGCATTGACAAGTAGACTGTAACAGTGATGATGCACTGATTTTACTTGCCTGTCAATTTTGAGTCCTTGATCTCAATTTCATTGGCTTGATTGGAGGCTTGGCACTTCTGTAATGACAGGAAAGAAAAGATGGATAGAGGGTCATACTGGGTGAGGCCTGCTGGCACTCTGTGCAATAATAAATATGCAATACCATAGAGTCACTATGCAGATTTTAGCAAAAATTGAACCACAGGCAGCATCAGTTTAAAAACTGTAAAATTTGAGAGACCAACTTTTTAAAACACACAGTATTTATTAGAATTAAAAATGTATTCCTACAGGAGCCTGCATGCCCCTTTTATTTCCTTGCAGAAGCTACTAACTGACATTCGTACACTTTTTAACAAAACAAAATCTCTTACATTTTTCAGGGCATTCATAACAACTGCAGTTGGCCTGTTCCCAGTTATCACCAATGCTATTCTGAGCTATTGGAAGGTATTCAAGAGCTACCCAGGATGACACTCTATCCCCCAACTTTTCTTCCTTTTTTGATGAGATTTGATTTTGCTGCGGGAGCTCTGAACCTGCTACAGATGGGTGTACTGAGCAAGAGCTGGGAGTTATAATTCCTCAAGCTGTCTGCCATGAACATGGAAAGTAAAGGTTCCACAGCAGTAAGAGTCTGTTTTGCTTGAACCCTGTTGTCTGTTAGCTGATTATAAGACTTTGTTCTTGATAATGTTGCAAAGTTTAACAACCTACATCATTTATGCTCCTGGTCGGAGTTAGTAATTTTATAATTTGTAGTGTCATTATCATTTTGAAAGACACTAGGGGCTGGATTTTCAAAGTGGGGCTGGGAACCCGACACCCTGACGAATTCCATGTCCCAACCCCGTGCTTCAGCTGTGTTGCTCTTGCGATGCAAACTTTGAATGCTAATGCTTTAATTGAGGAGGAAGCAAGCTTGGCGCCCAATTTGAGGCACTGAGCGCCTCCAGGAGGCGGGAGCTGCCTGCCTGGTGCTAGCAGCAAACGCAGGTAGCAGCCATGTTTGGAACTGCTGCTGTCTTGCTGAGGAGAGCAGGCAGCTTATGAAAGGTAATAAAAGCAAAATACTGCAGATGCTGGAAATCTGATATAAAAACAAGAAATGCTGGAAATACTCAGCAGGTCTGGCACCATCTGTGGAGAGAGGAGCGGAGTTAACATTTCAGGTCGGTGACCCTTCATCAGAACTGGCAAATATTGGAAATGTAATAGGTTTCAAGCAAATAAAGTGGGGGGTGGAGCAAGAGATAACAAAATGGAAGGTGTTGATAGGACAGAGGGTCATAAAGAATAACTGACCAGAAGGTCATGGAGCAAAGGCAAACGGTATGTTAATTGTATGCTGAAAGACAAAGCGTTAGTGCAGAGTGGGTGTTAATTGACAGAAAAATGAACAGCCCTGGCCCAAAGCACAAACATAAAAAAAAAAGTGGGTAGGCACATGGTAAAAAATGAATGATGAAACAAGCTAAAATAAAATAAACAAATAAAAAAAAAATAACTAAAAATAAAAAGGGGGAGCCCCCCCCCCATGCTCTGAAAGATGATGAATGAGCCAGGTCAGCTATGACAGTGGAAAGTGGCCACAGACACCAAATGGCAATACAGCCCTTGACCCAGTGCTAGATGGCCCCTCAAATTTAATCTTAATACACATGGAAACAAGCTTGCTTTTGTCCGTGGTGACCGGACAGCTGTGCAGCAGACTGGTGGGGATTGCCGAAATCTGATTTTAAAATTGCCTTCCCGAATGCCCCGACATCTTAACCAGCTAAAGGAGCTTAACGGGCTTTTAATTGATAGCATGCATGTTTCCCTTCCCCCCTCTCCCCCCCCCCCCCCCCCCCCACCCCGGCACTTTGAAAACTTGAAACTGTCTCGGAAGTGTCAGCAGCCTGAGGTGACCTCCAGGACTGTGATTTACTAATGGCGCCCGCGCCAGGTCCCAACCGGGGGCCCTTTGAAAATCCGGCCCCAGTGCTTTAATTGTTTTGATTGACCGTGGCTACATTGAGTTTACAGGCTGCCTCCCCCATTCTTTTGAGTTTAATTCCTAAACAAATTTGGAAAGAGGAGACAGCATCTGGAAAAAATTTGAGAGTTAAAAATTGCCTTTAAATTTACACCCAGCCTAGTGTAGTGTCCTACACTCATATCTATGCATTTTAATAGCTTGGCATACCTGAGCCAATAATATTCCATCTCTGTGATGAAGATTTTTTCTTGCCGCAGTGTAGAGAATCGCATCATGGGTCAGCACGTGTGAGCACCAAATTGCTCAGCTGCATTTTTGGATACTCTTGCTGTACCCTGATATCTATATGTTATCTATCTCCACAACAATGGAACTCATTCTATTGCCATTCTAGCTGGTGGCAATGGAGGTCCACTTTGTTCTAATTTTATCCAGTGTGCATTTTTCTTTTCAGAATCTATATTTTGGTTTTGTAATAACATTAAACTTCCCATCTTTGACAGTGCTCCAGTATCGGCTTTGTAATTCTATGTATGTTTAAAAGTATTTATCTTGTTTATAAATTCATTAAAAAAAACTTTTACTTTCAGATAGAAATATGAACATATTACGATATTGCCCTACCTCAGATGCCTGGACTGTATTAGAATCCTGTGAGGTTCATATTCGTAAACAACAAATGGTTTCTGTGGAAGATACGATTTATCTTGTGGGTGGCTGCATCCATGAAAAAGGTGGAAGTGGAAAGGGAAGCCGTACTGAAGACATGCTCACTGTACAGTCCTACAATGTGACCACTAGGGAATGGCTCTTCCTCAAGGAAAACACATCAAAATCTGGACTAAATTTAACTTGCACATTGCACAATGATGGAATCTACATCATAAGCAGAGATATTGCACCAACAACCAGTCTTGAACATCGTGTATTCCTGAAATACAATCTATTTTCAGATATGTGGGAAGCATTCCGACGTTTTCCAGCATTTGGCCAAAACATTTTACTTTGTTCATTGTATTACCCTAATGTAATTTAAGAGTCATTGTTTTGTATGGAAATGCAGTTGGCATAACTGCAGCAAGATCCTTAAATGAGGAGAGATGGTAGAATTGGGCTATTTTAATGGAATCAGACTGTGCTACCTTGAAAATGTTTGGAGCTGATCATTATTCTCAGACAATTAGTAAAGAACTAAAACTTCACAATTGTTAATACAAGCATCAGTTCGCTCCTACATATGGGATTTGCATGAAAATAGTAATTAGGAAACAATCAAGAATCATTGACAAAAAGCTAAGACTAATGATTTGCTTTGTATTAATAATACAAATGTATTACATTTATTGAAAGGCAAAGAACACAGAGCCATGAGATTTTTGAAAGAACAGGTGTAAGGCAGTGATAGCCATTTGAGAAGGGCCCCCAAGCTTTGTTCTTAAATGGCTGTTGATGATAAGGGTATCTTCCAATGAAGCATAATGTAGGACCCATGAATAAGTCTTAGTCCATGATGTGCCTTCAGTGCAGGATGCTTATAATGTAAAGAAAGCTCTATTTTGCTCCTCGAAAAGCCTCCGGCCACTCCACACTTTCCAATTTAATTTATATGGACATTTTACAATTATCTCACAACATGTGCAGTAGCTATCTGGCCTGTAGATCACTGCTATTTTTCATATAAATGTGTACTTTGAAATGGGAATGTCTCAGTCCTAAGTTTCCTTTTAAAAAGACACCATTGCAAAATCTTAATTTCAACATTTTTCTGTCTTTATATTATGTATTTAATTTATTTTTGTTGTCAAAATATTGAGTGAAGTCGAGTGATGACATTGTTGGTGCTGGTTTCCTGGTTCTGACGTATTCCACTTGACTGCCATTGAAACAAGCCCTGATATTAAATAATGAAGCTACTCTTGGAAGTCTCTGTTATGTTAAAATGTTGCTGCTGTCATGTATTTGTCACACTTTTGTGTCAGCTTCAATTATAAATTCCTGTGTCCACAATTGTATTGAAAATTGCCTGTGGGAACTTGTCACATTGGATTGCAACCTCCTGATAGTACTTCAGTTCTGCATCAAGCAGCTCCTAAGCTTGTACAGCAGAGAAACACCTATACTCCAGCCAACTCTACTTTCCAATTGTACATTTTGCTATTTAACCACAAATAATATAAAATCAAAGAACAGGAGTGAGAGAGAGGTTGTTAAAGATCATCCTTTGTACCTTTTGTTTGCACTTAATTGGTCACTGATGGCATTTGTTTTTTAATTTTAAAATCAGTTTAGGAAAGCTAATAGAATGTTATCTTTTATTGCGAGGGGAATTGAATACAAAAGTAGGGAGGTGATGCTTCAGCTATACAGGGCATTGGTGAGACCACATCTGGAGTACTGTGTACAGTCTTGCTCTCCTTATTTAAGGAAGGATGTAAATGTGTTGGAATCGATTTTGAGAAAGTTTACTAGACAAATACCTGGAATGGGCAGGTTGTCTTATGAGAAAAGATTGGACAGGGCTAGGCTTGTATCCACTGGAGTTTAGAAAAGTAAGAGGTGACTTGATTGAAACATACAAGATCCTGAGGGGTCTTGACAGGGTGGATGTGGAAAGGATGTTACCTCTTGTGGGAGAATCTAGAACTAGGGTCACTGTTTAAAAATAAGGGGTCGCCCATTTAAGACAGAGATGAGGAGAATTGTTTTCTTTCAGGGTTGAGAGTCTTTGGAACACTCTTCCTCAAAAGGCAGTGGAAGCAGAGTCTTTGAAGTGAGAGTTGAGGTTAAAATCAGATCAGCCATGATCTTGTTGAATGGCAGAGCAGGCTCGAGGGGCCGAGTGGCTACTCCTGCTCCTAATTTATATGTTCATATGTAGGTCTTTAATTTGTTACATACATCCCGTATAAATCACTTGTATTTCAACATGGCTACCGCTGCCTTAAAGCTGTGTATTTTTACAATTTAAGAATTATAATAATGGCCCAAATTTTGCTGTAGCAGTCCATCTAACAGTGTCTGGTGTTAGACCTGACCTTGGGTATGTAGGTTTTAAATTTTTTTTGCATGTTGAGTTGCTGAAAATGTAAGCTGATGATGTTGCAGTGAGAGGATACTCCGGCGCCATTTTTACAGGATTTCAAGCCCTTCAGGAGAGATTTAAATATTTAAAGGTGCTGGTTTGATAAAAATGTCAATAAAAGTTTAACTTCCCGCCCCCCTCCCCCACTCCCGCTCTGATAATTTTATTCCTCCCCCCTCCCCACCAGTGTCCCGACTCGGAGTTTTAAAGGTGTGGGAGTAGTGGCCAGCGACCGTAAAAGCGGCGTGGGACGGCCACAAGCAGCAGGTAAGTTGATTTGCACTTTTATTTACCTCATTTCAATATTTTAATGAAGGCTGGGAGGGGCGGGGGGCGCACTGAGGCCTTGCTGCCGCCGCTAATATCTGGCGGGGCCTCTCCTGATAGCATTTCTCGGGCCTCCCTGTCACGACCCAGACATCTGGCTGGTAAAATCCAGCCCAATGTCATGAGAAAGAGAAAGATAGGGAAATAATGATTAGATTAAGAGAGAAAAAACACAAAAGGGCAAAGTTTAAAAAAATGGTAAATTTTACATTTTTAAAATCTCCAAAATCAATTAATAGCTGAAGGAATAATTAGTTTTCAATGCCAGAGAGGTTGGCAGTTATTAACACCACATCATTAAATGGGTACTTACACTTAAAATGACAAGACTTAATTTTCCGTGGTGAGTTTAGTTCATATCTAGCATACAAGTAGAGCAACTTCATGATGTTCAATGCATGTGAATGGTGAGGCAGACAGGGGAATGTCATTTTTGCAAAGATAGCAGCAAAGTAGCACAACTTGGATGGCAATTTTTGGATATTTGCATTTAAATGTGCATTTGCTCCTCACCTGAAGTTGCTGTACCAGTTCGTCATGAATTATAGTGAGCATCATTAGCCTCACCATTATTTTGACAGCAAAACCAAATTATTTTAAAAATTGTTCCTTTTCTATTATAAATTTATCCCGCTTGCTCATGAGATTACTATTTTAATAGGAACAGGAGTAGGACATTGAGCCCCTCAAGCCTGTTCTGCCGTTCAATGAGATCTTGGTTGATATGTATCTCAACTCCATCCAGCTGCCTTAGCTCCATAGCCTTTTATACCTTAGGCTAGCAAAAGTCCATTGATCTCAGATTTAAAATTATTAATTGAGTGAGCATTTACAGCTTTTTGTGGAAGAGATTTCCACACTTCTAACATCCATTGCGTAAAGAAAGGTTTCTTAACTTCTCTCCTGGATGGCCTGGCAGTGATTTTAAGGTTATGCACTTATGTCCTAGGCACACCCACCAGTGGGAAAAGTTTCTGTCTATCTACTCTATCAATTCTTTTCAAAATCCTAAAAGTGTCAATCAATTCACCCCTTAACTTGCATTACTAGAAAGCTAGGCCTAGTTTATTTAATCTACTCTCATAATCCAACCCTTGAAGCCCAGGTAACATTCTGGTGAATCTGTGCTCAGCTCTTACCAAGGCCACTATATCCCAGAACTGCACATCAGATGCAATCTAATCAGTGTTTTGTATAGCTGCAGCATAACTTTTTTTATTCATTCATGGGATGTGGGTGTCACTGGCTAAGCCAGCATTTGTTGCCCATCCGTAATTGCCCTTGGGAAGGTGGTAGTGAGCTGCCTTCTTGAACTACTGCACTCATTGGGGTGTAGGTACACCAACAGTGCTATTCGAAAGGGAGTTTCAGGATTTTGAATCAGCGACAGTGAAGGAACGGTGATATAGTTCCAAATCAGGGTGGTGTGTGGCATGGAGGGGAACTGCAAGTGGTGGCGTTCCCATGCATCAGCTGCCCTTGTCCTTCTAGGTGGTAGAGGTTGCAGGTTTGGAAGGTATGTTATGATCCTGTAGTTCTTTTTCTGGTAAGTATGCAGTGTGCCTTTAAGGCTGTAAGATGATCAGTACTGCTTTAAGGCAGCAAGCTCCAGGGACAGTGAATCAAAGAATGCATTCTCGTTGCCATAGGATATACTAGACAGAAAGGGAACCAACCAGCTTCAAAGAATGCATCCTGGTTACCCGGCAACAGCCATTCGGAGAACAAGGACCAGATATACAGTGTTACAATTACATTTTGAACTGGCTTTTTAGTTCAGACAGACACAGACAGACAGCTGGACCAGCATGAACCTAAAAGAGATAAGATAATTTAAACTGAAGGAAGGTGAATTTTAGACTGATCACTTTTTCACCCCTCAAAACAATTTTAAAGCCAAATTGATCCATTGAAAAGTGTCTGCAAGTTGTTGATTGCTGACTTCATCACTGGAAGAAGAGCATCACTTCAACTGGAACTAGACTACTGACTGTCCGACTGTTGAAGAACCTTTTTTCCCCCATCGGACAGCTGTGAGAACTTCAAGCAGCCTAGGACTGTTCCACATTGGAAAATTCCACTTTGGCAGTACCGTAAATCTGCAAGGACACTCATTTTTGCTATTTGAAATGTTGCTTATATCTTAGTCATATTTAAGAACTTAGTTTTTCTAATTGAACAGTTAATTTGTTGAACTAAAGGCACCTGGTTTCGTTCGCCTCATTCGGGGGGTTAATAGATGGTTAATTTGGCTGTGGTTTTCTTTAATTTGGAATGTTTAAAGTGATATGTTAGACAATCTGTGGAGTGGCAGGACTGATTTGACAGTGCGTTTCTCCCAACGCAGTCAGAATCATATATTTTGATTGGGTGCTTTGTCTTGAGTGGTTGGTCATAACATATTAATTGGGGGCTTGTCTGGTATCAGAATCAGACTAATTTGGAGGGCTCACATTTGGAATCATATTATCTACTCATCTCTGGGAAAACATATTTAAATTAGGGTCTTGCGTCTGGCATCATATTTAATTGCTGTTGCATTGGGATCATAACAATTGCAAACTTGATTGTTGGGATCTAAATCTAATGCCAATTGCAAAGAAAATAAAAGAACCAGCTCTCTTGTATAATAAGGTACAGTCTATATCATTGTAATGGCATTAGTGGTTGCAGCAGAGTTTTTGGGAAAACGGAATGTTTCCCTGAGTGACTTGATAACTTTAACTAAGAACAAATTAAAAGAATTGACAGTGAAATTGGGGATGGAATTCAAATTAGGTGCTAAAAAAGCAGAGATAATTGACATAATAGCTGAACATCTGGAATTAGTAAATGTTGATGATGATGAAGGGTATTACGAGGAACAAGAAGGTAGTAGGTCAAAGAGTGATGCAGTGGTATTGGCTAGGATTCAGTTAGAAATGAAAAAACTTGAGGCAAAAAAGAATAAAGAAAACTTGAACTTCAGAGAGCGAGTGAAAGAGACGAGCGGGAATTTAAGTTAAAAGAGACGGAACTAAGACAAAGGGCTAGTCTTAAATCCAGGGAAAATTCAGGTCAGGAAGAATCTGAATTTAGCACAGGACCCAGCAAAAAGTTGTTTAAATTTATATAGGCTCTTCCTAGGTTTGAGGAAAGGGACATAGAGGAATTTTTCATATCTTTTGAAAAATTAGCCAAACAGATGAAATAGCCAAGAGAATGCTGGACACTGCTTATACAGGGCAGGTTGGTAGGCAGAGCTCATGAAGCTTAGGCCATGCTTCCTGAAGAGGCTTCTGCAGATTATGAGATAACAAAAAAGGCTATTCTCGCTGCATATTAATTAGTCCCTGAAGCTCGCAGTCAGAAGTTTAGGAATTTATGGAGATTGGCTGGGAAGACATATTTGGAATTTGAGAGAGTGAAGTAAATGAATTTTGACCATTGGATATGGGCATTAAAGATAGAAACTACATGAGAGAACCTTTGAGAATTGAATCTCTTAGATGAGTTTAAAAACTCCATTCCTTCATTAGTGAGAAATCATAGAGATAACCTGAAAGTTTTGTAAGCTAGGCAAGCAGCAGAAATTCCTGATTATTTTGAGCTTCTGAATAAGCCAACCTATTTTGTCCATCACCCCCATAAACCCAAGAAGGATAGGCCCAGACAGATAGGCCCAAGTGGAAGCAGAGGTACAATGCATGCTGAAGGGCAGCTTAGATGAACCTATTCAGGACAGCTGGAATTCGCAGATGGTCTTGATGACTAAACCTGGTGGTACAGCTCAAACTTGCATGGACTCTGGAAAAGTCACTGTGGTAAAGAAGGCAGACTCCTACACAAATTCTCATTTAAAGGACTTGTTATGGACAGAGTGGGCAACACAATGTGTATTAAAGAGACAGATGTGTTGCAAGGATACTGTTAAATTCCTTTGACACCCTAGGGTAAGAAAAAATCAGCTTCTGTGACACCGGACGGGCTTTTCCAGTGTCAAGTGATGCCACATAGGTTAAGGGGTACTCGCGAAACTTCTCAGAGAATAGGGAACCCAGTAGTGGTCAGTGCTCCTAGTTGTGGTGATGGAAAATAGTGACACTTGGAAGGAAAACACAAAACAATGGGAAGACTATGCTTGGAAATTAAAAAATGGGTTAATTGGAACAACCTTTTGAAAATGTAAAGCTGAAATGTTCTGGTGGAACTTGCTGCTGTAGTCTAAACATTTTTTTTAGAAATGTGTATATCTGTAAATGCGTGAAAAAAAGTTAGCATTTTTTCAATTTGTATTTTTTTACCATTGTAATGAAATGCATTTCAGGAATGGCGTTTCATTCTGCTAGGGGCGGAGGTGTCATGGTCCTGTATTTTCTTTTCGGAATATGAGGTTTGCCTTTAAGGCTTGCAAGGGATCAGTATTGCTTTAAGAGCAGGCAAGCCTTAGGAGTTATAGGAAAGTGCATTTTCATTGCCTTAGAAACAGCCATTTGGAGACTGTAATTCAAAGGGTGCATTCTTGATACTGTGGAAACAGCCACTGGGAGTGAGCCTGATGTGATATATTTGCTTCAATTCAGCTTGAACTGCCTTTCAGTGAGACAGTTTGTCCTAACAGAACACACTAACAGAAGACACAGGCAGCTGTGATGAGCACACCTGAAAAAGAGCTCTCTACCATTTAAACTGAAGGAATAGGATTTTATTTTTAGTTTATTATCTCTCAAAATGCTAAGAAAAAGTTAAGCCAAAACAGAGGTCTCTGGTAATTTAAATTGAAGAAGGGGAAGTTAGACTGTGACAATCTTTTATCCCTCAAATACTCTAAAGTTAGATTGATTCTGTTGAAAGTGTTTGCAATTCGTTAACTGTTGAAATTCGCTGGAGAAGGAAAGCATCCTGTGAGGACTTCGAGCAACATCCTGTGAGGACTTTGAGCAACATTGGACAGTAAATTTGCAAGGACGCTAATGCTTTCTATTTTAAATGTTGTTTATATCTTCATAATGTTTAAGAATTTAGTTCTTCTAATTAAAGAGTTAAGTTGTTGAGTTAAAGACACCTGGTTTGGTTAGCCTCATTCGGGGGTTAATAGATGGTACAATTTGGCTGGTTCTTTCTTTAATTTGGAACGTTTTTAAATGATATGTTAGCCAATCTGTGGAACGACAGGATTGAATTGACAGTGCATTGGTCCCACCACAATCAGAATCGTATATTTTGATTGGGGACTTTGACGGGGGCAGTCGGTCATAACACCAGGGATATCTGGAAAAGCACAGACAGCTCTGACCTAAGCTGAGGCGAAAGGAGTTCTGGAAGGCTATTATATGGCAAATGGGGGTTTGAGGGAGAAATGGAGACCGCCTCATAGGCCTAGAGTCATAGAGTTAGACAGCATAGAAACAGGCCCTCCAGACCACCGTGTCTGCACCGGCCATCAAGCCTATCTATTCTAATCCCCTGCTGACTAAGACTGGACTGCTGTTGAACAGATAGTGGTACCACCTAAATATCGACAAGGACTATTAAGGTTAGCACACGACATTCCTTTTGCAGGATTTCGGGGAATTTGGAAGACCAAATCATGCATAAGTCAACATTATTACTGGCCAGGTCTTACAAAAGATGTGAAACAATTTTGTAGGACATGCTATACCTGTCAAATGGTGGGAAAACCACAACCTACCATAAAACCAGGGGATGAAGTATTAGTGTTGTTACCATCACAGAGAGAACCATTAAAAGCATGGTTCAGTGGCCCATATAGAGTAATCAAATGAGTGGGGAAGGTAGATTACTTGATTGACACCCCTGATCGCCAGAAGAAGAACTGGTTGTGTCACATCATATGCTCAAGCAATATTACCACAGGGAGGAGGATAAGCAGTACAGGTATGTCAGGTAATCGGGACTGTTGAGAAGAAAAAGGATAGTGAGGATGAGGCAGAAGCAGGCCTAGGAAATTCTTAGATGGAACCTCCAACTGTCAGATTAGCGAATATAGAATGGCTAGGAAAATTAGACAAAATTCTTTTGGAGGCAAAACAGCATGAAGACCTAACCAGGCTTTTCACAACATTTCAAAAGGTTTGTAAGGATAAGCTGGGATGTACACCCTTAGCCACACTTGATGTAGGTATAGGAGGAACCATTCCTTTGAAACAACATCCTTGCCGTGTAGGTCTGGACAGACAGGCCCAAGTGGAAGCAACGGTACAATGCTTGCTGAAGGGCAGCTTAGTTGAACCTAGTTAGGACAGCTGGAATTCACAGATGGTCTTGATGACTAAACCTGGTGGGACGGCTCAAACTTGCATAGACTCCTACGCAAATTCTCATTTAAAGGACTGTCTAGGCAGAGTGGGCAACACAATGTGTATTAAAGAAACAGATGTGTTGGAGGATACTGTCAAATTCCTTTGACACCCCAGGGTAAGAAAAAATCAGTTTCTGTTACATGGGACAGGGTTTTCCAGTATCAAGTGATGCCACATAGGTTAAGGGGTAATCGAAAAACTTCTCAGAGAATAGTGAACCCAGTAGCGGTCAGTGCTCCTAGCTGTGTCGTTCACCTGGCTGAGGTGATGGATCATAGGGACACTTAGAAGGAAAATACGAAACTGGAAGACAATACTTGGAAATTTGAAATGGGTTAATTGGGACAACCTTTTGAAAGTTTAAAGCTGAAATGTTCTGGTGGAACTTGTTGCTGTAATCTTACCATTTTTAGAGAAAAGTGTATGCCTGTAAATGTGGGAAAAAAAATGTTAGTGTTTTTTTTTCAATTTTTTTTTTCACCCATTGTAATGAAATGCATTTCAGGAATGGCGTTTCATTCTACCAGGGGCGGAAGTGTTATGATCCTGTAGCTTTTTTTCCAGGAAGTATGCAGTGTGCCTTTAAGGCTGCAAGAAGATCAGTACTGCTTTAAGGCAGCAAGCTCTAGGGACTGTGAGTCAAAGAATGTATTCTCGTTGCCGTAGGATACAACCACAGGGAGAGGAAACCAACCAGCTTCAAAGAATGCATCCTGGTTACCCGGTAACAGCCTTTCCGAGAACAAGGACCGGATATACAATATTACAATTACATTTTGAACTGGCTTTTTAGTTGAGACAGACAGACAGACAGCTGGACCAGCATGGACCTAACAGAGATCGCTGATAATTTAAACTGAAAGGTGGTGAATTTTAGACTGATCACTTTTTCACCCTACAAAACAATTCTAAAGCCAAATTGATTCATTGAAAAGTGTCTGCAAGTTGTTGATTGCTGAATTCATCGCTGGAAGAAGAGCATCACTTCAACTGGAACTAAACTACTGACTGTCCGACTGTTGAAGCACCTTTTTCCCCCCATTGTATGGCTGTGAGAACTTCAGGCAACCTAGGACTGTTCCACATTGGAAGATACCACTTTGGCAGGAGCATAAATCTGCAAGGACACTAACTTTTGCTATTTGAAATGTTGTTTATATCTTAATAATGTCTAAGAATTTAGGTTTTCTAATTAAACAGTTAATTTGTTGATCTAAGGACACCTGGTTTGGTTTGCCTCATTCAGGGGGTTAATAGATAGTCAAGTTGGCTGTGGTTTCCTTTAATTTGGAAAGTTTAGGCGATCTGTGGAGTGGCAGGACTGAGTTGACAATGCATTTCTCCCACCGCAATCAGAATCATATATTTTGATTGGATGCTTTGTCTTGAGCAGTCGGCCATAACAGGTGCTGTCGAAGGAGACTTGCTGAGTCTTGTAGTGCATCTCGTAGATGGTACACACTGCTGCCACTGTGCATCGCTGGTGGATGGAGTGAATATTGAAGGTGTCAATTAAGTGGACTGATTTGTCCTGGATGGTGTTGAGGTTCCTGAGTGTTGTTGGACCTGCACTCATCCAGGCAAGTGGAGAGTATTCCATCACACTCCTGCTTTGTGCCTGGTAGATGGTGGACTGGCACTGGGGAGTCAGGAGGTGAGTTACTTGCTACAGAATTCCCAGCCTCTGACCTGCTCTTGTAATCACAGTATTTATGTGGTTGGTCCAGTTAAGTTTCTAGTCAGTGGTAACTCCCAGGATGTTGATAGTGGGGGATTCAGAAATGATAATGCCATTGAATGTCTATGGGAGATGGTTGGATTCTCCCTTGTTAGAGATGGTCATTGCCTGCACTTGTGTGGCACAAATATTATTTGCCACATATTAACCCAAGCCTGAATGTTGTCCAGGTCCTCTGCATGTGAACACGGACTGCTTCAGTATCTGAGGAGTTGCGAATGGTGCTGAACATTGTACAATCATCAGCGAACATCCTTACTTCTGATATCATGATGGAGGGAAGGTCATTGATGAAACAGCTGAAGATGATTGGCCCTAGGACACTATCCTGAGGAACTCTTGCAGTGATGTCCTGGGGCTGAGGTGATTGACCTCCAACAACCACAACCATCTTCCTGTTTGCTAGGTATGACTCCAACCAGCAGAGAGATTTCCCCCTGATTCCCATTGACTTCAGTTTTGCTAGTGCTCCTTGATGTCATACTTGGTCAAATGTTGCTTTGTTGTCAAGGGCAGTCACTCTCACCTCACCTCTGGAGTTCAGCTCTTCCCATTATTTTCTAGCCTTCTAGTTTATAAAGGTTTACATTCTATTAGCCTTTTTGGTTGCCCACATGAAAAGTCTATAGTAATTTACAGCCACTCAGAAATTTTGCATTCGATAGTAATGATGAAAATGATCTTCCTATTTTTTGTCTAAAGCATTAACACCCTCTTAACTCTTTACAGGAAGGTATGAAGCTCGATTCAGGAAAGCACCTGTGGTCATTTTCCACCCACTTACTCATTCTAGTTATAACTAAGTTCCATTTAGTTGTGACATTTTGTTGAGCAGTGTTCTTTAATTATTTAATCATTTTGTTGTTGGATTATTGAAAATGAATGTCAATGACAATATTCAAATATGCCCTTCATAATATTTAAAGTCCTATTTGATATTTATTATATAGGCTTATAAATAACTGGTGCTGCCAATAATGCTACCATTCATTCCTGGAAGGATTAAGGGTTTTAGTGATGTTCATAACTCACTCAAAGCTTAATCTCAGTTTGTGATTTGATTGAATTATAATCTTGTGGCTCCATAGCAGCTATATGTGTTCTTGCGTGTAATGTAGGAAGGCGAGTCCCACTGAAGATAGATTCACAAGTCTGATTGGATGAATAAAATACAATTGTGACCACAGTTCAACAAAATAAGTAACATTCTTCTAAAGCAGCCATTTTGAAATGACCCTAAACCAGGCAAGTTCTGTGGTCCTGAGGTCCTGTTCTTAAACTCTCCAACAGTCCTCCTTTATATGCAGCTACCAGCAGGTGGATTAGAGCAGTTTGATGTGATTGGCTCACCTTCTGATTGCCCCCGTCTTTGTTTAAAGAAGTTTCTATTTTTTGTTACAAACCTTTTTTTTGCAGGGCTCAGGCCAGTAAACGAATCAGATGAGGAATCAAGTGCATGAATCTACTGGTGCTCCAAATCATTGTGCCATCATAATGCCTGATTGATTTGTTTAGCTTTAAAGATTTATTTCTGAACCATATTAATTTGTTTTAAAAACATTAACCGAAGAGTGATTTTGTTTAATTAGATAGAAAACAGAAAATATATGCTATAATTTAAGATGATTTTATTTAAGATTTCTGCATGTTGTAACGCAAAGCTCGTTTACATTTCAATTTATTTTAATAAATTAGCAGAAAATGCCATTATCTCTATCCTCCATCTTACTGTTTCCAAAACTTGTGGCTCCTTGTCAGCGAAATATTTTCTCACATATAGTGTACAAACGTTCGTTTATTTTAGTTACATTTCAATGTGGTGTTTAGCAGACATGGAAATAAATATATGCCAAATCCATTTTAAACATTGTGTCTTCGGATTCCAATTTGGCTGATCCAGCCATTACATTTTCTGTGCCAGGCAGGACTGAACTGCTTAGTACCCCGACAAAAACTTTCATTCGTATCTATCCTCCCAATTAGGTTTCAGAATATTACTGCGCCTGTGCTTCATGGCGGTCTCTTAAATTCTGAGGAATGGCCTGGTGCATCCGCTCTAAGTATTATTTGGGGACAAAAGTTCAGGTAGATGTGTTTTGAAGTCTGTAAGTTCGATGGCATGAGAAAATCTTCTCATCTAGACCTCTCGCGCTGTTCTTGGGGTGCACTTTATGTGTGTTAAAAGACAGGCTCCAGCACGATTTCTCATTCCGATATCTCTTGGCTAGCAAAACGTAAATGATCGGGTTGACACACGGGTAGAAATAGTTAAGGACGGTGCAGCCGAAAAAGAGTATTTCCCAGGTCTGCCCACGATAGCAGGAGCCCAGGTAGATGCAGAGCTCTAAGATATAGCTGGGCAGCCAACACGCAGAGAAGGAGCCCGTGGCAAATAAAATCATAATGGACGCCCTTCTTGTATTTCTGGAACTGACCAAAGACATCATGGGGCTTTTAAGAAGGAAGACTGCAAGACGAGCGTAGTTATAGGCAATCACCAGCATGGGGACCAAATAATAAAGGATGAACTGAGCTAAGATGGTCTTGTATTTGTGCTGGTATAACCCCGACACGCAGAGGGTGATGTTGTGATTCCCTCTCCCTGTTGTGGCATTGATCCGGAGAGGTATGGTCACACAGAGGCTCAAAACCCAGACGAAGACCAACATGACCATGCTGAAAGTCATTGCAGGGGGTCTGTGGGGTTTCAATATGATCCAGGCCCGGGTAATGGAGACAGCGCACAGGGAGTAAGCGCTGGCGGCCAAAGAGAACGCCAAGAGGAACTGAAACACTTTGCAGAATGTCCTTCCAAAGGGCCATGTATATCCCAGAACAGCCACGATAAGGAAAGGATCTAGAAGGAGAGAGATGAAATCTGCCACGGCCATGCTTACCAATAGGATGTCCAAGCGGTTTTTACGGAATGAAACATACTTGGTGAAGATGTAGAACACCAGCATATGGGCGAACACCCCAACCAACACGATGACACTGCAAATGGTGGCGAAGATGATCCCATATGGAATGGCCATGATTAGAAGTTCACAGTAGCTGGCTCTTCTGCAGAAAGGTAGTAACAAATAATGTTATCCCGTTTCTTGGTTTACAAACCTGGAGATCGTTCTCTGCAGGATGAATATTTGTCGGACGTCTCGATTCACGTAATCAGACCTCGTCGAAAACTAAGTAATACAGTACTCAAATTATTGCAAACCGAAACAAACTGTGTTAATGCACAATAATTGAAGCGTGGCCACTTTACTGCGACATTTTTGCCCAGTTCGATCCCCAAACAAATAGCTTGGAAGCTACAGTCACTTCGTGTATCCTAGTTCTGAAAATAATCCTATTGTGAATGATTAACTTTTCTCTATTTACTTAGAATATTTGGGCGTTTACACTGAGGACATCCAGTTCTACCTCAACACCAACGCTCTCGACACCTTCACTGTCTAAATTATCAGTTGTCAGACATCCAGTATTGATTGAGCAAAAATTTCCTCCAACTCAATATTGGGAAGACCGAAGCCAGGTCTCTATTACAAACTCTGTTCCCCAATCACCAATTTCACCTTCTTCCTGGCAACCCTCTGAAACTAAACCAGACTGTTTGCAGCCTTGGTGCCATATTTAACCTTGTGATGATCTTCTGACCACATATTTGTGCCATCACTAAGACAACCTATTTCCACCTCCATAGCATTGCCTGACACCCCCTCTGCCTCAGCTCATTTGCTGCTGAAATTCTCATCCATGCCGTTGTTACCTCTAGACTTGATTATTCCTATGCAGTTCTGGTCGGCCTCCCACGTTCTACCCACTGTAAACTTGAGGTCATCCAAAACTCTGACCTAACTCGCACCAAGTCCTGTTCACCCATCACCCATGTCCTCGCTGTCCTACATTGGCTCCCAGTTAAGCAAAGCCTCGATTTTAAAATTCTCATCCTTATTTTCAAATCCCTCTGTGGTCTCACCCCTCCCTATCTCTGTAATCTCCTCCAGCCTCATAACCCTCTGAGATAGCTGTGCTCCTCCAATTCTAGCTTCTTGAGCATTCCCAATTTTAATTACTCCATCATTGGTGAACCTGCCTTCAGTTGCCCAAGCCCTAAGCTCTGGATCTCTGTCCTTAAACCTTTCCACCTTTCTACCACTCTTTCCTCTTTTAAGATGCTACTTAAAGCCTGCCTCTTTGGCAAGCTTTTGGTCATCTGACCTAATATCTCCTTATGTGGTTCGGTGTTAAATTCTGCTTTATAAGCACTTTGGGACATTTTATTACTTTAAGGATGCTATATAAGAACAAATTATTGGTGTTATTGCAGTAAATCCTGATGAAATCATCAGGAGGAAACGGCTTAGAGTAGTTCTAAGCTTAACTGTGATATGAAAACAACAGCAGCTTGCTGTTATAGTGCCGTTAAGGTAAACAAAATCTCAAGGTGCTTCACTGATGCATAATCAGACAAAAATGGCATGAGCACAAGGAGATATTAGGAGTGATGACTAAAAGTTTGGTTACAGAGGCAGGTTTTAAGGAGGATCTTGAAGGAGCAGAGAGGCTGTGAGATTTAGGGAGGGAATTCCAGAGCTTAGGGCCTAGACAGCTTAAGGCACAGTTGCAAGTGGTGAGGTGAAGTGAGTGGGGGATGCACCAGAGGCAAGAGTTGGAGGATTGCAGAGCTCTTGGAGGGTTGTAGATGAGGAGGTTACAGACATAGGGAGGGTTGAGGTCAAAAGGGGATTTGAACACAAGGATGGGAATTTTCAATTGGAATTGTAGGGGAGCAGAATCCAATGTAGGCCAGCAAGCACAGAGGTGAAATGTGAAATGGATTCGGATGCAGAGTTCTGGATGAGCTGAAGTTTATAGAGGGCGGAGGATGGAAGACTGAGCAGGGGAGCATTGTAATAGTTGTGTCTAGAGGTGATAATGGCATGGATGAGGATTTCAGCAGCAGATGGACATGCAGCGGTGGAGACTTGCAATGTTATGAAGGTGGAAATAGGCAGTCTTTGTGACGGAGATGATATGAGGTCAGAAGCTCAGTTTTTAGACAAATAGGATGCTGAGGTGGTGAAAAGTTGGCTTCAACCAGGGAGAGGATGGAGAGGGTGATGAGGGTATGGAGTTTGTTGTGGGGGCTGAAGATGACCATTCTGGGCTTCCCAATATTTCATGAAAGAATTGTGGCTCAACCTGATTGGATGTTGGACTAATAGGCTGATAGCACAGGCAGTGGAGGGGTCGAGAGCGCTGGTAAGAGAAATAGAGCTGGGTGTCATCAGCTTACATGTGAAACCTGCTGGCACATGTGACAGAACTGTTTGCTCACTGCAGTCATTGAGGAGAAACTATGTTCAATCATTAGCCCTTGATCAATTGGTTCATTCAATCTCCTTACCCTCCTTTTGAGCCTCATTGTGATAGTTCATATTGCAATTAAAATTGCTAAGAATCATTACTATGTAGCACACATAAATATTCTCAATGTGTGTGATAATGTTTCATAAATTTAATACACCACATTTTTTACAGCATCTCCAGTATAATCATGCCTTTTCCTGCATCTCTAATAAGATCATAGCCCCTTAACATCAATTTGTACTTCACTCAATTTTTATTCATGTGCTGTTAAATTCAGAAGATTGTCTCCCTGTTTGATTTCCGGAAAACTGAGCTGATGTCTGTTATCAGAGAGAGAGTATGACTTTTTTTTTGCAATGCTGTGTTGATTTTGATAATATAACCTCCATCTTATCACTAGTTTACAGCCCAAAGGAAACAATTTGTAAGCTCATGTCCTAACAATCCATGTTAGTGATTTTTTTATGTGATGAAGGTATACACCTGTTCAATATCATTTACTGTTTGTTTTTCCAAACATTTTCTACCTGAGCAGATTCTAGGAGTGCTTTATCAGAAAGTACTCTTCAGTTGTATAGTGCACATCTTTGATAGTGTTATAACAGATGCCTGGCTGTACCATGCATGTTTCACAAGGTATCAACCGGAGGAGAACAGAAAAGTAAACATGAGCACAGAGTACTCTGTTTACTCTTCATTTCATTCACCAGACATATGGAGCAGAGTCTGTCAAAACAAGAGAGTGGTTATTTTCAAAGTCAGCTTTTAATATTCTGACATCAGAGCAAATTATTCCATTGAGATTGGTGGAAAAAGGGAATGAAAATAAAAAGAGACTGATTTTTGTTTTAAAAGAATTGTAAAAGCTAAGCTCTTTGTAATTACACATTCAAATCTTATTTTATATGGTTATTATCCGTTCCATTTCTAACTGTCAAACAGAGATTTCAGATTTTTTGTGTGGGTGTATTGTGGATCATTTTATTTATTTTTAAAATCAGAACTTCATAAGCCATAGTGTTAATAGCCCAGTGAATTCTGGGGAGCTAGGACCAGACTAGTGTAACATACATTTATATGGCTGCAAGTAAGAGTTCTTGTGAAATTGATTCACCCTAATAGGCTACTCCCAAAGTACAAAACTACTTGTAACTCAGCACAAATTTCCATTAACTTGGTAATCTCCCTCAGAGAGGTAAGGAAGGTTGGTATGATAAATTGTAATAACCATGCTAGTTCAGTAGTGCTGCTGACATTAAGAATTAAGATTATTACTTAATAAACGGTTTATTCTTCATCTGGCTATGCCCACATGTAGCAATTTAGCCAGATACACTGTTTTTGCTGAAGGAAACATAACTTATTTTGCTTATAATTTTTGTATTTCCATTTCACTTCAACATGCCTTTCATATTATATAAGTTGCTTTTATAATTCTTTGCTACACACCTGCAATAAAACTCTGCACAAATCTTTCTTTTAAGCCCTTGCCACTTTCTTCCACTATCAAAAGGCTCCTTATTTTCAACCATTTAATAAGGCTATCTACCTGCCCATTAAACTACCAGGAATCTAAATTATTAAAGAATAAATGTACAGTCTTTCAGGATATAGGTTGGCACCAATCACTTTTTCGACTGGACTGGCTTACTTGAACAGAAACTTCTGAACTATAAACCAGATACCAAAATCCTGAAGTTGCATGTAAACCTTATCATATTAACATATAAAATATACCAGCTAATGCAGTGAAAGTAGTGAGCAAAAGAATTGCCGATGAATGCATAAGTGTTCATGCCCTAATATACACACAACATTCCAAAGCCCAAAAGTCTGTTTTCTGGCAGAGAAACCTGAGACACAAAATAAATATATATTTTTAAAAATTGCAGCGATGAGCAGTAGACTATAATTTGTCTCCTTTTGCTATAAACTGTTTCTGTAAGGATTGCGATGTTCATGGTTCTTCGATAACGACATAGAAAAGTTAACACATAGGTGTGTGACAATGCCCTGCACTCTTGGGAATGCAGCCAGCCGATAGAAATACTGGGCCTTCTCCAGTTATTCCTTCATTTCTATTGGGAAGATGACAAAGTGTTGCTCTTGACAATCAAGGCTGTGGTGACTTACTTGATACAGTGGTGTATGGACAGCTGACATATTTGTCAATCGTCACCAGCAGTGCCTTAAAATGTTGTGGTGGTAGAGCTATCCCAGTGCTGGATGTCATCTGCAGATCAAACAATAGATTAGTATATGGCATAAATTGAGGACTACCTCCCTGATGAAGAGTAGATGGCAAAGAGAGTTGACTCCGAACTTTAATTTGTTGTGCTTGGATTGTTTGATCTAATTCCCATGTTAAAAGTGGATCAGTGTCAGGCGCCTGCCTTACCAATGCAGCTGCTTCTCCTTCATCCTCAGGAATTCCTCTTCCTCCAAAATTCAGCATAGTCATTGACAACCTCAATGGAATGCCCATGGCCAGCACTGCTTACAGTTACAGAGTAAACTGGTGGCAGCAGTGATCCTGCTGTAGGAGATGGGCTCCAAGGAGCACTGAATTGAAGAAAACCACCTGTTAGCAATCAGAAAAGAAAACAGAACCTCTAATGAAAGTTTACTTTGTGAGTAGCCCAAAAGTCATGCGACTATCTGCTAGAGATAGTCACATTTCCTGCCTTCAGTAATTCAAGCTTCAGATTTTGACCAATGCCCAAATCACACTGCTGCTTTTGAAACTGGTTTACTTCAACCCAAAAAAGTTGATTTATATTGATAGGTTTTAATTTATAAGCTGATCATCCTTCAGTTTGTCTTTCACAATATCGTTATTCTTCACCACAGGAATTAGATTGAGAGGTTAAGGAATGAGAACCAACATTTTTACTGTTGATCATTTTATTTTATTTAATTGAGCTTAAACCACATGTTTTAAATTTATTATTTGATCTGTGTGGGCCCAACTAAAGGGCAATGGGTGTAGTTAACTATGGAAGAAAACAAATAAGCAAAGCACAGCTGTAAATGATCATTTTAATGTGTTTTCTGGTTATTTTGGAAATTTAAGTGAACATTTTAATTAATGGCAGCTTTACAAATGTTTGATTGACCTTAGATCACTCCAGTCTCGATACACATGTCCACTGTTGTACACACAAATACAACAATGGAGAATTAAGAATTGGAGGGGGCACTCTCTTCACAAAGAATTACTAGGTAATTTTTTTTTATTGATTACAAATGATACTATGATAAACATCTTATTGAAAAGCATTAGGGTGTGGCATCTCCATGCCAAAAGTTATCCTCAATTCTGCACTTTGGCAAACAAAAAAATACCACTTTTTGAAGCCAGTTATCCTCTGACAATTTGCAATGAAAAACTATACTTTCTAAGTCATAACAGCATAAGAAAAAGCAGGAGTAGGCCATTCTGCACTTTGAGCCTGCTCCAACATTCAATAAAATCATGTCTGGTTCTATATCCCAACTTCACTTTTCTGCCCAATCCCCATATCCCTTGAATCCCTTAGTACTCAAAATTTTACTGATCTCTATCCTGAATATACTCAGGAAGAGACTTCCAAAGTTTTACAACCCTTTGAGTGAAGAAATTTCTCCTCATCTCAGTCCTAAACGGTTGATCCCTTATTCTGGACAGTGAGCACTAGTTCTAGACTCCCCTTCCAGGAGCAACATCCTTCTAGAGTCTACCCTGTCAAGCCCCTTAAGAATTTTATATGTTTCAGTGAGATCACCTCTCATTCTTGTAACTCCAGGAAAAGTAGGCCTAGTTTACATAATCTCTCCTCGTAGGAATGAGTTTAGTGAGCCTATATTGCACCCCCTCTAAGGCAAGTATATCATTTTTTAGGTTGTCATCATGGTAGACTCTTTGTTAGAGTATGTCCAAGCTGTAAATGATTTCATCATCTTCTGTGAGTCTCCTCAAGACTGAGGAGTCCAATGTGGGATCAGCATGAATGTCCACAGAACTGGCACGCCATATTGTTATAGTTGGTGCTAGGTGGACCTTCTGTAGCTGCGCCACCTCTGGCCTTCCTCTGGGCACATCAGATGTTGTGAGTTTGGCCTAGATGGTCCTCGAAACATGCTGAACAAAATTTCAGTGCTCCACATGGGCCGGTCAGCTGCAGTGTTTTCCCAAGAGAGGTGGTCTGCAATGCAGAAGTTTGTAGGGCTGTTTTTTAGGGTGTCCTTATATCATTTGTACTGACCATCTTGTTGTTTGCTCTGAGACAGTTCCCCAAAGAAGATCTGCTTAGGGACCTGTAATCATCCATGTGGGAAAAATGGCTTGCCCATCTAAGTTGAATTTTCTGGAGAATGGGCTCCATGCTGTTGAGCCCAGCATGATGGAGGACCTTTGTTGTTTGTGATTTTGTTCTACTATTGAATTCTCATGATAGACCTCAGGCGTCTTCGGTTGAAGCATTCCAGAGCTTTGATATGAAGCCTATAGCAGATTCAGGATTCTGTGCCATACAGCAGAATGGTAAGGACAATGACCTGGAAGAGTTTTAGTCTTCACCTTAATGTCATGCTACTTCCAGACATGATCGTGGAATCAGCTATCGGCAGAGCTTGCTTTCTGCGTGCATGCATGGATGTCTTCATCAATAGTGGCATCCCTAGAGAGCACACTACCAAGGTATGAACATTTTTCTACAGCCTTGAGACTGGTTCCATCAACAGTTATGTCTGATGCTGCATAGTGTGTACCAGGTGATGGCTGAAACATGACCTTGGTCTTGGAGACACAGATTTGGAGACTAAAGTTTTTCGCAAGCACTTGAGAATTTGTTTACCATACTCTGGATGTCTTCCTTGTTGTGGGCAGCTAGGGCATAGTCATGAGCATGCCTCTTTGACTTTGGTGGAGGCATGCAGTCTGGAGAGATTGAACAGCTTCCTTGAACAGAACCTAATGTTGATGCCTGTAGGCATGCCTCTGGTGCCTTCCTTAAGCATTGCAGCAAAGAAGAGAATGAAGAGTTCTTAGGAGGAGTTAGAACCTCAGTGAGATCATTAACATGAAAAAAATGAGATATGTCCTGTACACAAAAAGCGGGACAAATCCTATCCAGCCAATTACTGCCCTATCAGTCTACTCTTGATCATCAGCAAAGTGATGGAAGGGAGTCATTGACAGTGCTATCAAATGGCACTTGCTCAGCAATAACCTGCTCACTGATGTTCAGTTTGGGTTCTGCCAGGGTCACTCAGCTTCTGACCTCGTTACAGCCTTTGTCCAAACATGCACAAAACAGCTGAACTCGAGAGGTGAGGCCTGAGTGACTGCCAATGATGCCAAGGCAGCATTTGACTAAGTATGGCATCAAGGAGCCCCAGCAAAACTGGAGTCAATGGGAATCAGGAGGAAAACTCTACGCTGGTTGGAGTAATAACTAGCACAAAGGAAGATGGTTGTGGTTGTTGGAGATCAATCAGTCCCAGGACATCACTGTAGGAATTCCGCAGGGTGGTGTCCTAGGCTCAACCATCTTCAGCTGCTTCATCAATGACCTTCCCTCTATCATAAGGGCAGAAGTGGGGTGTTCACTGATGATTGAACAATGTTCTGGACCATTCACAACTCCTCAGATACTGAAGCAGCCACTGTCCAGATGCAGCAAGACCTGGACAACATTCAGGCTTGGGCTGATATGTGGCAAGTAATATTCGCGCTACACAAGTGGCAGGCAATGACCATCTCAAACAAGAGAGAATATAACCATCTCCCCTTGCTATTCAATGGCATTACCATCATGGAATCCCCCATTATCAACATTCTGGGGGTTACCGTTGACCAGAAATGGAACTGGACAAACCACATAAACACTGTGGTTACAGTGGCTGGGAATCCTGTGGTGAGTAACTCACCTCCTGTCTCCTCACTGTCTGTCCACCATCTACAAGGCCCAAGTCAGGAGTGTGATGGAATACTCTCCACTTGCCTGGATGCATGCAGCTCCCACAACACTCAAGAAGCTCGACACCATCCAGGACAAAACAGCCTGCTTGATTGGCAACCCATCCACCACCTTCAACATTCACTCCCTTCACCACTGATGTACAGTGGCAGCAGTGTGTACCATCTACAAGGTGCACTGCAGCAACTCACCGAATTTCCTTCGACAGCACCTTCCAAACCTGCAACCTCTACCAACTAGAAGGACAAGGGCAGCAGATGCATGGGAACACCACCGCCTGCAAGTTCCCCTCCAAGTCAAACACCATCCTGACTTGGAACTATATCGCTGTTCCTTTACTGTCGCTAGGTGAAAATCATGGAACTCCATTTCTAACAGCACTGTGGGTGTACCTGCAACCCAAGGAGCGGTTCATGAAGACAGCTCACCACCACCTTCTCAATGGCAATTAGGGATGGACAATAAATGCTGGCCTAGCCAGTGATGCCCACATTCCATGAACAAATAAAAAATGAACCCCCCAGACCAATTTCAAGAATGACAAGAACACAAGAAATAGGAGCAGGAGTTGACCATATGGCCCATCGTGCCTGCTCCGCTATTCAACACAAGCATGACTGATCTTAGCTTCAACTCCACTTTCCCACCTGCTCGGCATATCCCTTGATTCCATGAAAGACCAAAAATTTGTCTATCCCTGTCTTAAATGTATTCAATGATGGAGCATCTACAACCCTCTGGGTTGCAACTTGTAACAATTACACAACAAGATTTTATATTTTAAGACTTATATTATAACAACTAGACTAAAAGAAATCCCCAATCAACTGAATAGTACTTTGTAAGTAGTTGAAACACCAAATTGCAAAGAAAGTTTTCTTTTAATTTATTAAAACACTCGAAAACCTCACACCACACTTGTACTTTACACAGACCCTTTTGATGGTGAATCCTTTGCGCTTAGAAGTCCCAAACTCAGGTATTAGCCCTACAGTCTCTGTTTTTCAAAAGAAAGTCTTTGATCTGTGTTCTCTGTAGACCTGATAACCAAGACTTCAGTCTTGTCCTTTCGCAGAGTGGAGGTGAGGTCACCAGGCCTTCCGGACTCTATTGAATTTTTTTTTAAATCACAATTTTTAAAACATAATCATGTTACAAGGTCCAATATTCATAACATTAGGTAAGGAAACCAAAATTGTACACATTACTCCAGGTGTGATCTGAACAAGGCTGTATATGATTGCAATAAGACTTCTATACTTTTGTACTCCAATTCCTTTGTAAAAAAGACTAACACACCATTTGTTTTCCTAATCGCTTGCCATACCTGAATGTTAACTTTCTATCATTTGTGTTCAGGTACCCAAATCCCTCTAAATGCCAACATTTCCCAGTCTCTCACCATTTAAAAAATATTCTGCTTTCCTATTTTCCTACCAAAGTGGATAATTTCATACTTCCCCACATTATATTACATTTGCCACCTTTTTCCCCACTTGCTTAACCTGTCTATATCCCTTTGCAGCCTCTTCACATCCTCCTCACAGCATTCTTTCCCACCTAAATTTGTATCATTAGAAAACTCAGATACATCACACTCGGTCCCTTCATGAGAGAAATAGACTTGCAGGGCTATGGGGATCGAGCTGGAGAATGGGACTGACTGCATATCTCTGTGGAGCGCTGGCATGACTCGAAGGGCCAAATGGCCTCCTTCTGTTCTGACTCTAAGACATTGATAGCTGAGAGCCAAATACTGATCCTTGTAGTTACAGTGTGCCAACCCAAAAATGACTCTTTATTCTTACTCTGTTTTCTGCCCATTAACAAATCTATGACACCACCTCTTTTAAAACCCTGGAATGTAGGTCATTAGGTCCAATGTATTTGTTAGTTTTTAGTTCTATTTATTTCTCCAGTGCTATTTCTTTAGGAATACTAATTGACATGCATGAAATCGTGTGACATTGATCACAAGTCGTGGGAGTCAGTTGCCAGCGTTCGCCAGAGCTGGCGGGCAGCCATAAAGACAGGGCTAAATTGTGGCGAGTCGAAGAGACTTAGTAGTTGGCAGGAAAAAAGACAGAGGCGCAAGGGGAGAGCCAACTGTGCAACAGCCCCAACAAACAAATTTCTCTGCAGCACCTGTGGAAGAGCCTGTCACTCCAGAATTGGCCTTTATAGCCACTCCAGGCGCTGCTTCACAAACCACTGACCACCTCCAGGCGCGTATCCATTGTCTCTCGAGATAAGGAGGCCCAAAGAACTAATTTCTTTAAGTTCCTCATTCTCACTAGACCCAGTATTTCAGGAATGCTTTTTGTGTCTTCTAAGGTGAAGACAGATATAAAGTATTTGTTTGATTTCCTTATTTCCCATTAGAATTTATCCTGTCTTTGCCTGTAAGGGACCCACGTTTACATTCGCCAATCTCTTCCTTTTTACATACCTGTAGAAACTTTTACAATCTGTTTTTATTTATCTTGCTAGTTTACTTGTGAAATTAGTTTTTGCATTAGAACGTTATCATGGAATCTAAAGACTGAACCTTTACATAACTCCTTGCTCAGAGACGACTCAGGAATTATCGCCATCAGATCTAAAAATATGGATATGGAATTGAATTAAAAATGGTTGCGTCATAGACCAATTGGGGCCGCTATAGTACAAATGCAAACGTATAGGAGTCAGTCTTCCCCTCAGGCTTCATTTGAAGCTTAGGGAAGGTTTTCGCCATTAATAGCAATATTGGTTTTGGCATCTAAAGACTTAGAAGTGGATGTCTGGCACAGGACAAAAATGCTACTCGTTCAAAATAAAAATGTTGAGATTTACTTCTTGCTTGAGAGACGCGCTGCAATAAACTCAACAAATACTTATTGTAATACAAAACAAATCGAATTCTAAAATAAGAAAAGTAATTTTACATTTAGTCTTATCTACCCAATCAAAGAATAATAATCTAGGCGGTCTCATAGTATGTGCGTTGATCTTTATTGTACTTTCCGTATTTGTTTAATTGTGTGCTTACTATTTGTGTATTGCTATTCGTCTCGAAACAAAGGTACATGCTGCTTTCGTCTGTTAAATAAGGAGGTTTTCAGGAACAAGAGCGGGAGATGGGTGTATCGTATAGCAACTTAGAAAAATAGGAACCAAAATTTAATATAAAATCGCTAGTTTAGATGATTAGATACCACTCACTGAACAGGCTGGAGCTTAATGTGTTTCCCTCCAAGTTGACTCTTTTTTGATAATACGCTAACAAGAGATGTGTTTAATTCATATCATCGTTCAAAGCTGCGATTGAACCCATTTGAATTTGCCCTGGTTGTTTTAATGAGGAAATTAATTTCGGCTTTTCCTCGAGTGAACCTCGGGTCCGTGCTGCCCTCCACTGGCACACGGAAAGAGAAGCTTTCTGGAAATTCGAGCACATCAACATTTTTATCTGCAATTCTTGCAACGGTTTCAGATCAGAGTGCTTAATAAACCAGCATGCAGGTTTATTGCAAATCATACTGATTCTTTGATGTGCTTCAGCCTTACAGAAACGAGTTGTGTGCCAGTGTTGCTTCAAGGACCAGACCTGAATAAAAGTGATCCAAAGTTACCAGCTACCTTAATCATAAAAATGTTATTCTGGAGATGAGTTTTTATGACAACTAGACTTTACATTTAAATATAAATTTCCCTTCAGTCACGTTCTTGTTGCAAAACCAACGTTCATTTCTTCAAACTAAAATCCAAAGTTCAAAAGTTAGCATTTTTCGTTAGCAAACATCTCTAGGTAGACTTACAAAGCATTCCTGACTAAGCAGGTGTGCCCACGATTCTTCTAAAAGCTATTACGCTAACTCCTATGCCTTTTAAGTCATCTTGGCTTGAGACCGATAGTATTACTCACTATTATTATTTCTCTAATTTCCGTTTGCTCACAAGAAGAACGCATTATAACTCAGGGCACTGTGAGGCATTGCGGGGCTTTTGCCAAATAACTGTTACTGTTCTATCAACTGTTTTATGAATTTAGCCAGATGCCTCAGTAACGTGCATAATTCGTGTTATTAAAGAGCACTACTTCCTTTTCCAATTCAAGGAACCACGAAAACACTTTATTATAGGTCACGTAACAACATTACTTGAACTCTAAAGTGCATATATTTACAATATTTATATATATAAAGTTAGCAGCACCAAGATACACAATTCAAATAAATAGATGACTTAACAAATAAATTACGGAATGGGACATTAATCATGGATTGCCAAATATTTAGAATGACCAATGTACAGTTCTATAGTGTACACTCACGTTTTTATTCTCGTGTGTTTTTATATTTACAATCAATAAATATGTTTAATAGTTTAATTATGATCACAAATACAGAATACTGCAAAATATTTTTCGGTCTCTCCTGAAAAACAGACCTGCCTGCAAAAAAAAAGGAAAATTAGGTCGTCACTTTGTATTTTAAACAAACAAAACCCGCAACGCTCCATTAAAATATGATCAATGAACAATTACGTTGATAACTTTGTAACAAGTAGAACTTTAATTGGGAATCCCTGTGAAAATACCAAATAGCCAGGTAGACTGCCTTCTAATAGACTAGTTATACTACACATTTTGCACCGACAGGAAATGGCTTCAGCCATGTATGTTTGCATGCACACAATTTGCTGTGTATTCCATGGTCAGGTGCAATATCGAGCTGCTGATTCCTAGACCTAATCCATGTTACTCTCAAGCTCGTAACTCTGCTATACTGCTTACATGAATAGAACGTTTATTGGCCTGTACTTTGAATCCTCCGTGTGGGAGCTGGCTGGTGCAGTAGGCTAGAACACTTATAAGCTAGACAGATAGGAGTGAAAGTATCTTTCTCTCCTCACTCAGCTACGTATCAAGTTAAATGTGTTCCTTCAAATTTATTCCAGTTCTCATTGGACCAGTCCAAGGTATAAAAATTGTCCACTCGTTGGCAAGGTTACTTAAAGAGGATATCTTTTGACCATTAAATGTTAAAAATTGTCCTTCACCTTGAGAGGCAGAATCTCAAAATCGAACAAAATATAGAAAAAGTACTAATTTATTGGATATTTTGTCGTTCTTGCAAATCAAACAGGTCATTAGATAAATTGCTTGAAACAGTTTCCATAGTATTCGACTGTAATGTGAAAGAGGGGCGCTGGAAAATATTTGATAACTTCTGAGTTGATTGTTGGATATTTCTCATATTGGACTTTACTGAATATCAACCTAATACCTATAAAATTATGAATCTGTGACTAGGAAATGTTATTACAGCAACATTTAAAGTAAATCAGGGCAGTTATGTGAAAACAGATAATAAAAATTTGTACTAAAAGCAAAATACTGCGGATGCTGGAAATCTGGAATAAAAACAAGAAATGCTGGAACCACTCAGCAGGTCTGGCAACATCTGTGGAAAGAGAAGCAGAGTTAACGTTTTGGGTCAGTTCCGAAGAAGGGTCACTGACCCGAAACGTTAACTCTGCTTCTCTTTCCACAGATGCTGCCAGACCTGCTGAGTGGTTCCAGCATTTCTTGTTTTTATATATATTTTTTAGTAATACAGCACTGAAACAGGCCCTTCGGCCCACCGAGTCTGTGCCTACCAACAACCACCCATTTATACTAACCCTACAGTAATCCCATATTCCCTACCACCTACCTACACTAGGGGCAATTTACCAGTTTGAGAGGCTGGATTCTACAGGTCATGTGAGAGTGAGTTCATCGGTGTACCCCTTCAGCTGCCTAGGCCCTCAGCTCTGGAATTCCCTCTAAACCTCTCTTTCTTCCTTTATGGCACTTCATAAAACCTATCTCTTTAAACAAGCTTTTGACCATCCGCCCTAATATTGCCTTATGTGGCTTGCTGTAAAACTTTGCTTTATAACACTCCAATGAAGCGCTTTGGGTCATTTTATTACCTTAAAGGCGCTATATAAATGCGAGTTGCTGTTATACTGTACCAGAAATACAGGCAGTACACTATTTACACTGCCTGGTTTACTCTGTAGTTGCTATATCAGTTTTACACTGTCTAAATGTTTAAATTAACTCCTGTTGGTTTTAACAAGTATCCAGGAAGTTCAAGCTGTCCTGTGGAGATGTGATTAAATGTGATTTGACATCATGCCGGAGTTACACTCCATGCCGTCTCAAGCCCAAGCCATACGCGACTGTCTCCTCCGAAAAGTCTCCACTCCACTTCCATCTGCAGTTAATGATGGGTTAGGACTATGGATTTATACAGCAACTTTATATTTTACTTTTTATGAAACTTATTTTGCAGTAACACTAAAGTTGTAGTGTCAACTCAAGATATGGTACTTGTAATATGCAAATAACAGCTTTCATACGCATGGACTGAAAGTGGTTGTGAATCGGATGGTGCCTGCTAGGGTGTCACTCCTCCCTTCTCTGTAATCTCCTGCAGCCCTACAACCATCCAAGAATTCTGCACACTCATGCCTTCAGATGCCTTGGTCTCAATTCTGGAATTCTCTTCCTAAACCTCTCCACCTCTCTCATCTCCTTTAAGACCCTCCTTAAAATCCACCATTTTGACCAAGCTTTTAGTCCCCCTCCTAATGTTTCCTTCTTTAGCTCAATGACTAGGTTTCTGTGACGTGCTTTGGGACGTTTCCCTACGTTAAAGGCCTTGTTAAATAAATGTAAGCGGTTGTTTTGCGAATGTTTGCACAGAGCTCTTCTCCTCCTGCACCCTTTTAACTTCGGGAGACTGGGCTGTAGTGTCCCTTTTCTCAAAACATGCAACATTCACTGCACACCAAGTTTTACAAGTGCAGAGGAGATGCGATCCATCTGAGCTGCTTTTAAACCAGCCAGGTGCATCCGGAAATTATACTCCATACAGTGACAAGCCCAGTCGTTGCAAAATTGATTTTTGGAGGGGTCTAGCACCTCTTATCTTTAGATTTGATCCTAACTTGTGCTGATTCACAATCAAACTGCACACAAAAATGATAGCATCAGTGCAACCGTAAGACATTTTACAAAGGATTATGTTGTACAAAGTCGATTAGGTTCCAACATGTTACAGCCTCTGGCTATAATTAATGAAAAGTTTTCACTTTTTAAGTATTTTGTTCATTGACTTAAAGCAAAACCAATCTGAGTCTGCAGTTATGCCGCCACTTTCACGTCAGCGTAATGTGAAAATCAAGAAAGTATCCGTGTAGTTTGGGTGCTGATCTGACACTAAGTACGACACTGCTTGGAATTTTGCCATGGATGCGATATAACTGCACCCTGGTGCAAAGATGCATTTCACAATTATCCATTTAATAGTTTGAATGGATCTATTTTAATGCTACGTGCCTGTTCTCAGCTTACGTTAAAAGTTACTGTCTGGGGAATGCAGGTGCGAACATACCTCCATGCACTTGAATATAGACTGCCCTGTGCTCGTTGTACCTGGGTGCAGCCAGGTTTTGCTGACTGTACATCACAGCCGCAATTTGCCGGTATCGGGTATTATCTGCACTACCACTCGCCTTTTGACCTTTATAGCAAGTCTGAGAGAATCGACTGGGACAGCATTATGTAATTACCTAAGGGTGTATTTTACAAGTTGGCCCTTTAGTGCCACAACCGTCCATAGGCGGCAGTGGGGAGCGGCTCCGAGTCGGATCCGCTGCCGGGATCCCTAACTTCGGAACCCGCAGAGCGTGTGTGCCTTCTGCTCTTCTCCTCCCGACCTCTCTGCGCTTTGCGCTTGTTGTTTTTCCCTTGCTTCTTCCTCTTGCCATTCTTCTTTGCGTTCTGGTATTTGAAAGGACCGGGCTTGTTGGTCTCTTGTAGCTGTTCCAGCGGAGTCTTGGTGCCCTCGTTGTTGCTGCTGTTGGCTGCGAGTTTGATGAGAAGCACGGCCAGGTCCCCCGAGTCCGGCCACGTCGCCGGGTGTTTGGGGTTGCGAGACGGCTGTGAGTGAGCCATTCCCCGGCCCTCAGCTGTGTGCAGCTCGCCCATTACGTTGTGCAGCCAGATCCGCCTCTGCAGCTCCTGGATAGACCTGCTCTTGTCATGCATGAACTGGTGCTCCGAGACAGACCTCTTCCTACAAAACACAGACACGAGATTTTTTATTATTTTAGATTAGACAGCTCGGCACAGGCTCAAGCACAGTTCAAACCAGTTCTAACCACATCAAAACACAGCCATTAAATTCCAATCGACCGTAACAGGAAAGCGGTATTATTCAAACTGCATTCCAACCGAACCTACTGCGCTGGAGTAATTTTAAAGTCAAAATTTTAATACGATTTGTTTTCATTATGAACTATTTTAAGGCAAGTTCATGTCAAGGTCTCGACTGTAAAATATAACAGGGCATCTAACGCAAAACCTTGACCCAAACGTCTTCATATGGTCGTAAATTCAGCGCGCACTTGATCCTGAATCAATTGAACAACGTTTGCAGCTGGATCGCAAGCTTATCGCAACAGAATCTTCTATCGAGACGACAGGGCGCTGGATTAAAATCCTTAACCTGGATCAATTACTGATCCAAAGCTTTGGCAGCGCAATGCTTCACTTGGTCATTTCTGTAGTTTTATTAAACCACCTCTGTTTCCGCGATCCGAACACCCTTCGTTTTAAAACTGATGAAAATGAACATCCAAATCACCTGTCATACTTTAACAAATAATTAGAACTATTTCTGTATTGAACTAGGTGCGGTTTAAAAAGAAAACTATATTCCGTCTCATGCACCACATTGGGAAACATTTGAATGCGTTATATGCAGCATTCACTCTACAGTATAAAACAGACATTATGCTCAGTCTCTGTTAATATGCAGTTAATAGGAACATCACAATAAAAAAAAACTTACTGTATAATGGAGATTTCATCCACTGGCTTTCCATATGTGGGCATTGAACAACACAGGAGAAATATTGCAAAGCTTAGCTGGTCAAACAATCTCCTTGTGTTCGCCATCTCACTTCGCTTAACCTGCGAACACGAGAATTCACGAGTCAGAATTCAGTGCATGATAGAATCCCCACTCAGCCTTTACACTCAGAACTCTTTCCACAAAGCTGACTCAAAACTGTGTGAAAATTATAAAACAGGATTCCAGTGTACATGTAAATTGATCCCCCTTCTCTCACTTACTTCTGGGCAGTCAGTTCTTTCGAAGTATGATTGAATCTAAGTCTTTCCAAAACACTGGTCGTCTTAAGGTGCTCTGTAGAACGAAACAGAAAGGTAAATGAATTAAGCTTTATCCAGTCGTGCTAAGGAGTCTTTTTTAAAAAACATGCTATTTCTGCAGGATCGCGTGGAATAGAAGAAACGGCAGCGTGCACTCTGGTTGGAGCTCGCGGAGCCGCTGCTAGACCAGGGAGGCGCAGAGCAGTGCTCAGAATTTAAACTCGCTAATCAAAGACACAGTATCCCCATTCACCCTTCATCGGACCCAGTCACGTTGAAAAGGAACTTTAAAATATTTCACTTTTTTTTTGTTCCGACTTGTTTTAAATTCTGGGGGCTATTTCACAAAGCCTCAAAACAAGTGTGTTCATTATCAAACCTCTAGACGGTTAAAGACAATTAATGGGAATATGATGTTCTGATATAATAGTTTGCACTTTATCGAGAAGAACATTCGTCAATTCTTCGACGTTTGTATCAGTCATACAGCTCACGTATGTGCACTACAGAAGCTCCTAGACAAGGTCTGACCTGACAGAACTGATGCTAGGAAATGGAATCTGGTGAACATTTCCCCGCTCAACACTCACCAATACAATGACAGAGAACCTATTGTAGCGGAATTCAGTATTGAAGATTGGACAGCTTACGATTGCTTTATGATGTTCAAATTTTCTTTCTTAAACGGGTTCTTCACCGAACAAGTTTAAAAGCTATTACAAAAAGTAAACGATTTTAGTTCTTGCATATGCCATGCATGCTCACGCACCGATGCTGCCTAGCGTTTTAGAATCTTTGTGCGGGACGCTGAGACCTGGCCTTGATAAGCACCTTTTCTCTGACATCACGTCGCGTTAATCTGCGTTTGAACAAGTCATCGCCGGTTTGATGATCATCAACACATCCGAACACTTATCCAAAACCATTCAACTGGAACAAATATGGTCAATCATTAAAGGGAACAAAAAATTGGCAATGGTATGAAGAAAGTTAAAAACACTTTATTACAGATCTCAGTATATGGAGCCGGATTGGCGTCAGCAATCATCTCTGTCAGCAGATCTTGTCTCCGTGGGGGTTACTGGGGAGAAAACCATATACACTACAAGCCTCCTCCTCATTGTTATACTGACTGTGCCTTTGATGAATAAGTCTTACTTTGACACAAAATAAGTGAAAATAAAGTTACATCTAGTAACCGAATTCATTCACATTGAGTGTAACACTATTCGATAAACCTTTTATAGACAATCGTTTCATAAATAAAAACAATAAATGAGACACGTTTTGATGCGGGATAACATAATTTCAGTATATAAGCATTTTGAAGTGATGTTGCTCGTATATGAGGGAAACAGTAATCTTCCACAGAAGTTCCAAATTGTGTCCTAGCCTAACTTTTACCTACATGTATGAATCTACCTTACGCATCTAAAAGCATAGACAGAGAGTACAAATCAAGTGCTAAGCAGCCTCTAGTGGAACATAGGGACAAAGTTCTGGTCCAGTCAGATACTAAAAGCACAGTGGAAATACCATAAACGCTTCGATTTTGCAGCAAATTGCGTAACGCTGAGAGCTGTCCATGGTGATTACCAGATTGTATTCCTTTTCGGGAAAATTAAAACAGAATTGGTTTTAAAACTCAGAAAATTGCATTGCAAAATAGTCCATGGGACTTTGATGAAAGTGGATGTATTAAAGTTTTCTGACGATTCTCGAGGGCACGAAATAACAAAGCTGTTACTTTCGATGTGGACATTAGCGTTTCTTCATTATTGCAGCGTAGAGTAATCGCCACAGAAAACGTAAAAAAACCTTTATGAATATACCAAGGATGACAATAAAAAGAAAGCTTTAAACCCCGTTTTTATTTTTTGTTACTTATGCCGGACATATTACAGTGCGATTAATTATTGCTATTTGGCCTTTCTCATGGACTTGCTCTTCGGCTGGCACAGAAACGACGCTCCCACACTAAATTTCAAGGATACAATTAATCTGCCATACCAACCCCAAACTTCGCCAAAAGCGAGAACATGAGAAAATATGGAGCGAGGGAAGGGTCTTGGCCCCATGGAACCCATTCCATCCAAAATAAATCATGTACGGTTTGCATCACAATGGACTTTCCCAATTGAATCAATCTCCAGAGTGATGTGAGTGAAGCCTGTAGGCATATTGTGAAGAAGGATCACAGACCTGAAACGTTAACTCTGCTTCTCTCTCCATAGATGCTGCCAGACCTGCCGAGTATTTCCAGCATTTCTTGTTTTTATTATGGCATATTGTGCTACCAGTTTGAAGCCAATAATTACATAATCAGTTAACAGCTGGGATCACCCAACTGAAGACACTTTTCTCTTGATTTTCGGGTGGCAGTTCCCATGCCTGGGTATCCTACAACCCGCTGCTATTTTCCGTTGCTCTTAGCGTTATGCTTTCTATCTAACTTTAGCCAGTATTACATTGGTGGCGGCGCGTGATTCAAGGGGTTTCGAAATGGCACTGGTGGCATTATCTGTGATGATATCATGACGTATTTTGTTGCTCAATGCAGTAGCCAATTTGCGATGGCTCCTCGGAACAGAAGCCCTCGACCCCCACCCTTAATGGAATACGCTTTGCTACCAGTTCAGAGAGAAACAGAGAGAAAACAGCGAGGCGACTGGAGTATAGATTCAAGACGGCAGTATTCTTAGGCAGTCCTGGGGGAACCTGATATGTCGTCTAAACTATTCTACATTCTCATTTTATATTGCATAAGATCCGTGCTCGTGCTGGTGCTTCCCAACATGCATGTTTTCTACAGCTGACGGCTTCCCCAAAGCAAACTCGGCCGGGTTTGCTAAGCATGGTTTTCTTGGAATATACGCATTGGTATTGTAGCCAGTTGCACGAGACCCGCACATTGTGAGCCAATAGCACGAGCACTGCATTTAAGTCGATATGAAAGCGGTTTTATACTGCCTGTTTGGAATTGTATTAACCTGACCAGAAGAGATTCTACACATATATTCTTACAAGGATGCACTGAACTCCAACAGGGGGAAAAAAACTTGCATATGTACAGTGTTGTTATTAATTCAGATCTGCCATAGATACTTCCTCATGTTGAATGGCGCCAGTCATTCTTGTAAGTGGTTTGAGCGACTTTTATGAATTGGTTCAGACTTCTCTATAACTACGTGTACGACAATAGAATCAGAGGTTAGAACGATCATATCCTTTGGTAACCTGAATGGGATGCCTTATCTCCCGCACATGTAATTCTTTAATCTCTCCGACAGCCGATTGAGTTAACATTAGATGAGGTGAGTTTTTTTCCGAATTGTTAAGCTGCTTTATCCCTCGTAAGGTGAACAAAGAGCAAAAGTTATGATCAGATTCACTTAGTTCAATCCGTACAACATTTCTCCATGGAATAACATAAAATATTTAATTCCACATTAGTAAGTCACATCGCTTGACTGAAACTGACTAACATCTCTGCATTCTGACATATTAACCTGCCTTTTCTGGGGATTCTTTTTCGCCTCAGAAGCTTCGCTGTTGCAAAAGCTAGTCTGCTTTTTAGGTATCTATTTGTCTGTTCTTGTCCCTTTTCCAACACAAAAGGTGAGTGGAATCTCTGAATATCTAACCAAGCTATTGAACCATTTGTGGAGAGAAGAACAAGGTTAACAAGTTGAAACGTTAACTCTATTTTTCTCTCAGATGCTGCCTGACCTGCTGTTTCCAGCATTTTCTGTTTCAGATTTTCAGCATCCACAGTATTTTGCTTTTGTATTGAACAATTTATTGGTTAATCTCTGAAAAAATCTGCTTGCATGCCAAACAGCAGAAGCAGCATGCGGTAGACAGAGCTAAGTGATCCCACAACCAACGGCTCAGATCTAAGCTCTGCAGTCCTGCCATATCCAATTGTGAATGGTGCCGAGTGGATGATCCATCTTGGCCTCCTCCTGAGGTCCCCAGCATCAAAGATGCCAGTCTTCAGCCAATTCGATTCACTCCACGTGATATCAAGGAATGACTGAAGGCACTGGATACTGAAAAGGCTATGGGTCCTGACAACATTCTGACAATAGTACTGAAGACCTGTGCTCCAAAACTTGCTGCGCCCCTAGCCAAGCTGTTCCAGTACAGCTACAACACTGGCATCTACCCAGCAATGTGGAAAATTGCCCAGGTATGTGATGTACTCAAAAAGCAGGACAAATCCAACCCGGCCAATTACCGACCCATCAGTCCACTCTCGATCATCAATAAAGTGATGGAAGGTGTCATTGACAGTGGTATCAAGCAGCACTTGCTTAGAATTAACCTGCTCAGTGACGCTCAGTTTGGGTTCCACCAGGGCCACTCAGCTCCTGACCTCATTATAGCCTTGGTTCAAAAAAGGACAAAAGAGCTGAACTCAAGAGGTGAGGTGAGAGTAACTGCCCTTGACATCAAGGCAGCATTTGACTGAGTATGGCATCAAGGAGCCCTAGCAAAACTGGAATCAATGGGAATCAGGGGGAAAACTCTCTGCTGGTTGGAGTTGTACCTAGGGCAAAGGAAGATGGTTGTGGTTGTTGGGGGTAAATCATCTCAGCTCCAGGACATCACTGTGGGAGTTCCTCAGGGTAGTGTCCTAGGCCCAACCATCTTCAGCTGCTTCATCAATGACCTACCTTCAATCATAAGGTCAGAAGTGGGGATATTCACTGATGATTGCAAAATGTTCAGCACCATTCGCAACTCCTCAGATACTGAAGCAGTCTGCATAGAAATGCAGCATGACCTGGACAATATCCAGGCTTGGGCTGATAAGTGGCAAGTAACATTCGTGCCACACAAGTGCCAAGCAATGATCATCTCCAACAAGAGACAATCTAACCATCTCCCCTTGACATTCAATGGCATTACAATTGCTGAATCCCCCAATATCAACAACCTAGGGGTTACCATTGACCAGAAACTGAACTGGAGTAGCCATATAAATACTGTGGCTACAAGCAGGTCAGAGGCTAGACCTCCTGTGGCAAGTAACTCACCTCCAGACTCCCCAAAGCCTGTCAACCATCTAGAAGGCACAAGTCAGGAGTGTGATGGAATACTCTCCACTTGCCTGGATGGGTGCAGCTCCAACAACACTCAAGAAGCTCAACACCATCCATGACCAAGCAGCCCACTTAATTGGCACCCCATTCACAAACATTCACTACCTCCGCAACCGACGCACAGCGGCAGCAGTGTGTACCATCTACAAGATGCACTGCAGCAATGCACCAAGGCTCCTTAGACAGCACCTTCCAAACCCATGACCTCTACCACCTAGAACAGCAAAGTCAGCAGATGCATAGGATTGCCACCACCTGCAAGTTGCCCACCAAGCCACACACCATCCTGACTTGGAACTATATTGCCATTCCTTCACTGTTGCTGGGTCAAAATCCTGGAACTCCCTTCCTAACAGCACTGTATGTGTATCTACCCCACATGGACTGCAGCAGTTCAAGCAGGCATCTCGCCACCACCTTCTCATGGGTAATTAGGGATGAGCAATAAATGCTGGCCTGGCCAGTGATGCCCACATCCCCAGAAACGAATAATAAAAAAAATCTTCAATATAGTGTAAACACTGATGAGACTACACATTGCTTGTAAAGTCCCAACAATAAATAACTTTTTTCCAAATCCTTTCTGTGGAAATGTGGTCAAAAAGAGCTTAAGCCACAACAACTGACTTTTCACATCTCTTTCAGAAACATCCCAAAGTGCATCACATACAATTAATTACTTTGAAGTATAGTGCCTTTTAATATATAAATAAAGACAACCGTTATTTTTCATATAGCAAGATCCCACAGTCATGAGGTGATGGAACAGTTAACCTGTTTGGTGGAGTCTTCTGAGAGTCTATTTTGACCAGCACTCCCTGCTGTTCTTCAAAAGGTGCCATGAGATTTCTAACATCCACCTGAGTCAGCACAACAGGCAGCTGGGCACTGGTTTAATCCCCATCCAATGGACTGCACCTCCAACAATGGAGCTCTCCCTCAGAACTGCATTACAGTAACAGCCTGAATTAGATTGGGCGGCTAGTTTTTTTCAACCAGCGCAGACACAATGGGCTGAATGGCCTCTTTTGTTACTGTAACTTTTCTATGGTTCTATTATGGACTTAAATCCTGGAGTGTGACTTGAATTCACAACCTTATGAATCAAAGATGAAAGAGCTATCAACTGAACCAAGCTGACAATGGCAGGTTAAAAGAATAATTTTATTCTTATAAAGGTCACTAAAAGCCTAACCGACATATAAGGGTGTTTTAAACTCAGCTGGGTTCAGTTTGTGATCTGTGACCTAACTCCATATACCCACCTTTGTCCCATACCCCTTAATCTATTTGGTTAACAAAAATCTATCAATTTCAGATTTAAAATTACCAATTGATATAGCATCAGTTCTCGTTTGCGGAAGGGACTTCCAAACGTTTACCACCCTTTGTATGCAGAAGGCTCTAATTTTTAGACTATGCCCCCAAGTGCTAGACTCCCCAATCAGCAAGAATAGCAACCTACTCTATATGTTCTTCATAATATCTTGAAAACTTTGATCAAATCTCTCCTAAAGCTTCTAAATTCTAGGGAATACAACTCTAGTTTGTGCAATCCATCCACACAATTTAACTCTTCGAGTCCAGGTATCATTCTGGTAAATCTATGTCGCACTCCCGTCAAGGCCACTATTATCCTTCCTAAGGTGGGGTACCTAGAAATGCTCACAGTACTCCAAGTGTGGTCTAACCATGGCTTTAGATAGCTGTGGCATAATTTCTGTCCCTTTGTATTCTAGTTCTCTAGATATAAAGGCGAGAATTCCATTAGCCTTTTCGATTATTTTCTGTACCTGTCTAATGACATTTTACTGATCAATGTATAATGACTACCAAGACTCTTTGGATCTCCACTGTTTTTGGCTTTTCACCATTTAGAAAGTACCCTTTTCTATTCTTTTTAGGTCCAAAGTGGTTGGCCTCATATTTGCCTACATTGATATTTGCATTCAACATGCAACTGATTCTTAAAATACTGTCCCTTATGTCTTTCATTGTGGTTCATTACTTCATAGTTTCTAGTTTGTTGTAATTAGCTGCAGAATGACTGCTGATTTGGAAGAACTTAGCTGTTGTACACCAAAGTCCTCTTTTTTTCTTCTTTCAAGGGATGTGGATGTCGTTGGCAAGGCCAGTGTTTATTTCCCATCCCAAATTGCCCTAGAGGAAGTGGTGATGAGCCACCTTCTTGAGCTGCTGCAGTCCATGTGGTGTAGGTACACCCACAGTGCCGTTAGGAAGGGAGTTCTGGTAATTTGACACAGTGACAGTGAAAGAACAGTGATATAGTTCCAAGTCAGAATGGTGTGTGTCTTGGAGGGGAACTTACAGGTGGTGGTGTTCCCTTGCATCTGCTGCCCTTGTCTTTCTAGGTGGTAGAGGTCGCAGGTTTGGAAGGTGCTGTCAAAGGAGTCTTGGCAAGTTTCTGAAGTGCATCGTGTAGATGGTACACACTGCTGCCACTGTGCACCAGTGGTGGAGGTAGTTAATGTTTAAGGTGGTAGATGGGGTGCCAATTAAGCGGGCTGCTTTGTCCAGGATGATGTTGAGCTTCTTGAGTGTTGTTGGAGCTGCACACATCCAGACAAGTAGAGAGTATTTCATCACACTCCTGACTTGTGTCTTGTAGATGGTGGATAGGCTTTGGGGAGTCAGGAAGTGAGTTACTCACTACAGAATTCTCGCCTGCTCTTGTAGCCACAGTATTTCTACGGCTGGTCCAGTTAAGTTTTGGGTCAATAGTAACTCCCAGGATGTTGATGTTTAAGAGGTATAGGAGCAGAGCGTAATAAACATCTATCTTTTATAACTCCTTTAGACGTCATCCATTTATAGGTGTCAAAACGGTGTTTGCCCATAGCTGCCATTTACAGTGTTTAAATACAATCCTCAGACTAGGTTATCCCTTGCAATCTCCTCCAGCTGTACAACTGTCCGAGATATCTGCTCTCCTCCAATTCTGGCCTCTTGCACATTCCCTATTTTAATCGCTCCACCATTGTTGGCTGTGCCTTCAGCAACCAAGGCCCTAGACATCTATGCATTTATACCTCTTTCTTCTCCTTTAAGGCACTCATTAAAACCTATCTCTTTGGCCAAGCTTTTGCTCATCGTCCCTAATATCTCCTCATGTCACTCTGTGACAAATTTTGTTTGACAACACTCCTGTGAGTGCTTTGGGACATTTAACTATGTAAAGGTGCTGCATTAATGCAAGTTGTTGTTCATATTCCAATCATAATCTTGTGGAAAACTGTCACAATTATACAATTTCCTTGAGGTAATAGATGCTGTCCTCTTGCGTCATCAACCATCATCACCAGCCTGTTACTTTGCATATCTCTGGACTGCACTAAGTAGTGAAAGATATGTTTTTTTCTGCAGCCTGTCAAATTGAATTCCTATATTCCATCACTGGGTGGATGTAGGTTTGGGGGCAATAAGGACAATTTGGGGCTGTATTTTCTTCAGGATTCTTGAGGTTCTGTTGAATTTTTTGGCTGCAATGGACACTTTTTTGATGCAGCATCAATTACATTTAACAACCGAGCCATGAAGTTGAACGTTGTGACTAAAAATGGTTGGCACCATTATGGAATGGAGGTAGGCGAGCAGCATGGTAGTCAATCATTCTCCACAAGGTTTTTGAACTGTTCTTCCCACTATAAGTTGTGTTCTATTGTGCTATATATCTATTGTGGCAAATTGTGTTGTTTACCATACTGTGTTGCATTAAATAAAGATGCAATATTAATTTAAATAAAACAGACTTTAAAGATGTCTGACATTCTTCACTAGTTTCACAATATTTAACTCTTCATGAGCACTATGAACAGTGGTCAGAAATGTAAACTAGGGACAGAATCTTCCACAAATAATTTTGGAACAATTTGCAGGATTATCAGAAAGTTGAAATTGATATAAACAAGACAAACACGACAGTTGTTTTTATTAGAAGGGATAAATACAATTTTGCAAGACAACCAAACTGGATGTTTCAATTTGATGTGACAATTTAGACCATCTACTGAGGTTCAAAAATCAAACACATACTCAATATGCACAGCTGTTGGGCAGGAATGTAACTTCTAAAGATTCTTGCTCTTTTATCTCCCATTAAGGATGAAATGGAATGTATGTAGAGGTTTTTTTTATTTGTTCTTGGGATGTGAGCATCGCTAACAAGACCAGCATTTATTTCCCATCCCTAATTGCTCTTGAGATGGTGGTGAGCTGCCTTCTTGAACCATATGTACACCCACAGTGCTATTAGGGAGGGAGTTCCTGGACAGTGAAGAAGTGGAGATATAGTTCCAAATCAAGTTGGAATGTGACTTGGAGAGGAACTTGCAGATAGTGGTTTTCCCATACATCTACTGCGCTTGTCCTTCTAGGTGGTAGAGGTCACGGGTTTGGCAGAATCTGTCGAGGGAGCCTTGGCAAGTTTCTACAATGCATCTTGTAGATGATACACACTGCTGCCAATGTGCACTGGTGGTGCAGGGAGTGAATGTTCAAAGTGGTGGATGGAGTGCCGATCAAGCAGGCTGCATTGTCTTGGATGACCTTCTTGAGTGTTGTTGGAGCTGCGCTCATCCAGGCAAGTGGAGAGTTTTCCATCACACTGCTGACTTGTGCCTTGTAGATGGTGGACGGGCATTGGGGAGTCGGGAGGTGAGTTACATGCCACAGAATTCCCAGCCTCTGACCTGCTCTTATAGCCACAGTATTTATATGGCTGGTTGAATTAGGTTTCTGGTCAATGGTGACCCCTAGGATGTTGATGGTGGGGGATTCAGTGATGCTAGTGCTGTTGAATATCAAGGGGAAATGGTTAGATTCTCTCTTATTGATGGTTATTGCCTGGCACTTGTACAGTGCAAATGTTACTTGCCACTTATCAGCCCAAGCCTGAATGTTTTCCAGGTATTGCCGCATGCAGATACTGCTTCAGTATCTGAGGATATGGGCTGAATGCTGTGCAATCATCAGCAAACATCCCCACTTCTGACTTTATAATGGAGGGAAGGTCATTGATGAAACAGCTGAAGATGTTTGTGCTTAGGACACGACCCTGAGCAAATCCTGAACTGATGTTCTGGGGCTGAGATGATTGTCTTCCAAAAACCACAACCATCTTCCTTTTTGCTAGGTATGACTCTAACCAGTGGAGAGTTTTCTCCCTGATTCCAATTGCTTTCAACTTGGCTAGCACTCCTGAACGCCACACTCAGTCAAATGGTGCCTTAATGTCAAGGGCTGTCACTCTCACCTCACCTCTGGAATTTAGCTTAGCTTTTTGTTCATGTTTGGACCGAAGCTATAATGAGGTCTGGAGCTGAATGGTCATTGTGGAACCCAAAGTGAGCATCAGTGAGCAGAGTTGTTGCTTAGTAAGGGCTGCTTGATAGTACTGTCGACGACACCTTTCATCACTTTGCTGATAATTGAGAGTAGACTGATGGGGTGATAATTGGTCAGATTGAATTTGTCCTGCATTTTGTGGACAGGGCATACCTGGACAATACTCCATGCTGTCAGGTAGATGCCTGTGTTGTAGCTGTATTGGAACAGCTTGGCTAAGGGTGCAGCTAGTTCTGGAGCACAAGTCTTCAGTACTACAGCCGGGATGTCAGGGCCCACAGCCTTTGCTGCATCCAGTGCCTTCACCTGTTTCTTGATATGTTGTTGAGTGAATCAGATTGGCTGAAGGTTGGCATTTATGATGGTGGGGACTTCAGGAGGAGGCCAAGATGGTTCATCCACTTGGCTGAAGATGGTTGCAAATGTTTCAGTCCTGTCTTTTGCACTGATATGCTGGGCTCGCTTATCATTGAGGATGGGGATGTTTATTGAGCCTCCTCCTCCAGTTCATTGCTTAATTGTCCACCATCATTAATGGCTGGCTGTGGCATGACTGCAGAGCTTTGATCTGATCCATTAGTTGAGGGATCGCTTAGGTCTGTCAATAGCATGCTGCTTCTGCTATTTAGAATGCATATAGTCCTGTGTTGTAGCTTCATTGGGTTGGCCCCTCATTTTTAGGTATACCTGGAGCTGCACCTGGCATGCTCTCCTGCACTCCTCATTGAACCAGGGTTGGTCCCTTGGCTTGAGGGTAATGGTAGAGTGAGGGATATGCCTGGCCATGAGGTTACAGATTGTGCTGGAATACAATTCTGCAGCTGCAGATGACCCACAGCAATTCATGGATGACCAGTTTTGAGCTGTTAGATCTGTTCTGAATCTATCCCATTCAGCACAGTGGCAGTGCCTCACAACACGATTGAGGGTGTCCTCAGTTTGAAGACTGGCCTTGTCTCCACAAGGAATGCGTGTAATGGTCACTCCTACCAATACTGTCATGGACAGACCGATCTGCGACAGGTAGATTGATGAGGAGGAGGTCAAGTAGATCATGATCTATGATTACAATTTCCTGTTAAATTACAATCGTATTGTATCATGAAATTTAGAGTAATTCAGGGTCTGGGAAAGTGAGGCTGTATATATAAAATTGATGGAGAACAACGACAATACAAAGATCCAGGGCATACACGTTATATTTAAAATAATATGAAGTGAAGAAAACAAATATGTGCTTACTGATGTAGAAAACAGGCTCGGAATATTTTGAATGAAATAAAAACATTTTCAACAGAAAATTGCACAAACAGTGCTAAAATGGTCAGTAAGATCTTTCGGACCCGAAAGAGAATGTATCCACTAAAAATAAATCGACCGCAATGAACTTCGTAAAATTAAAATAACATAAAAATGGAGATAGGCATTACTAATTTGCTAGTGATCTCTTCCTCTGCATGTCGCCTGGAGTTTGGTACTACCAGTTTATGGACAGGCACGTAGTTAGTGGACGCCAGCCTTATTGACTTTTCCTCATGAACTGCTCCTGGGAATTTTCAACAATATGTGCCAAGGTACGTTTAAGAATGCAAAAATATATATAATTGTTTAAAAATTAGACCTGAAAGAGAAAGAGGCACTCATCCGGTTTCCTTTAGCTTTTGCTATAAAAAATGATGGCTATTTCTTAGGTGATACGTTTTTTCATAAACTGGTCCAGACTGGTGGTTGCTTCATTTCACTGCATGGGTGACAGTGAACGCTCATAAAAGCTGCATGACGTTACGATTTACTTTCTATAGTACCCATTAAAAGTTACCTGCTCCGGAAAAAATCAGTTTGGTTCTGAAGATATGACATTTTAAAACGCTGAAACGATTTATTCATGAATGACGGATTGTACCTGGCCCATGCTCCTTGCGAAAAAAGCCTTTGGGTAGCTAAATAAAAGAGCTGGTTTAAGGCAGTAAGTGTTTGGGTGAAACTCTCAGGTTCCAAATAACTTATGTTATGGCTGTAAACCTGTGTGTTGTTCCCCTTTCCTCTTCCACCGCCGCCCCCTATCAATTATCATTCTCATTGGAGACCAAGGGCATGCATTCTGCTTGGGAGCCTGTCTAAATGTTGCTCTAGTACTAAAAAAAAACTTCATTAGAACTGAACGGCACAGTTGTATAACACATTGTTCTTTCCCCTCTGGGACAGAGGGACATATTCATTCCAAATGAATGAAAACAAATGTCTCTGCTTGCTATAAGGTTTCTATGTAAATGAATTACGAACTTATGAATTAGGAGCAGAAGTAGGCCATTCAGCCCTTCGAGCTTGCTCCACCATTCGATAAGATCATGGCTGATTTGTTTGTGTCTCCAATTCCACACTCCCATCTACCCCCTTAACCTTCGATTCCTCTGCCTAACAAGAATCTATCTACCTCCGCCTTAAAAATATTCAATGACCCCGTCTCCACCACCTTCTGAAAGCAGAGAGTTCCAAAGTCGCACAACCCTCTGAGAGAAAAAAATTCTCCTAATCTTTGTTAAAAGGGTGACCCCCTAACTTTAAAACAGTACCCCCTAGTTCTGCTCTCACCCACTAGAGGAAACATCCTTTCCACATCTACCTTGTCAAGACCGTTCAGGATCTTATATACTTCAATCAAGTCTCCCCTCACTCTCCCAAACTCCAGTGAAAACAGGTCCAGTCTGTCCAACCTTTCTTCATAAGACAACCACTCATTCCAGGTATCAATCTAGTAAACCTCCTCTGAACCACCTCCAACGCATTTCGATCCTTCCGTAAATAAGGATACCAGAACTGCACACAGTATTCAAGATGTGGTCTCACCAATGCCCTGTATAACTGAGGCATAATTTGAACAATTATGATTTAGCGGTCAGCTTGCCTCAGTTTTGGCTCAATTTTTTCCTCACTCTGGGACAGGTAACAATTAAAGGGATATTATCGCAATGGTGAGTTCTTGGGTAAGGTGAGGAGAGCCAGGAACAACTCAATGTAAAAACAGAGCTTATTTTGCCATAGTCACCATAATTAGTGTTGTACAATCTGCTGTATTAGTTCGATTAGTCTCATCTTTGATTTTTTTTTCTAGAAATTAAATGGGTAATAGCAGATAGGATTGGTGATATAACAACTTGATCATACCATGCATTATCTTTGGGAAGTCCTCTGTTTATATTCATGGTAAAGAGTTTTGATTGACACTTTAATCCCTTTAAAGAGATTGCAAGGAACATTGCCATTGCTTTTGATAACTTCCTTTTTCAACAGAGGAGTCCCCTCCCTGTGGTTGACAGGGCCCCTCGATCATGTCCAACCAATTTCTTGTACTTCTGCCTTCACCTCTTCTCTTCCCTCCCAGAATCACAATAGGTTTCCCCTTGCCTTCACCTTCCACCCCACCAGCCTCATATTCAATGGATTATCCTCTACCATTTCGACCACCTCCAATGCGATGTCACCATAAATACATCTTCCCCCCCTCCCTTTCAGCATTCTGAAGGGACTGTTGACTCTGTAACACCCATATCCACTCTTCCATCACTCCCAACACCACTCACCTTCCCAAAACACCTTTCACACAAGTGCAGGAGATGCAACATCTGCCCTTTCACCTCTTCACTTCCCACAGTCCAGGACTACAAACACCCCTTCCAAGTGAAACAGCAATGTAGGTATACTTCTTTCAATTTAGTACCCTGTATTCATTGCTCACGATGTGTCTCCTCTACACTGGGCAGATCAAACGCAGATTGGGTGATTGCTTTGCGAAACACCTCCATTCAGTCTCCAAACATGACCCCGAGCTTCCAATTACTTGCCATTTTAATTCTCTGCCACATTACTACTCTGACCTCTCTGTCCTTGGCCTCTGACACTGCTCCAATGAAGCTCAATGGAAGCTCAAGGAACTCGATTAGGCACTCCTGGACTCAACATCGAGTTCAACAATTTCAGATCATTACTCTGCTCCTAGTTTCTTTGGACAGCAGGTGCTGCAAATGATACTACTGTTGCTATTTACAGTTCTTCCAGATTCATCTTTTGTTTGTTTACTTGTCCCATTACCACCCCATTTTGCCTTGCAGTATTATCCTTCTGTCATTTAATCACTTCTGCCTTCCAGCCTAACACAGACCTTCCCTTTTGTTCTTTCATAGCCCTCCCTTTTCCCTGCCTCTGTACTTGCTTAAGACTTATTACAACTATAACGTTGTCCAATTCTGACAAAAGACTGTCTACCTGAAATGTTGGGCCCGATTTTAACTGTGTACGATCATTTTTGAGTGAGTTAAGATCTTGCCCGTTAGTTCTGTTCTCTGTTCTGAGTAATTCCAGTATTTTCTGTTCATATTTCAGTTTTCCAGCATCTGCAATATATTTCCTTTGTACGATTTAGCTTCTAGTGCCTACAAGTTCTAGAATAAACTATACATTATTCAGTACAATTGGCATTCACTTAGTACTTTCACTAGAGACATATGTATAAGGGTCGTGTAGGAAAAGTTAAAAATTATACTAGTGCAACATAGGTTTTCTGTTCCTATGAGTTTAAAGCACATTGTTGAGGCACAGCAGAGGGAGCATCTTGATCAACTGATCTTGACTATTTGGTATGATTGGAAGAAGAGCAGAGGAATCTTTCATGTTTTGATATACATTCATCCCTCATACAAAACCACCAAAGCCAGATTAATTGGCCATTTATTTAATTCGCTGTTTGTAGGACCTTGCTGCATGCAAATTATTTGCCATGTTTGCCTGCATAATAAGTGACTGCATTTCAATAATAATTCATTGGCTGTGAAGTACTTTGGCATGTCCTGAAGACATGAGATACAATAAATGCAAGTTTATTTTTTTCTCTCTTATTACCTTTCTGTCTCCCTCAACTGTTGCTCTGCCACTGTTCTCCAGATCATATGGTTGTTCAATGTTTCTAGGATTCAACACTATCACTCTCCCCTTTGTTCTCAAGCTAGAAAATGTTATCAGGAGTAATGATTATCCCAGCTTCCATGGAATATGTAGAAAGCTTCTATTAATACCAGCATAACAGAAGCCTTTAATTTTCACTGTGGAGGCTGAGGTAGCTTCATTTTGTCTCTCACCTCAAGCAAAGAGTGCAAAGTATTGAATTGCACCAAAGTTGGACAACCAGCCAAGGTGACAGTTGCAGGCACCACAGTACAAAGAATTGAGCAGGTTGTGATGGGAAACGGAAACAGACATTCTGGGTTGGGAGGGAAAATTGGAAGCGGATGCTTGGGTGAAACCAAAAATATTTCAAATGGGGTGCTGGTCCTCCAGATACTGGCCATACTGGCGAAAGATGAGGTGCTGTTCCTTGAGCTTCCATTGAGCTTCATTGGAACAGTGTCAGAGGCCAAGTTTCCTCCCTTTATGATAGTGGTAATGTGTGGAGTGTGGGATATGTTGATCTCAGTGTTTGCAGGTGTACCACACCATCCAAATAAATTATAGATGCAAATCTGGTCAGGTTGGTAAGCAAGAAGTCCCAGAAGACAACCTTCAGTGTCACAAGAGACTTCACCAGCTGCAGAGAGAACAAAATATAGTAAGAGAAAAAAAAAACAGGCTCAGAGAAATTGGGTTCAGATAAAATGCATATTAATAGACCAGAAACTACTTGCCTGAAGAAAGAAAGGCTGAAACAAGCACTAACAGTAAGATTTGAATATCAGGTTAAATATTTTAAATGTTTCATTGTTCTTTTGCTTTTCTTTGTGCACACACACTTATATGTCCACTGAGAAACGCAGAAGCAATACAGAACTCTGTTGTTTTCTAATTATTATTCTGTTGTATCTCAGGAAGACAAGTAAACTGCCAAATTATCCAGTTGTCCCACTCATAGGGGAAAGGTAATGAGTTGATCTGAAAAATAGTTTGCTGACATGGGTTAATTCTGACATATTATGTAGAAATTGCTTTATTAGAGCTTATTCTCAAAGAAATGTGCATATATTTCATTTGTCTTGTTTTCAACAGAATATACTTTTAACATTATTTGAAATGTTTGGTTGGGAATGAGATTGGAGGTAATGGGGTTGATACAGATCGAGATGAGATGTTCAAACACTTTGCTAGACATGAATATTTCCAGTGCAGCTGCAGCCAGAGGATGGGGTCATTGTCTGTGGAGGGCAACAGGCTAGGGTCGAATACAACAATGACAACAACTTATATTTATAGAGAGCCATTAATGTAATAAAACATCCCAAGGCTCTTCACAGATCATTATAAAACAAAGTATGACACCAAGCCACAAAAGGAGATATTGGGTCAGATGACCAAAAGCTTGGTCAAAGAGGTAGGTTTTAAGGAGTGTCTTAAAGGAGGAAAGTGAGGTGCAGAGTTGTAGGGAGGGAATTCCAGAGCTTAGGGCCTAGGCAACTGAAGATGTAGCCACCAATGGTGGAGCAATTAAAATCAGAGTTGCACAAGAGGCCAGAATTAAAGGAGCGCAGATATCTATGAGGGTTGTGGGGCTGGAGGAGATTACAGAGATAGGGAGAGGTGAGGCCATGGAAGGATTTGAAAACAAGAATGAGAATTTTAAAAACAAGATGTTGCTTGACCGGGAGTCAATGTAAGACAGTGAGCAAAGGGATGGTAGGTGAACAAGCCTTGGTGCGAGTTAAGACAAGGGCAGCAGAGTTTTGGATGACCTCAAGTTTATGGAGAGTAGAATCTGGGAGACCAGCCAGGACTGCATTGGAATAGTCAAGTCTGGAGGTAATGAAGGCATGAATCAGAGTTTCAGCAGCAGATGAGCTGAGACAGGGGCCAAGTCGGGTGACATTACGGAGATGGAATTAGGCAGTCTTGGTGATGGCACGAATACGAGGTCAGAAGCTCATCTCAGAGTCATATGTGACACCAAGGTTGCGAACTGGCTGGCTTAATTTCAGATCATTGCCAGGGAGAGAGATGGAGTTGGTAGCTAAGGAACAAAGCTTGGAGTCTTCCCAATATTTAATTGGAGGAAATTTCTGTTCATGCAGTACTGGATGTCGGATAAGCAGTCTGATAATCTAGCAACAGTGGAGGAGTTGAGAGAAGCGATGGTAAGGTCGAGCTGAGGCCCGTCAGCAAACATGTGAAAAGTAATGCTGTGCTTTCAGATGATATTGGAGATGTGGGGATAAATAGAGTCATAGAAGGTTACAGATCGGAGGAGGCCATTTGGCTCATCGTGTCCACGCCAACTTTCTAACAGCAATGTAGCTGTCCCACTCCCCTTGCTACCCCCACCCCCCCACCGCCTTACCTCGTAGCCCTGGAAATCTTTTCTCGTCAGATAATTATCCAATTCCCTTTAGAAAGCCATGATTGAATCTGCCTCCATCACACACTCAGGCAGTGCATTCCAGATCGTACCAATCGCTGCAAAAAAATTTTTTCTTAATGTCGCCTCTGTTTCTTTTGCCAATCACCTTAAATCAGTGTACTCTGGTTCCCGACCCTTCTGCCAATGGGAACAGTTTCTCCCTATCTACTCTGTTCAGACCCCTCATGATTTTGAACACTTCTATCAAATTTCCTCTCAACCTTTGCTTCTCCACGGAGAACAGTCCCGACTTCTCCAATCAATCTATGAAACTGAAGTGTCTCATCCCAGGAACCATTCTCGTAAATCCTTTCTGCACATTCTCCAATGCATTCACGTCCTTCCTAAAGTGTGGTGCCCAGAATTGGGCACAATAGTCCAGTTCAGGCCAAACCAGTATTTTATAAAGGTTCACCATAACTTCCTTGTTATTGTACTCTATGCCTCTATTTATCAAGCCCAGGATCCCATATGCCTTATTAACCACTTTCTCAACCTGTCCTGCCACCTTCAACGATTTGTGCACATATACCCCCAGTTCCCTCTGTTCCTGCACCCTCTTTAGAATTGTATTCTTTATTTTACATTGCCTTTTCCCATTCTTTCTATCAAAATGTATCATTTCACACTTCTCTGCGTCAATCTGCTGCATGTCTGCCCTTTCCACCACCCTGTTTATGTCTTCTTGAAGTTTATCACTATTCTCCTCACAGTTCACAATAACTCCAAGTGTCATTTGCAAATTATGAAATTGTACCCTGCATACCCAAGTCGAGGTCATTAATATTTATCTAGAAAAGTAGTAGTCCTCGTACTGACCCCAGGGGAACTCCACTATATACCATCCTCAAGTCTGAAAAACAACTGTTAACCACTACTCTCTTATTTCCTGTCACTCAGTCAACTTCGTATCCACATTGCCACTGTTCCTTTTATTCCATGGTCTTCAACTTTACTGACAAGCCTGTTACATGGCACTTTATCAAATGCCTTTTGGAAGTCCATATACACCATATCAACCACATTACCCTCATTAACCCTCATCAAAAACTCAATCAAATTAGTTAACCACTATTCGCCCTTAAAAAGTTCATGTTCTAGAGATTTGTTTGGTTACTACAATGGTGACTATGTTGTTCATGCTGTTACTAGCAGGTGAGGAGGGGTCAAAAAGCTCCCCTCTGTCCCTCTCCTTGTTTGACCACAACAGGGTTTATTTCTTTTAAACAGGGGATTTGCTTACCAATTCGATGAGTGTTTCACACTTTTTGTACAATGATCATAAAAGAACCAATTGGACAGGTTTTCTTGAGTTTAAACAAGAAAAAGGTTAGTTTATTGTACTTAAAATCAAAACCTGATCTAAGTAAAAATAATAAACTACACTCCAACTTACACACACACACACACACACATATTTGAGAATCAAACACGCATCTGGTAATTCAGTTGTTTTCTGGATGAGTTTGTGGTCCTGAGGTTTCTGGCTGGTAGAGGTGGCCACCTGGCTCAGGGTTTTCCTGGAGACAGTGATGTAGATTGCTTTTTCCCTGGAATCTCTGTCTGCAGCAATAGACGTGGATGTTTTGCAATCTGCAGGCAGGGTTCGAAACTTACACTGTTACCTGGAGAGAGAGCGAGATAGCCTCACTAGGTCCTGAACTGGTTAGTTCAGATGCTTGTCTGATGTGTCCAAATGAAACTCCAGGTTTTCACACAGATGGGGAGACTGTCACATGATTATCCCAGTGTGTTCTCTTTTGCACTTTAATGAGATCCAAGTCTAAGAATTCTAATCTCTCTCAGGTCTTATTGTTTCAATGTATACCCCTTTAGACTCATCTCCACTAATGTTAATATTCCAAAGTGGCTTTGAATGTCTTGCTAATGAAGCGACACCAGGAAGCTCATTCAACTGCTCAAGCCATTGTTCTGGATGAGGGCTATTTAGACATGTGTCTCCGCCTTGATACCTTGGAATGTGAGGTATTTCAATGCAAATTGCGGTGGCCATCTCAGCTGCTTTCTTTTTAAAAATTGAATTTAGGCTTGGAGCTTTCTTTTTAAAAGTTTAATTAGGTTTCCAACTGATTAATTAAAAATCATCATTCAGCATAGCATGTTTTCATGATAATACACAGGCCAAAAATAGCTCTGATATTCCTTATTGCATATATCCAGCTGAGTACTGGTGAAAATGTCACACCATTGCTTTAATTACTACTATTTTCAGGATGCACTGCAACAATTTGCTGAACTTATTTCAGCAGCACCTTTCAAACCCATGACTGTTACCACCAAGAAGAACAAATGAAGCAAGTTCTTGGAAACACCATCATCTCCAAGTTTCCCTCCAAATTATACACAAATCTGACTTGGACATATACTTTTCTTTATAATTACTAGGCCAACCCCTGGAATCCCTATCCATCACAATTGTGGGGATAATATCAGCACACACTGCGGTAGTTCAAGAAGAAGGCCCACCACCACCTTCTTAGGATAATAAGAGGTGGCCAGCCAATGTATCACCCACATCCTAAGAACTGATTTAAAATAATAAGTAGTTTGCTCACAATGGCATGGTTAGATCAGGATTTAAGTGGAACAGGCTACCCAGAAAATGCAGCGATTAAAACTGCAAATCTTGTACATTTGAAATAAAAACAGAAATGCTGGAAATTCACAGAATGTAACAATAACAACTTATATCTCTATAACACTTTACACATAAGGAACATATCAGAGTGTTTAACAAGGTAGAGAAAAGGTGGACATTGAGTGGGAATAAAAGGTTAAAAAGAAGCTTGATTGAGGCTAAAGGCATAGAACATAGAACATAGAACAGTACAGTACAGGCCCTTCGGCCCACGATGTTGTGCCGAACCTTTAACCTACTCTAAGATCAAACTAACTACCTACCCTTCATTCTACTATCATCCATGTACCTATCCAAGAGTCGCTTAAATGCCCCTAAAGTATCTGCTTCTACTACCACCGCTGGCAGCGCATTCCACGCACCCACCACTCTCTGTGTAAAGAACCTACCTCTGACATCTCCTCGAAACCTTCCTCCAATCACCCTAAAATTATGCCCCCTGGTGATAGCCCTTTCCACCCTGGGAAAAAGTCTCTGGCTATCCACTCTATCTATGCCTCTCATCATCTTGTACCCCTCTATCAAGTCACCTCTCATCCTTCTTCGCTCCAATGAGAAAAGCCCTAGCTCCCTCAATCTTTCTTCGTAGGACATGCCCTCCAGTCCAGGCAGTATCCTGGTAAATCTCCTCTGCACCCTCTCTAAAGCTTCCACATCCTTCCAATAATAAGGCGACCAGAACTGAACACAATATTCCAAGTGTGGTCTAACCAGGGCTTTATAGAGCTGCAGCATAACCGCGCGGCTCTTAAACTCAATCCCCCTGTTAATGAGAGCCAACACACCATACGCCTTCTTAACAACCCTATCAACTTGGGTGGCAACTTTGAGCGATCTATGGACATGGACCCCAAGATCCCTCTGTTCCTCCACACTACCAAGAATCCTGTCTTTAAGCCTGTATTCTGCATTCAAATTCGACCTTCCAAAATGAATCACTTCACACTTTTCCAGGTTGAACTCCATCTGCCACTTCTCAGCCCAGCTCTGCATCCTGTCAATGTCCCGTTGCAACCTACAACAGCCCTCCACACTATCCACAACTCCAGCAACCTTCGTGTCATCGGCAAACATGCTAACCCAGCCTTCCACTTCCTCTTCCAAGTCATTTATAAAAATCACAAAGAGCAGAGGTCCCAGAACAGATCCTTGTGGAACACCACTGGTCACCGAGCTCCATGCTGAATACTTTCCATCTACTACCACCCTCTGACTTCTATGGGCCAGCCAATTTTGTATCCAGACAGCCAACTTTCCCTGTATCCCATGCCTCCTTACTTTCTGAATGAGCCTACCATGTGGAACCTTATCAAACGCCTTGCTAAAATCCATATACACCACATCCACTGCTCTTCCTTCATCAATGTGTTTTGTCACATCTTCAAAGAATTCAATAAGGCTTGTGAGGCATGACCTGCCCCTTACAAAGCCATGCTGACTGTCTCTAATCAAACCATGCTTTTCCAAATAATCATAAATCCTGTCTCTCAGAATCCTCTCCAATAATTTGCCCACTACCGACGTAATTCCCAGGGTTACCCCTATTCCCTTTCTTGAACAAGGGAACAACATTTGCCACCCTCCAATCATCCGGTACTACTCCAGTGGACAGTGAAGACGCAAAGATCATCGCCAAAGGTGCAGCAATCTCTTCCCTCGCTTCCCGTAATATCCTTGGGTATATCCTGTCTGGCCCGGGGGACTTATCTGTCCTCATATCATTCAAAATTTCCAGCACATCCTCCCTCTTAACCTCAACCAGTTCCAGCATATCAGCCTGTTCCACGCTGTCCTCACAAACGACCAGGTCCCTCTCACTAGTGAATACTGAAGCAAAGTATTCATTTAGGACCTCCCCTACCTCCTCCGACTCCAGGCACAAGTTCCCTCTACTATCCCTGATCGGCCCTACCCTCACTCTGGCCATCCTCTTGTTCCTCACATAAGTGTAGAATGCCTTGGGATTTTCCTTAATCCTACGCGCCAAGACTTTTTCATGTCCCCTTCTAGCTCTCCGAAGTCCATTCTTCATTTCCTTCCTGGCTACCTTGTAACCCTCTAGAGCCCTGTCTGATCCTTGCTTCCTCAATCTTAAGTAAGCTTCCTTCTTCCTCTTGACTAGCTGTTCCACATCTCTTGTCATCCAAGGTTCCTTCACCCTACCATCCCTTCCCTGCCTCATCGGGACAAACCTATCCAGCAGTCGCAGCAAGTGCTCCCTAAACAACCTCCACATTTCTGTTGTGCATTTCCCTGAGAACATCTGTTCCCAATTTATGCTCCCCAGTTCCTGCCTAATAGCATTGTAATTCCCCCTCCCCCAATTAAATATTTTCCCATCCCGTCTGCTCCTGTCCTTCTCCATGACTATAGTAAAGGTCAGGGAGTTGTGATCACTATCACCGAAATGCTCTCCCACCGAGAGATCTGCCACCTGGCCTGGTTCGTTGCCAAGCACCAAATCCAATATAGTCTCCCCTCTAGTCGGCCTATCTACATATTGAGTCAGGAAACCTTCCTGGACACACCTGACAAAAACTGCTCCATCCAAACTATTTGCACTGAGGAGGTTCCAATCAATATTAGGGAAGTTGAAGTCACCCATGACAACAACCCTGTTACTTCTGCACCTTTCCAAAATCTGCCTCCCAATCTGTTCCTCCATGTCTCTGTTGCTATTGGGGGGTCTATAGAAAACTCCCAACAAAGTGACTGCTCCTTTCCTGTTTCTGACTTCCACCCATAATGACTCAGTAGACAAACCCTCCTCGACGACCTCCCTTTCTGCAGCTGTGATACTATCCCTGATTAGCAATGCCACTCCCCAACCTCTTTTACCTCCCTCCCCATTCCTTTTGAAACATCTAAACCCTGGAACATCCAACATCCATTCCTGCCCCTGTGATATCCACGTCTCCGTAATGGCCACAACATCGTAGCTCCAAGTACTGATCCATGCTCTAAGTTCATCACCCTTATTCCTGACACTTCTTGCGTTAAAATAGACACACTTCAACCCATCATACTGGCTGCAACTTTGCCCTGTCAACTGTCTAACCTTCCTCACAGACTCTCTGCACTCGGTATATGCCTGTTCAACAGCATAGTCAAAAATAAATATTTTTAGGAAGCTGTTGAAGGCTGGAAGGGACATGGCAACTTCAATGTTTTTAGGGGAGAATTCACTAACTGAAAAGTGACTAATAGAACAGTCATTGATGCTGGAAAGGAGGCGATGGACGATAACCATGAACAGTGTCAGCAGAATAGTGTATGGGAGCATTCCCAACAGAGGGTGGTTGTTACGACCCGGTGAGAAAGGTGTCTAGGGGGTCCCTCTCAGCCTTCACCTGGTCTTACTGTAACAGGGCTTGTAATTTTAAACACACTGTGATTTTAGCTTCCCCCTTGGTGAATCCTTGTTCACCGCTTTCCAATTATAAGGCAAAGAAACCAGCACAAACAGACTTTCTTAGGTTTAAAGAAGAAAAGTTGAAATTTATTAAACTTGAACTTAAACTCTAATTTGGTTAATGCCTACGGATACACGATGCGCCCACGCTAGCATGTATACGTGATACACACAGGCAAATAGAGACAGAAAAGAGCAGAAGAAAAATAAAGTGGAAACATTTGAGGCAATATCTAAAGAATTTTTGTTACGGTTCTTCAAGCTCACTGTTGAGTCCTTGATTGTAGGTAGATCTTGCTTTTCGTTGGGGTCCAGTATTCTTCTTAAACCTTGTTCACTGTAGGAGACTTTTCTCTCTTGGGGTTCATGTGTCTTCAGTGGATTCAGAGGCTTGTGAGAAAGAGATGGGAGCAGACAGGAGAGATCTTCACAGTTCAGGAGCAAACGGACTTTTTTCCTTCAAACTCTCTGTGGCCAGTTCAAAAGAAAACCCTGGAACAGCCAGGTAGTCCTGTGACCAGCTGGTCTAACCTCTCCTGGCCCTTGTGGATTGTATCCTCCTTAGCAGACCCTGGAATGCGCTTCCTCACCTTCAATGTCTGTTAGTATGTAAATGTTTTTTTCCAGCCAAGGCTGATCTGTTTAAAAAGTCATTTCCTCGCTCCAACAACAGTTAAAAATCAATGTTCATGACAAAATTGATGTGCCTCATTCTTGGCAGGTCGGGGCCTAGCATGACAGTGGTATTCAGAAGGAATATACTGTGCCCATAATGAATGGAAAATCAGAGGCTATGTGCCTGCGATTCACAAGTACTGTTACCCTCCAGGATCATGGGTACACAGACTTGCCCTTCTGTTTCTGAAAGAGGCAACAGAACAGGAAAAAAAGCTATGATCAGTTCAGAATTGGTCTTGGAGGATGTTCTTCAACTCCCTAAACCAATCTGCAAGCTGCAGGAGATCCATCACAATGTGGACTAACCATTTACTACTTTATAAACGACAGACAATGCTTGGAAAGAACTGATAGATACTCATCTGAAAAGAACAATGTTCAAGGAGCATCACATCTATATACATGTTCAGACGTATGTCTCCAAGGATGTGCAGCTACTGATACTATGAATGTAGAGTCTATAGCTCTCATTTGCCGCTACATCACGGAATATTTTCATTGCATCTGGCAGGTTCACTGGAATCTTTCCCAGCTCCCTGCCATTTCAGAATCAGGCCTGGATCAGATGCTGACTCTGCCTCCACAGAAGCATAGACTGCTGCCTGTTGACTGTAGGGACAGCACCCTTTATACTGGCTTTGAGAGACGGACGGCTGGGATGCAGGCTGCTGTCTGTCAGGGGTTTCAGAAGCTGATAGCTGGGATGACCACCAGCCAGCATGGACACAGGATATGCTTGGGGGAGATGGTGGCATAGTGGTAATGTCACTAAGCCTGTAATCCAAAGGCCCAGGCTAATACCCTGGGGACAAGGGTTCAAATCCTACCATGGCAGCTGGTGAAATTTAAAATCAATTAATTAATTTTAAAAATCTGTAATTGAAAGCTAGTCTCAGTTATGGTGCCATGAAATTATCATCAATTGTTGTAAAAACCAATCTGGTTCACTAATGCCCTTTAGAGAAGGAAATCTGCTGTCCTTACCTGGTCTTGCCTGCATGTGACTCCAGACCCACATCAATGTGATTGACTCTTAACTGCCCTCTGAAATTTCAGGCCTCTGAAATGACTGAGCAAGCCACTCAGTTATCAAGGGCAATTAGAGATGGGCAACAAATGCTGGCCTTCTCAGCGATGCCCACATCCCATGAAAGAATATAAAAAAAGTACAATGTTGGTGGTTGGGGTACAGTTGTATGACTCTGCCACTTCTCAGACAGCAACACCTTCCAGCATTCAGCCTTTCCACTCAGAGCACCATGAGAGTGACACCTGTCCTAGCACCAGCTTTAAAGATGCACCCAGAAACCACAAAAAATGTGACACCTTAAGTATGAGGGACAAAACACACACTTTTAAATCTATCAATAATATATTAAAAGTTTTGCATAAACATGCACTTCCTTCCTGTCTGACATTTATTTCCCATAACACATCATTTCATTATGAACTCTATATCACATTATGGCTATCATGCCATCATATTTTTCTGCCACATTGATAGCTCCATAGAGAGCTGGCATGGGCTCGATGAGCCGAATAGCCTCCTTCTGTGCCGTAAATGACTTTCTGACTCTATGACATTTGTATTTTCTTCAATGTTCAGATTCATTTTAGTGTAGTATTAATTCAGACCTCCTTGTTTAACTGCCAAACTAGGTGGCAGTGTAACTGTTATGGGCTATGTTATTTATACTTATGCTTACCTTGGTCTTCCAGCACCAATTCCCAAGATTACCATGCCCTGCACAACACAAACACACCCACCCACCACCACCCACCCAGCCATTTTGTTTTGTGCTGCCCACATAGTTTTATCTTGTTCATTCCTTGCAATTCTTACTGACTCTCCCATTCAAATTTGCAGTCTTGGGCCACCAGCTTCCCACTCCTCCCCCACCTGCCTGCTCTGTTTGCAGCTTTTATCTTCTGATTTTGGACCTCAGGCCATGCCCTATGTCCCATTTGTTCTCCACTTTCTTCATTTAATCTTTGTGGCCATTGGCATTCTACTCTCCCACTTTGTTTGTGGTTGCCTGTTTCTTATTTCAGGCTTTGGTCTGCAGGCTATATACCCTTCCACCTAGTTTTCTCTGCTTGTTAGTGTCAGGTGTCAGGGCTTGAGCCGACCACCTTTGGGCAACCACCTCATCACTGTCATCCTGCCTTCAACATAACGGCCCCCAACCTGGTGACTGCCTCCAACAATCCTTAACACCTATCCAATCCACTGGTGGGAAACAGGCTTCTAGTATTTTAACCTAGGACTACTAGGGTACTGAAGGAAAATAAATCTAGCTGGGTGGTCCAGGTATGTTGTTAGGGAGAAGGGAAAAAACATATGCAAGACAATAAGATGCAAAAAATGGTACAGATCACAAGCAACAAGGGAGAACAGGAAGGACGCTATTCTTCGTACAAACAACAAGCATATAAAATGATGAGGCATGCAAGGTAAATGATTGAATACATTATTAACTGTCAGAATACTTTAAAAACAAAACTATGTCTTTTCCCTAAATATGTGCCGAGAAACAGGCTTTTATAGCTGGAAATTTGGAGTACGGGTATGTATGGGGAGCAGAACGAGCAAGAGAAACTTATAGTGTTTTTGTTTCTATTAGTCCTGCTATTGCTCTTGTTTGTTTTAGAGCCACTTCTAGTGTTTGTGTTTCTTTTAGTTCCATATCCATTCTGGCATTTTTAAAACATACAACTATAAAGGTATGGGTTTGTAACAAAATCCACCACAAGGGACTGTGCATGCGGTCATGGGAGAGGGTATAAGCATGCACAGGTCAGCAGGAAAGTGAAACCCAGAAAATCATGAACAACGAGGGGCCAAAAGTGCAGGTTTTATAAGGTAAATACTATGTTAACTCTTTAAGTTTGTTTAAAAGATTCAAAGCCAGTTTTCCAAATGAGTTCTGCAAAACAGGCTGTCCGTTTTTTTAAAGATGGAAGTTTGGAGTGGGTAAAGGGATTAGGAATGGATCACAGGGCAGCAGAAGGCCATGGGTGGGCGGACATGAGGAGGTAGATGTAGTGTATTGAGAATAGCATTGTAAATTTTGTCCACTTAAGGCTACCATACACACATATACCAGCAGAGGAAGTCTGTAAAAGAATAAAAGGAATCCATGTTTTAAAAAGCACGTGCAGCAGTTCCATCGCTTATTAACTCTGGCTGAATCTTATTTTTATTCCCAAGAACATCACAGTAGAATGCGCAGAGACAACAATAGGAATGGGTAAGTGGCGATAAGGAGAGGGTGTATGCATAATTTTGGGGGAATGGTAATGGGAGTAAGCCTCCCCCCGCAACTTGTATTCTTCTATTTCTATTCTCCATTGAGACTTTCCTCTGATGTGATTGCTTTTTTTGTTGGTTACAGGGACACTGAGTTTAATAAAACGCTTGGACTATATTTGGAAACAGACTAAATATTTAATTACAGGGCTGAAGGGAAGAGAGAGGGCTAGAGAGAAAGAAAAAGAAAGAAAGATGGATGGCACTTCCATCGTGTATCACTCTGTACTCCACAAAAATGTCAACATAGATTATGTGCTCAAGTTTCTCGGATTGAAACCACAAACCTCTGACTCAGAGGTAAGAATGTTGCTACTGGGCCTAGATAGAGTTATCCTAAATAGCCAGTACACAAAATTGGAGTTGTTTTTCCAGATATTAAACAATAAATAGTTCAGTAGCTTGACTAAGTAGTCATAAACTCCAGAAAGCATACTGAGCAAAGATGAAGAGTATCATTCCTCAATTTAAAAAAAACACCATTTGAATTTTGAAGTCAACTAATTATCTCACCTGTGTTTATCTGACCAGAGTTCGACAGATTTTTGATCTACAAGGAAGTCAAGTGTTATGTGGGGGCCGGCAGGAAAGTGGAGTTAAGGCCACATTCAAATCAGCCATCATCTTATTGAATGGCAGAGCAAGCTCGAGGGGCTGAATGGCCTACTCCTGCTCCTATTTCTTATGATCTAACGATAAAAAGAGGTGAATGTTCCTATTGTTCATACCTGTGAGACAATGATTTTAACTGTTAACTTCTACATGACATAAGTCCTGTGTTCTCAGCACTTTGCTGTATGGCTGTGAAACATGGACAACTAACAGCTACCAGGAAAAGAAGCTCAATAATTTCCATCTTCGCTGTTTGCGGGGCATTATGGGTATATCCTAGAAGGACAAAATCACAAATGTGGCAGTCCTATCAAAGGCAGAGCTCCCCAGTGTGTTGGCACTTATCAAACAGCGGCTTCGGTGGATCCGACACGTCCACAGGATGGAAGACGATCGCATACCCAAGGACCTTCTGTATGGTGAGGTAGCTGGAGCCAGATGACCAGTGGGGCGCACAAAGCTCCCCTTCAAGGATGCTTACAACCGTGACACGAAGGCCCTAAATGTTGACTATCGCACCTGGGAGTCATGAGCTAGCGAAAGAGGGAAATGACGACACATTCTATGGACAGGGGTGCACCACCATGACGACCAGTTCCTATAGCAGCTTGGCAACAGGTGCCAATATCAAAAACAACTCATAGCATCACTTGGCAGCTTCACGTGCAGCATTTGTGGAAGAACCTACCTCTCAAAGATTGGCCTTCACAGCCATCAGCAAAGGTGTACCAAGAGAAGACACATCACCTAAATGGATTGTTTGCTGCGTATCCATCATCCTTTTCCTAGGCACACTAGCACGTAGCACTAGGAATAATCCTGAGATTACTGCTTTGGAGGTCCTGCTTTTTAATTTCCTGCCTAACTCCCTAAAATCTGCTTTCAGGACCTCATCCCTCTTCCTACCTATGCCATCAGTACCAATGTGGACCATGACCTCTGGCTGTTCACCCTCCCCCAGAAGGATGTCCTGCAGCCGCTCCATGACATCCTTGACCCTGGCACCAAGGAGGCAACACACCATCCTGGAGTCACGTTTACTGCCGCAGAAATGCCTGTCTGATCCTCTGACTATCGAATCCCCTATCACTATTGCATTTCCACTCTTCTTCTTCCCCTCCTGTGCAGCTGAGCCACCGTGGTGCCATGGACTTTTCTCTGGCTGCACTCCCCTGAGGAACCATCGCTCTCACCAGTATCCAAAATGGAAAACCTATTAGCAAGCAAGATAGACTCAGGGGACTCCTGCACTGCCTGCCTGGTTCTCTTAGACTGCCTGGCGGTCACCCATTCCCTCTCTGCCTGCATGCTCCTTACCTGTGGTGTGACCACCTCCCTAAACGTGCTATCACAGTGCTCAACAGTGACTCCAGCCACCGCTTGAGTTCCGAAACCCGGAGCTCAAGCTTCTGCATCCAGTGACACTTCCTGTAGATGTGTTCGTCTAGGACATGTGATGTGCCCATGAATTCCCACATACCACAGGGCGTACATTCCACTTGGCCAAGTTGATGTGCCATAAAGTAACTTTAAAAAATTTTTATTACAAGGGGAAGTAAAATAAATTACCAGTTACTCACCAATTAACTTCTTCCCCTGTGGCAGCTACTGGAGGCTGAAAAAAGGTAGAAGAAAGAAAGAAAGAAAGGAGCCCCTCCCTCACGCACCAAACTCCCACTTTACAGTCTGTGCACTCAAATTTATTTTCTTCTTAATTTATAGTTCCCCTCCTTACCGAATTCCCTCAATTACCAAACTCCCTTCTTCACATTCTGTGTCCTCCAGCAGCACTCAATGCAGACAAGCAGCAATGAGAGTTCCTTCAATTTATACTTTGAAAACAATGCTGTATCAGCTCTGCTAGAGCTCTGCTAAAGCTCAGAAACCAGTTTAAGCTATCTACCTAATTAACTAGCTACACCAACTCTCAGAGTGTTAGTATACCTCTTTAAAACTGCAAGAAACCTAACTTACCTCTTAACTGAAACAGGAATTTCAATTAATTGCTAGATGTAAACAAAACAAAAACTAGTCTTGAGAGATTAACCCTTTAAATTCACTCACTTACCAAACTCCCTTCTTCACACTCAGTGCAGACTGAGTACTTGTGTAGTACTTGAGAAGTGTAGTACTTGAAAAGTTAACTGAATTGAAAGTTGATAAATCCCCTGGACCAGATGAGCTACATCTTAAAGTGTTGAAGAAGGTGGCTTTAGAGATAATAGATGCATTGGTGGTTATCTTTCAAAATTCTATAGATTCTGGAAAGGTTCCTGCAGACTGGAAAGTAGCAAATGTAACCCCACTATCCCACTATTAAAGAAGGGAGGGAGAGGGAGAATGGGGAACTATACACCTGTTAGTTTGACATCAGTAGTAAGGAAAATGTTAGAATCTATTATAAAGGATGTGATAACGGGACACTTAGAAAATAATGGTAAAATTGGGTAGAGTCAACATGGATTTATGAAAGTGAAATCATGTTTGACAAACCTGTTGGAGTTTTTTGAGGATGTTACTTGTAGAATAGATAAAGGAGAACCAATGGATCTGGTCGATTGGATTTTCAGAAGGCTTTTGATAAGGTTCCACACAGGAGGTTAGTAAACAAAATTAGAGCGCATGGGATTGGGGGTAATATACTGGTATGGATTGAGAATTGGCTAACAGACAGAAAGCAGAGAGTAGGAATAAATGGGTCATTCTCAGGATGACAGGCTGTTATTAGTGGGGTACCGCAAGGATCAATGCTTGGGCCACAGCTGTTCACAATCTATATATATAATTTGGATGTGGGGACCAATTGTAATATTTCCAAATTTGCTGATGACATGAAACTAGGTGAGAATGTAAGTTGTGAGGAAGATGCAAGGAGGCTTCAAGCGGCCTTGGACAGGCTAAGTGAATGGGCAAGAACATGGCAGATGGAATATAATGTTAATAAGTGTGAAGTTATCCACTTTGGTAAAAAAAAACAGAAAGACAGAGTATTTCTTAAATGGTGAGAGGTTGGTAAGTGTTGGTGTCCAAAGGGACCTGGGTGTCCTTGTTCATGAGTCAGTAAAAACTAGCATGCAGGGTGCAGCAAGCAATTAGGAAGGCAAATGGTATGTTGGCCTTCGTCGCAAGGGGTTTTGAGTACAGAAGTATAGATGTCTTGCTGCAATTGTAGAGAGCCTTGGTGAGACGGCACCTGGAGTATTGTGTACAGTTTTGGTCTTATATAAAGAAGGATGTGCTTGTCATAGATGGAGTACAACGGAGGCTCACCAGACTAATCCCAGCGATGGCGGTATTGTCTTATGAGGAGAAATTGAGGAAACCGGGCCTGTATTCTCAAGAGTTTTGAAGAATGAGAGGTGATATCATTGAAACTTACAAAAGTCTTACAGCGTGTGACAGGGTGGATGTAGATAGGATGTTTCCCCTGGCTAGTGAGTCGAGAATCAGGGGACATAATCTCATAATAAGGGGTAGGCCATTTAAGACTGAGATGAGGAGCAATTTCCTCCCTCAGTGGGTGGTGAATCTTTGGAATTCTCTACCCTAGAGGGCAGTGGAAGCTCAATCACTGAGCATGTTCAATTCAGAAATTGAAAGATTTCTGGAGACAAATGACATCAAGGGATATGCAGATAGTGCAGGAAAGTGGCATCGAGGTAGATGATCAGCCTTGATCTAATTGAATAGAGGAGCAGGCTCAACGGATGTAATGGCCTACTCCTGTTCCTATGTTCAAAGCCTCTTTGAGAGAAATGGATTAGAAGGGAAGGTAGGAAGTAAACAGGTTGAGAGTGAGGTGACCTCTGACCACTTGTTACCCACCATGTGGGATGAATTGAGATGGGGGAATTGAATGGAGAGTTAAGGCCAAGATGAGTAACAGTGGAAAGAGAAGAGGAACAGAGGTTGAATGGGTAGTTCAAAAGGGAAGAGTTAGGGTAACGATGGAACTGCCAGTGTGATAGAAAGAGAAGGGAGTAATGGTAAGGTGAAAGATTAGGGAGTGATGGGATGGGGAAGTGAGGAGGTACAAGTGATTGGGGGAAGATGGGAGGAAGTGGCTGAGGACCACATTTGCACCATAACCCCCACTCCAAATACACCACCAGTGGCCCCTTTCCCACCAAAATACCCACTGCTGCCTACCTGAAAGGAAAGGTGAAAAGAAGAAAAAGAAAGTAAAACAGACAAGGATCAGGAGAGAAGCAAAAAATTAGGATGAGAGAAACAGAAGACAAAGAGGAAGTGACAAAAGCAGAAAAAGAGAAATGGAAAAAAACAGCAACATGAAGATAACAAATAGGTAAGAGAGACAGCACTCTCTCTCTCTTTGGCCTCCTTATCTCGAGAGACAATGGGTAAGCGCCTGGAGGTGGTCAGTGGTGTGTGGAGCAGCGCCTGGAGTGGCTATAAAGGCCCATTCTAGAGTGACAGGCTCTTCCACAGGTGCTGCAGAAAAATTTGTTTGTCAGGGCTGTTACACAGTTGGCTCTCCCCTTGCGCCTCTGTCTTTTTTCCTGCCAACTGCTAAGTCTCTTCGACTCGCCACACTTTAGCCCCGCCTTTATGGCTGCCCGCCAGCTCTGGCGAATGCTGGCAACTGACTCCCACGACTTGTGATCAATGTCACAGGACTTCATGTCGCGTTTGCAGACGTCTTTAACATGGACGGCCGGTGGGTCTGATACCAGTGGCGAGCTCGCTGTACAATGTGTCTTTGGGGATCCTGCCATCTTCCATGCGGCTCACATGGCCAAGCCACCTCAAGCGCCGCTGACTCAGTAATGTGTATAGGCTGGGGATGTTGGCCACCTCGAGGACTTCTGTGTTGGAGATACGGTCCTGCCACCTGATGCCAAGTATTCTCCGGAGGCAGCGAAGATGGAATGAATTGAGACGTCGCTCTTGGCTGACATACGTTGTCCAGGCCTCGCTGCCATAGAGCAAGGTACTGAGGACACAGGCTTGATACACTCGGACTTTTGTGTTCCGTGCCAGTGCGCCATTTTCCCACACTCTCTTGGCCAGTCTGGACATAGCAGTGGAAGCCTTTCCCATGCGCTTGTTGATTTCTGCATCTAGAGACAGGTTACTGGTGATAGTTGAGCCTAGGTAGGTGAACCCTTGAACCACTTCCAGAGCGTGGTCGCCGATATTGATGGATGGAGCATTTCTGACGTCCTGCCCCATGATGTTCGTGTTCTTGAGGCTGATGGTTAGGCCAAATTCATTGCAGGCAGCCGCAAACCTGTCGATGAGACTCTGCAGGCACTCTTCAGTGTGCCATGTTAAAGCAGCATCGTCAGCAAAGAGGAGGTCCCTGATGAGGACTTTCCGTACTTTGGACTTCGCTCTTAGACGGGCAAGGTTGAACAACCTGCCCCCTGATCTTGTGTGGAGGAAAATTCCTTCTTCAGAGGACTTGAACGCATGTGAAAGCAGCAGGGAGAAGAAAATCCCAAAAAGTGTGGGTGCGAGAACACAGCCCTGTTTCACACCACTCAGGATAGGAAAGGGCTCTGATGAGGAGCCACCATGTTGAATTGTGCCTTTCATATTGTCATGGAATGAGGTGATGATACTTAGTAGCTTTGGTGGACATCCAACCTTTTCTAGTAGTCTGAAGAGACCACGTCTGCTGACGAGGTCAAAGGCTTTGGTGAGATCAATGAAAGCAATATAGAGGGGCATCTGTTGTTCACGGCATTTCTCCTGTATCTGACGAAGGGAGAACAGCATGTCAACGGTCGATCTCTCTGCACGAAAGCTACACTGTGCCTCAGGGTAGACACGCTCGGCCAGCTTCTGGAGCCTGTTTAGAGCGACTCGAGCAAAGACTTTCCCCACTATGCTGAGCAGGGAGATTCCACGGTAGTTGTTGCAGTCACCGCGGTCACCTTTGTTTTTATAGAGGGTGATGATATTGGCATCGCGCATGTCCTGAGGTATTGCTCCCTCGTCTCAGCACTGGCATAGCAGTTCATGTAGTGCTGAGAGTATAGCAGGCTTGGCACTCTTGATTATTTCAGGGGTAATGCTGTACTTCCCAGGGGTTTTTCCGCTGGCTAGAGAATCAATGGCATCACTGAGTTCCGATTTTGTTTGCTGTAAGTCCAGCTCATCCATGACTGGTAGAGGCTGGGCTGCATTGAGGACATTCTCAGTGACAACATTCTCCCTGGAGTACAGTTCTAGGTAGTGCTCAACCCAGCGGTCCATTTGTTTGCGTTGGTCAGTGATTATGTCCCCTGATTTAGATTTCAAGATCTTCAAATTACTGTATGCAACCTCACAAGAAATTGGCTAGCATATATATGTAAAAATGTTGCAACTAGCATGCATTTGAGTTTGTCACACTTCAGTGTCACACTACCACACATGCAAATTTTTATATAGTACTTAAAAATATATTAAAAAGCCAAGCAGAGCTCTAATAAACCTGAGCATCTCACAAGGCTAAATAGCCTTTAATTGATTAAGGAAGACACAGAAAAGACTACATAAAAATATATACAAAATAATCTGACTTCCAGTTGATCTGAGGGTCTTTTAAAACCAATAGGCCTAGCTGCCCTGAGCGAAGCACAATAATTAAATCTTGTGTCTTTTATGTCTAAGATGCCCACAACTACACTTTAACAACAGAATAATGCATTTTAAATAAGATGGTATAATAATATTGTTGTCATAAAACACCATGGGATAGATTTTCAACTTGCCAAGCAGGTGTAAAACTAGCATTTTGGATCAACAGCCAATTCTAGAAACCATCTGATATTCATTGCCATTATAATCAACCGGAGCAGTGCCATGGTGAATCTGTTCATACATATAGATGTTGCTGTCCTCACATGGAATTTGCATATTTCTTATTGGGTGTTGACTGTTGTGTTAGGTACTGTGGATGTAGGCTCTAATTTATGTGTTAAGTTTGGATCAACAATTCTGTTCACTAGGAATCAATGGGATGCAGTTTGGTATGTTGGATTTCTATATTTGGATCAGGATTAGATGGATTAGGTTTTTATCTGAAGTCAAGTGTACAAGAAATAGAGGATGCCAATTGAGTCCTGGAATTATTCATTATTTGAATAATCTAATATATCTCACATGAATATATCTAATCGGGTGGATGAGTTGTATCAACCTCTGGCAATCTGCTTAAACGATGACTATTGATGATGAACATTATAAAAATCTACGCTGATGTGGAATTTCACAGAAACATATTTGCACGTGGTGATTTGTCAATGTACTGGCAGTTGGGTCTTTGTGATCATATTTTATAAACTATGTGTTATGGACAGGTGGAAAAGGGTGTGGGTGGTTCCCACTGTTTACCTCCCAACAGATTGCAATCCTATTTTGTTAAAAATGGTGAGTTAGTCCCTGAATATTTTTAAGGGTCAAATAAACAGATGAATGACACATTTTCTCATAGGTGAAAAAAACTATTTATTTTCACACAATTTCTGAAATCATCGCAACCTTACCCATACATACATTCACTCACAAGCATATACACAAGAATAGATAGCGAGAAAAGTATAGGTAGTTTAAAGTCCAAAGTGAGGTAAGTGTTTGTGGTTTACAGTAAACCTGTTGAATATTTTCAGGAGGACAATCTGTTTTAAAGATGCAGGCCTAGGTGTTTGTAGTCTTAAATTTGTTAAGGTATTGTAGAGTTCTAGTGGTTACAACTCAGCACAAAGCTGGTGGTGTGGATTTTATTACCTTCCCAAATGGAGAGTCTTAAAGTCGCTTTGTGATGGCTCCGCTGTAGTGGTTATTCAGTTATTGTTCAGCAGGATTCTTCTTGTGTGACTGCATCACTTGCACAGCCTCTGGCTGATCTGCTTTATAAAGCTGTTGGCTTGATCTACCTTCTCTCTCTTGAGGATTACCTTTTTCGATAAAAATCCATCACATGAGGGTTTCTGTTATGAGACATAGGAACCTCTCCCCTGGTGTGACTACACAATGGGTCAGATTATGATAACCATGGCTATTGATTGAGGTCTGAATGGGGTCCATTCTGGTAACACAGTGCTACTTCACTCCTGTTCATCTTAGTTTGGGCTGTGAGTCAGTCTGTCTATAGAATTCTTTGTTAGTTCATTCATGTCAATAAGAGTCATTAATATGCAATAGTGCTCCTTACAATTTCAAAGGGGTTCTCCCCAGAGCTATTTCAGATTAAGTTAATGAGTTTCATCTTTATAGACAGGTTTGTACAGGTGGGATCACGTGACCAGTACTCCATTTTGACTGTGGTACAAGTGTCCATGTTCTTGTGGTTTTGTTTAACAGTTGACTTTTAAAAAAAAAATAATAATTTTTCCATTTCATTGTTTATTTAATCACGGCTGCTTCCGTGCAGGGAATATGTAACAGTAACTCATGTTGTGTTGGGATAGATGTGTTTTGAAAATTAATTGTCATTTTCTCATCTTAAAGCAACAATTTGAGGTCAGAAAAGTAATAGCAGCAGTTCTGGTGCAGCTGGCAACAATCAAAAATAGCCCTATTAAAATGGTATCACTCTGCTGTTACCACACTTCTCTAAAGGTCACACAGCCTTTGATTAAAAAGGAAAGGGGGAAATTAACTAAATTTTCTATATATCAGGTACTTATAGTCTACAGTCATTACCTTAATTTTAACTGTAGTTCAAAAGCTCAAAGAGAGATAAAAGCATGTGTAAATATCTATGAAATTGTTGCAAAGTACTTCCGTTATTATTAGTGGCTGTGATGTGAATCTGGAGGTACTTATTATAAAAAATTAGATGATGAGTGAGTCATCATTTCCTGAGGGAATTCATTCCAATGTTTTTATTGTCCCTGGAGAAAGTCTATATTTAAAACTGTTTACTGAAGCATAGAATTGAATGTATTGAACTTGCATCCTTTAGTGACAATTAGTTTTAAAACATAATTGGGAATGGGGAAGGTGAAATGCCCCAAGATGTTTTGTGGAAAAAACTTAATGGACCCAACTTTTTCCTTTAGGGCGGAGGTGCAATTATAATCACTGCACAAATTTTCCATCTGGCTCAGAGCTGTGCTACATTCCTTAATGTTGTATCACTATATCAATAGTATCACTTAAATTGTTGTGTGCATGTTCAAGAAGTAAAAGGAAAAGTTCCTTTCTCAGCTCCTCATACAGTAGGTTGTCCTCATTTGCACTGGAAATTTCAGACCCTGTATTTTATACCTTTTTATAACTATAAGTAGAAATGCCAAATTAATAGGTTATAATTGAGGCAGAGGTCATTTGAGGATATTAAACTGGAACAATCATTTTGAAACTGTACATCAAATTATATGGAGCACAATACTAAATCCACTAAATATTGTAGCAAAGAAACAAATGTCCTGTTAACTAACAAAGCACAGCAATGTACATGCTATATTTGGTGACATATGAAGACACAGAGGGCTAAATTGGACTTTGTAGTGTCGTTTTTAGGTGCTACACAGCCATCTAACACTCGAAAATGGGGTCCGAGGTGCACATGCACACTTCCGACAGGAAATGCACAGATGCCTTTCTGGTAAATGTGTTGTGCATACACCAATGTCTGCTGTCAGCATGCAATGCAGGCAGATCATGATGCAATCAGTGTGAAATGCTGATTTCATGCCAGCACTGCCATTTTCAAACTGCACACTCCAGCCAACACCTTGTCTTAACCTCACACAGCTGAACACTACATTATTTCTTCTGGCTGCTTGTGCCATGATACATGTTTTTGGAGCTTCCTATGCTTGGCTAAAGTTTGAATAGTCTACAGGGAGTAGTCTGGCCTGATATGGTTTCCCCTGGGAATTGAAAATGACTGGGAGAATAAAGAGAATATGCAGAGCAGAACAAGCTACTAGAACAGGATAGAGTAGGGGAAAGAAAGGCTATCAGCAGGAGGCCAAATTCTCCAAGGGTCTTCAGGGAGCAATTCTCTTATTTCAACTTCAGCGAGTACCAATGCATGCGAGTCTTTCTTCACTGAAGAGGCCGTGGCCAAAATTTGCCAACTGTAGTGGCCACCACTGCAACCTCAAAGCAGGGCAAGAATAGCATTGCCTGTGGCTGTCAAGATGACCATGACTTTTAACTTTTATGCATCTGCCTCCTTCCAGGCTGCTTCTGAAGATAGAAGCAACATCTCACAATTTGCAGTCCACTGTTACATAAGGGAGGTCACCAAGGCTGTCTATACACAAACACTTTCATCTCATTGCCTCTTGCCAGAGACAAACAGGCAGAGCAAGCACAAGAGTTTGCACAGATTGCAGGCTTCCATTTATTCAGGGTGCCGTTGACTGCGTGCACATTGCCTTGTGTGCGCCTCTTGTGAGCTCGGTCTTTCTCATGAACTGAAAGGGATTTCACTCCCTCAATGTGCAGCTGGTGCTTGACGACAGGTAACTCATCATGCAGGTGAATACCCAATATCCAGGCATCAGTCATGATTTCTTCATTCTGCGTAGACCTCTGTGCCATCTGCATTTGCTCCACTACGGCAAGTCAAAGGCTGGCTACTGGGCAACAAGAATTATCCACTGATGACATGCCTCTTGACTCCAGTCCAGAAACCAAGTGCACATGCAGAGCAGGCCTACAATGAGAGCCATGCTGCCACAAGGAACATTATAGTGCACACCATCAGTGTCCTCAAGCAATGCTTCTGCTCCCTGAACCACTCTGGAAGAGCCCTTCAGTACTCAGCTGAGCAGGTACCAAGATTTGGAGTAGTATGCTGCACAGCCTCGCCATTATAAGGTGGTGGCAAGGGCTGTTCCCTATCAGGTGAGAGTCTGAGGAGGAGGAGGAAGTGAAGAAACAGGAAGAGGATGGGAGGATACAACATAGCTCATTCTGCCCGGAAATCATTCATGAGCGATGCCAGCTATCTCAACTACAGTTCTCCATTCACCAACAATCCCACATTCCTTACCTTTCCTCTATCACTGGCCACTACATAGTCCTCTTTCCGACAACACAAAAATAAAACCACCAGAAAATGCACATTCCAATCCAGTTTTATAACGTCAATCATTATATGATGCATACAAAATTAATCACCCTTGTACATTCACTTAGTGCCTGTCTTCCATGTACCTTTGACTATCCTAGTGCTTCTTTGAGGTGCTTCCCCAGTGGCTGCAGCATGGATGGTGTAAGGTTGTTGACCTTCAATTGAGGAGACTGCAGATAGCTTTGGAGGTCAACGTTGAGCAGCTCTGGGCATTGGGGGCCTAGCTTCAGACTGCAGTCTCTTGGCCTTGGGTTGCAGCAGTCTGGGCTGGCTGGTTGACTGGCAAAAGGAAGGGCATGGGCAAAGTGACATGGGTGGGAGCAGGAATGCTGTCATCCTGAGAGAGGTCAACAGATACCTGTTACATGCAGCTACTGACATTGTTTAGGGGCAGCATCTCAGCTATCCTACTGATTGGTTAGATTGCCAGACTGCTGTGATGCTCTGGAAACCCCTTTGAACAGTAGTATCCAAAGTCATGATTGCAGCAGTCTGAGCTTCCACTACAGCACTCGAGCTTTTGATGGAAGCTGCATTAGCCATCACAGACTGCATCATGGTGAGTTCCACAGGTGTGCTGATGGAAACGCATGTTGGAAAGGATGGGCCTCAAGCTCTGCACAAAGCTCTCTACCATGTTGGTGCTGGACTCTTCCACACTTCTTGACATTGTGCACAGACTTTCTGACAAACTTTCCACTGCACCAAGCGTTTGATTATGGACACCCATCAGCCTTCCTTTGTAACCTGAACATCGAGGTCCTCATCTGACTGCTCTGCAACACAGTCTGCAAGGACACAGTCACCTACAGTAAGGACCTTGTGGCGACTAAATTGTCCAAATATAAAAGAAGCACTTTGGAAAGCCCTTTGCCCATTTGCCCAGTGAATTAGATATTTCTTCCCATCGCCAACACGCTCATGGACTTGTGCAAGCTGGTAGGTTCCAGTAAAAAGTAAAAACTTCAGCATAATTACAATCTCGACAGATTGCTGACAGAATGTTGATGGTGTACGGAATGCAAAAATTAGAACTTTGGCTATCACCTCATGCTTTTGACTAGTTTGGGCCCAGATTCTAGTTCAGACTAGTTACCCTCCCATCCTGTAACCTCTACAATAGCCATCAAGCTCATAATCACAGTTTATGATGCACTACTCCACTTTGTGTCAGTATTAAAATCCAATATTGTTTTGCCCTTCTTTCTCCTTTTTAATGGAAGTGTTAGAGAATGACCTCACCCTCCAGCAAGCTGGCACCTGCACTATCCTTTCTTCCTGCCTTGGCTCCTGCGCACTTGTACCTGATGTCTCACCATGTGAAGATCCCTCCTCTATCCCAGCCTCTAAAATATGTGCCAGTCTTGAGTATAAGATCGAGTGAGGGTGTCACTTCATCTTCACTGTCTTCTTCCAGTAACTGGGAAGGTTCCAGTTCTCAGTTCTTGGGTATCTGAAATGAAAAGGGGATAAGAATTGGGTAGTGTTGAGGAGAGAGGAAAAAAGAAGAAATGTGAGCTTAACCATCTACAGCTTGTAAGTCAGAAGAGACTGTGGGATGTGGAAACGTGGGTAAGAGGAGGATTAGGTATGCAGATACCCTGATCATCGATCCCTCCAGCTACACCGGTGGCCACAGTACCAGCAATGCTCCTTCCCATGTTGGCCAGAACTGTCTCCTCCATGGGGGTTAAACATGCAGGCGGCTTGTACTCCTCCACTTCTTTCCTGCTGCCTCCTGTTATGCTCTACCTTCTTCTGACAGAAAAAAAGTGTGTCAGTGAATGTCCTGCATTATGTTTCTGTGATGTGGCTGTCATGGTTGAATAGCTGCCAGTGTGTGCAAGTTGTGGTTATGAGGCTTGCAACAATGCTAAATGTATGTGGGTGAGGTAAAGCCTATGAATTGAAGGGTTGAGTACTGATTGATAGAGATTGTTGGTGGGTGATGGGTGTAATGAATTGAGCAGTGGGTCGTGGGGTGTAGTGGATAGTGGTGCAGTTGGTATGATATGCAATTTGAACCTGAATGCACTCACCTTGAAAACTTCTGTGAAATTGTAAAACTTCCATGTTCTTGGAGCTTCTTTCTATTGCCTCCTGAGCAGGTGTCTGGAAGGCCTCCTGCTCCTCTGTGGATACAGAATGTCTGTCCTTCTGTCCACATCTTGCAGCAAAACCTCCAGTACCATGTCTGAAAACCTTGGTGCTCACAGTCTCACATGTTCAGCCATCACAGCGCAGATACACTTTTCAAAAAAACTCCCACTTCTTGCAAGCAAAATGCATCTCCCATTTAAAAGATGCAGACTGCCATTAAGTAATGCTAGTCACTTGCAATACATGATATCAGGGCCCCTCATAGAATCATAGAAAGTTTAAGGCACAGAAAGAGACCACTTGGCCCATAGTGTCTGTGCCAGCCGAAAAACAATCCACCCAGTCGAATCATGTCTTCCAGCATTTGGTCCATAGCCCTGCAGAGTACGGCACTTGAGGTGCACATCCAGACTCCTTTTGAATGAGTTGAGGGTTTCTGCCTCAACTACCCTTTCAGACAGTTAGTTCTAGACTCCACCACCCTCTGGGTGAAAAAATGTGTCCTCATCTCCCCTCTAATCTTACTACCAATCACTTCAAATTTATGTCCCCTAGTCACTGACCCATCTGCTAAGGTAAATAGGCTGTTCACCTCCACTCTATCCAGGACCCTCAAAATTTTGGACATTTCAATCAGATATCCCCTCAGCCTTCTCTGTTCCAAGATGAACAACCCCAGCCTATCCAATCTTTCCTCATAGCTGCATTTATCCAGTCCTGGCAACATCCTCATAAAACTCCTCTGTACTCTCTCGAGTGCAATTACAACCTTTCTGTAATGAGGTGACCAGAACTGTACACAGTACTGAAGTTGTGGCCTAATCAATGATTTTTACAGTTCCAGCATAACCTCCCTGCTCTTATATTCAAAACCTCGGCTAATAAAAGGAAAGATTCCATATGCCTTCTTAACCACCTTATTGACCTGTCTTGCCACCTTCAGGGATCTGTGGACACTCACTTCAACGTCTTTTAATTCCTTTACACTTCTCAGTATTTTCCCATTAATCGGGTATTTCTTTGCCTTGTTTGACCTTCCCAAATGCATCACCTCACACTTCTCTGGGTTGAATTCCTTTTGCCACTTGTCTGCCCATCTGGCCAGACCATCAATATCTTCCTGCAGCCTACAGCTATCCTCCTCACTATCTACCACATGGCCAATCTTTGTGTCGTCTGCAAACCTCTTGATCATACCCCCTATATTTACGTCCAAATCGTTAATAGAGACCACAAAAAGTGTGTCCAGCCAATGAGCAGTGCAGGTTGCAATCAGCAACCATTCAAAACAGCAGGCAGCATGAATTTACACTGTTGCCTTCAATACAATGAACAGTCATGAGTTAAATGCCTGTTATCCAATTTAACCCCCACTACACCTTGTTACGACTGAGGCGGGAGGAGTGCACTGTTAATTCAGTCCCACTTCTCCACAGGTCACAGCTTAGCAATAAATTTTTCAATTTACCAAAATAGCCAATTCGATACTCCATTTGTCCCCCTAATAAAGCACACCAACCAGGTTTCTTTAATAAACAAAATTATCTGTTTATTATAAAACCAAGTCTTAACCAATAATGAAGTAAATATATATGCAAATTGAAATATTAATACCCTGTATTTATATATATATCCTAGCCCTCACGCACATGCACATACATCCAAAAACCAGTTAACTGGGAAAACAGTGATTTTTGTTTACCGCTGTTTCAAAGGAATAAAAAAAAACTTGGACTGCAATGCTCTGGAAGTTCTTTGGTTTGACGAGGTGTCCCAAAGTTGAATAGTTGGATGCCACTCGAAGTCTTCCCAGGCGAGGTTGATGAACAGTCTGTGTTGGGTAGGCGTTCAAAGAAATTCAACTGGAGAAGGCTTCACATAGATCTTCAAATTGGGGCACAGCAACAGGTGTCAGTTCTGACATTCAATGCAAAAGTTCTTTTTAAAGATGCAAGGTTTCTGCACTTATGGCATGCTTTACAAAACTGCAACGCATCCTTGGTAAGACCTGGCTAGTAATAATGTTGACTTATGCGTGATTTGGTCTTCTGGATCCCCATATGTCCTGCTATAGGAATTTCATGCACTAACCTTAATAATTCCCAGCAATACTTAGGTGGTAGCACTACCTGTTGAACAACCGTCCATTCTTCAGCCACAGGTCTATGAGGTGGTCTCCATTTCCTCATCAGAACCCCATTTTTAACATAATAACCTTCTGGAACTCCTTTTACCTCAGCTTCTGTCAGAGCTGATTGTGCAACATTATTTAACTCTGGCTCAGCCTGCTGATCTGTAATCAGAGACAATTTATTAAACATTTCATTTGCATGTTCTAAAACCCCAAAGAAAGTTTCTGATATTCAGCTATCTGTTTGTGGTGCCAAATTTACCTCCGTCAATGGAACTTGTTTTGCCATTGCTTGGGTTACCACACACAATGGAAAAATTCCTGGAACTTTTTGCTGTAACTGTTTTGTCTCTTTAACTTCACTTGGTTTCTCTGAGACTATGGGAGAAACTAATACTTTTGCTCTATTCCCTAGGAGTAGGTCAATTTCATCTACTGGCAAACTATGGACAACTCCTACAGTTACCATTCCAGACATTAGGTCACACTTTAGGTGCACTTGATACAAAGGTACGGGTATATACTCCCCGACAATACCATTCACTAAAACTTTAGCATTCAGTGTGCTCTCTGGTGGAAATGTTATGCCTTTCCCCAGCAAAAGAGTTTGGGTTGCTCCTGTATCCTTAAGTATAACTATAGGTTTGCCTGCCTCACTTGAGGGGTAAGGAGTTACTTTTCTTTTCGACAAGAATTCCTTATAACTTTCAGGTAACTTATTCTCAACCCCTACACTCATATTGGTTTTTGTATTTGGTTTTACAGCTGCAATCAAAGCTACAGCCTGATCTGCTGTACTCTCGGTCAAAGCCCCTTCCTCTGCATTAACTTTGTGTATCCCAACAAGTCCCGTGGGTTTACCTCGCAATTTCCAGCATTCTGAATGAAGATGTCCCACTTTGTGACAATGATAACACTTAGACTTGCAGACCTCACTTCCACACACAACACCTTTCTTTCTGGCCTGAAGAGGGGATTCTGCGGCGTTCCTAGCTGTCATTTCTTGTCCCCGGCTACTTGCCTTCCTTTCACTCTGCCACCTTCTATCCTTCTCGGGTTTGTGGGGGTGAGGGACAAAGGGTTTTGGCTTATTCACAAGCTCAAAATCATCAGCGATTTCCGCTGCCTGTCTGGACTTTGAAATCTTTTGGTTCTCTACATGAGTTCTCACTACTGGAAGGAGTGAATTTTTAAATTCTTCCAGGCAAATCTGTTCTCCAAGGTTCTCATTCATGACTTCCATCTTTAATGCCCATATCCAATGATCAAAATTAATTTGCTTTACCCTCTCAAATTCTACATAAGTCTGCCCAGCCAATCTCTGGAGGTTCTGAAACTTCTGGCAGTAAGCTTCAGGGACTAACTCATATGCAGCAAGAATAGCCTTTTTTGCAATCTCATAACCTGCAGAAGCCTCCTCAGAAAGCATGGCATAAACGTCATGAGTTCTGCCCATCAACCTGCTTTTTGCATAAGCAGTGTCCAGCTTTCCTTTGGCCATTTCATTTGTTTGGCTATCTTTTCAAAAGAAATGAAAAATGCCCCTACATCCCTTTCCTCAAACTTAGGGAGAGCTTGTATAAATTTAAACAGCTTTTCACTGGGTCCTGGGCTGGATTCAAATTCTTCCTGACCAGAATTTTCCCTGAACCCAAGCCTACCTTTTTGTCTTAGTTCCATCTCCCTTAATTTGAATTCCCTTTCTTCTCTTTCTTTTGCTCTCTGAAATGCTCTCTCTTTTTCCCCTTTCCTCTTTTTCAAATTCAAGTTTTTTCATTGTCAATTCTTTTTCAGTCTCAAGTTTTATCAATAATTTTTCCTGTTCAAGTTTTTTCATTTATAACTGAATTTTAGCTAATTCAACTGCATCATTCTCTGCTTTGCTTTCTTCTTCCAATTTCAAATGTTGGGCTATTACGTCAATTATCCCTGCTTTCTTAGCATCTGGTTTTAAGTCTAACCCCAATTCTGTTGCCAAAGCTATTAGCTTAACCTTAGTTAAGATTCACAAGTCACAGAGGGATACATTTTCCTTCCCCAGAAAAGTTTCAGCAACTGCTACAGACATTCTGGTGGTGTAGACTCTACCCGATTACACGAGAAGCCTGGTTCTTTTATTTTTCCTTTTACAAGTATTAATACTCCCCTTACAATTAAACATTATCGGCATTGGATTTAATCCCAACAAGAGCCCCCAATTAATATGTTACGACCAAGGTGGGAGGAGTGTCTCCACTTCTCCACAGGTCACAGCATATCAATAAATTTTCCCAATTACCAAAATAGCCATTTAGATACTTCATTTGCCTCCAGAATAAAGCAAACAACCAGGATTTTTTAATAAACAACAAAATTATCCGTTATTAAAAACCAAGTCTTAACCAATAATGAAGTCAATATATACGTGAATTGAAATATTAAAGCCCTGTATTTATATCTATATATATATATATATATATATATATCCTGGCCCTCGTGCACACGCACATACATTGAAAAACTGGTTAACTGAGAAAAAAGGGATTTTTGTTTACAAAGGAATAAAAGGAATAAAAAAAACTTAGACTGCAATGCTCTGGAAGCAAGTTATTTGGTTTGGTGAGGTGTCCCAAAGTTGAATAGTTGGATGCCACTCGAAGTCTTCCCAGGCGAGGTTGATGAACAGTCTGTGTTGGGTAGGCATTCAAAGAAATTCAACTGTAGAAGGCTTCACATAGGTCTTCAATCAGGGGTGTAGCAACAAGTGTCAGTTCTCACATTCGATGCAAAAATTCTTTTTGAAGATGCAAGGTTTCTGCAAATTCAGGGTTTCTTCAAAAATGCAGGAGGCAACAGTACCACTTCATACAAGCTTTTGCTTTTCAAGAGCAAAGATTCTTTACAGAGAGGTAATACTTGTCTGGTTCTTCTTCTGATCTCCTGGCAGGTCCAAATCAAATTCCAATTGCCTGCTTTAGTGCAAACCCACTGGCTTTTAAAGTTCAAAACTGAAACTAAAATTTTCCAGAAACAAGTCACTTGCTAAGTCATAAATTCTCTCTTGTCACACAAAGGGTAGCTCTTAGGTCAAAACCCTTGCTAGTTTCCTTGAAAGTACCTGGTTGCGAGTATTTGTTTACTGGTCAAAACCAGGAACCTCTTGTTGACCTTGCTTTTTTAAAAAAAGCATCCATAAAGTTCAGCTATTTCCAGATGTTTCAATGTCCTTTAAAATCCTTTTCAGTTTTTAAAAATATAGAATCCCAAGTTTTAATACTAAAATGGAAATCCTCATAACAACCTGAATAAGTTTAATGTGGCATTGTATGTGAGGAGTCACGACCATGTGTGACCTTCAGGTGGATAAGAGTTAGAGATAATTTAATAATTTAATTTAATAATTTAGTTCCCATTTTAAAGTTATACATTATGGCTTAATTTTTATATTTCCATTATAAATGCATATGTCCACATTTATAAAAGAAGCTCCACTTAAACTTTTCATGGCACAATTGGAACTTCTGTCAAAGTGGAGGGAGTACGGATAGAGGGAAAGGGAGCAGATAGGAGGAAGGGAAGGGGAACAGAGAAGGGGAAAGGCAGAGGAGGCTTACGGGAAGGAGTGGGGGGAGAAGGAGGAAGGGAGAGTGGAGTTGAGAAAGGGAAGAAGAGGAGAGGTGGGGCAATGGGGATGGATTGGATGGGAAGAGGAGGGAGAATGGCATAGAGATGATCAGCTGAACCTTCTGCTTCCTCTGCTGCCCTCCCTCATTCTCCTGGCAACAAGCTCTATACTTATGGCGAAGGTGGAGTCAGAGCGTGGATCCAATGAGAACAGCTCAAGAATGGACTGTGGACCAACTGACCAGTGGAGGTGAGGACGAGTGACAGCAGAAAACAGGCCTAGCAGACGGTGTCCGCCGGTACGCCTGAGGCCTTCCGCGACTCTTGGGCGCTGATGGGACCGGAGTGCATCATCAGCCCCGGGAATGTCATTTTACTTTGATTTTGTAAGTTTCCTTTGAGGTTCGGGTTTTTGTTGCAGTGATTTTATTAGGTTAGGATTCATTCTTTTCTTAGGGTCTGCCGTAGTGAATGTTGAAAATTGTGCTCAGTGTCATTGATGCAGCCAGAGGATGGGGTGCAAGTCTAAAGCAGGGGAGGCTCAAGGTCTCCATTTGAGGCCAGGAGGAGCATTGTACTCCTGCACCTTTGGCTCACAAACAAATAATAATTAATAAAAAAAACTCACCACCTCATGTTCATTAACTCATGTTCTGCCATTCAATGAGATCGTGGCTGACATGTATCTTAACTCAATTCACCTGACTTAGCTCCAGATCCTTTTATACCCTTTTGGCTAGCTATATGCCATCAAACCTAGATACAAAATGATCTATGGAGGATAGAACGTGGAATGCCAGCCAGAAGTGCATTAGAATAGTCAGGCCTTGAGGAAACAAAGGCATGGATGAAGGTTTTCAGCAGCAGATCAGGGAAGGCAGGGAGAAGTTGGGTGATGTTATGAAGGTGGAAATAGGCAGTTCTAGTGATGGTGCAGATATGTGGTCGGAAGCTTATCTTCGGGTCAAATATGACATCAAAGTTGCAAACAGTCTGGTTTGGCATCAAACAATTGCTAGGGAGAGTGACTGAGTCGGTGGCTAGGGAGCAGAGTTTGTGATGGGGACCAAAGACAATGGCTTTGGTTTTCCCAATATTTAGTTGGAGGAAATTTCTGCTCATCCAGTATTGGATCTTGGACAAGCAGAATGACAGAACTAATCTGATACCAAAATTTCGTCTCTAGTTGTAAAGGGTAACATTCCATTCACCTTGATTATTTTTGGTACCTGACCACTACATTTTAGTGATCTGTGTAAATGGACCCCTAAGTCACTTTGGACCTCCCCTATTTCCAGCTATTCACCATTTAAATAAATTTTTAGTCCAAAATGGATGACCTCACACGTAAATCCATCTGCCACAGTTTTGCCTACTCACTTAATCTATCAATATATTTTTGTAATTTTATGCTCCCGTCTACATTAGTTAGTATATTGGCAATCTTTGTGTAATCAGAAAACTTGGATTATATGGCTCTTGATTGCTGTTACAAGCTCACAGGACAACAGTCTTGCTTATACTCTGTCTTTATTGAACTCCCTGCTGATGGGTGCCTACAGTGAGTGTCTCTTGGTAGAGGTCACATGACTACAGCAAGCCAGGAAGCACATTAGTACAGTATTGCATTTCCATCCCAAACATCCCCCTTTTCATACAAAAAAACAAAAAAAAAATTGCATGCATCATCATTTACACTGTGAGTTGCCCAAGTTACCCACTATGCACACAGCTGTTCTCATGCATTAGCAGTTTGTTATTCTCATCAGTCTCTGCACATGCATTGAACACATAGTCTTTAAATCGTGTTGTTCTCTTAATGGTGCGCATGCACATTGTTGTTGGCTGCTCATCTGGGTGATTTTCCTTCTCCAAGGAGTGTCGTTCCATGTCACTTGTTGTTGCCACGGTAACTGTTGTTGTTCCATTTCCCTTGTTGGGGCGCCTTGGACCTTTAGGACTGATGGTTGTTCTGTGGTCTGTGCAGATGGTGAGTTCACATCTTCCTGATCGGCCGCCTGCAGTGAAGGGACAGCTTCGCCAGTTGTGCGTATGTGCCTGCGGCTGCGACGGTATATCTGTTTGTTCACTTCCACCGCATATGATCAAGGTGACAACTGCTCTACGCAGGTCCCAAGTTGCCACTTGGGCTGACTCTTGTTGAGAGCATTGAAGGTTTGTACCCTGACTGCTTCTCCAATGCTCAATTCTGGCAAGGGTTCAGCAGTCAAAATGAAATTTGTCTTTCTGCCATTTCACCTTGATTTTGTCACTCACGCCTGCTACAACTTCTGGCTTTAGTAGCTTTTTTGCTATTGGAAGAGTAGTTTTGGTGTGGCATGACATTAGTCTTTGTACTGGACTACTTTCCATGCCTTCAATAGGTGTGTTTCTCCACTTGAGGATTGCTGTGTATATATTTGTGCCAGATTTGCTGGATTTCTTTATGATTCCTTTGGTGATTTTCATTGTCGCCTCAGCCTTTCCATTGAACTGGGGATAGTGTGGAGATTATGTATGGTGTTGAATTTCCCAATCCTTTATGAAGTGGCTGAATTCTTCACTTGTGAACTGAGGGCCATTGTCACTCATCACAATGTCTGGAATGCCGTAAAGACGGAAGTGTGCTTTCAGGCATTCTATAATCTCACCGGTAGTCATTGAAGTCAGCTGGTCTACCTCCCAGTAGTCAGAAAAATAGTCTACGGTGACTAGATAATCAGTTCCTGCGAGAGTGAAGAGGTCTGCTCCCAGCTTCATCCATGGTCTGTCTGGGATGTCATGTGTCATCAGCGGCTCTTTAGCTTGCTTAGCTTGGTACTCATTACAGGCACTGCACTGGCTGATGTGGTCCTTGATTTCATTGCCCATGTTTGGCCAGTAGAGCACTTCTTTTGCCTTCCTCAGACTCGACTCAATTCCTTGGTGGCTTGCATGGATGCGCTTTAGCATCTCTCCTCTCAACTCCTTAGAGATAATGACACTATTTCTTTTGTACATGATGCCATCTTGGGCTCTCAATTCACCTCTGTTTGCCCAATACGCTCTTGTGACCACAGAAGTGTCCTTGATGCTTTCAGGCCATTCTTTCATCACTACTTTTTGCAACACTTAGAGAGTTGCATCTTGTTGGGTAGTTTGCTTGATTTGAGCAAGGCGCTTGTCAGTCAGATTCAATGTCTCTGTTGCGTTGATGACTTCCAGAGCATTTTGAATTGCAGATTCACGTTGGATCTGGAAGATTTCACTCTCTGTCGTAGCATCCTCTAAGTTCTTTATTGGGAGTGCTGCCCTCGACAGGTGTCTGTTTCCCTTGCTTGTATGTCACGTCCAGATGATGGGCTGAATTTTACAGACCGCCCGACATTGGGTGTTATGGTGGGGGGGCGGAAAATGCCTCCGACAGAGGCCCGCCACAGACCTTGACGCCGGGAAGGCCCAGCTCAATATTGCCTTCAGCGGCGAGGCCTCATGGCGGCCCCCCGCCGCTCAGCAACGGGAGCCCAATTTAAATATTTAAATTAATTTAAATGAATGAGTTAAATACCTTTACGTTCCCGTTGTCTGTCCTGGTGCGATATTGATGCCGGTGGCCGGCACTCCCATGCCTTCAGATCCCCTGTCTGGGGGATCTGAGGCAGAATACTGGTGGGGAGGGAGAGCAGGTATCTTTCTCAGTGCGGGTGGGGTGGGGGGGGTGCGGTTGGTGGGGAGCAGTGCCAAAGTCATTTCATTTGTGTAAGGAATAGTGGGAAGGGTTATAGTGTAAAGTTTATGCACTTTGGGGGAGGAAGGTCAGGTGCACATGTGCTTTGGCGGGGGAGAGGGCAAGCAATTAATTCTACGGTTAAGCAGGGTGGGAGAGGGTCAGTATCAATTTATTTAATTTTTAAAAATCAATCTATCTTTAAATATTTGAATTGAAATGTCGGGCTCAAAGCCCTTTAAAAATGGCGTCAGCATCTGCGCAAAGGCAGCTGATGCCATTGCCGGGGACGGAAAGCCTGCCCCTTCCATGACATCAGGTTGGGGGGTGGGGGGTGGGGGGGGTCGGTCCACACCACCTATTTAAATGAGCCACCACGCTTAATATTGCTGTAGCTGCGCATCATGCGGTCCACGCGGGCGGACTGCCATTGTTTTTGCCTGCTGCCGAGATTGGTGATGGAACGATACATTCCAGCCCGATATCTCTGTAACCGGAGTAACATTCTTTGCAGACACTTTGGAACAGATAATAGCGGCTTGAGGAAAATGCTTTGAAGTGGCTTGTGGTTGAACTTGACTGTCACTTTGTCTCTTCCTAGTAGGTATTGATGAAAATGTTCACAAGCAAAGACAATGGCCAGGCAGTTTTTCTCAATCTGAGCGTAGCGTCATTCCATTTGTGTTAACGCCCTGGATGTAAATGCAACTGGTTGTTCTTGCTTGCATTAGGGTTGCTCCAAGTCCTGTCTCGCTGGCATCACACTGCAGGGTGATGTCATCATTTACATCATAGTATTTCAGCACTCGTGTTGCCATCACTAGCTGCTTGATTTTAGTGAACGGTGCTTCTTGCTCTATGCCCCAATACCACTGGGCAGTGAGTTGGTGTAATGGTTCATACTCCGCTGACAAATTGGGCAAGAATTTTGCTAAATAGTTGACGAATTCAACAAATCATTGCACTGCTTTTACATCTGTCGGTCACCACATCGCTGCTACCGCTCTCACCTTTTCAGGATCCGGGCGAAGATCTTTTGCTGTCAGTACATCACCTATGCACTTGACTTCGGACATCTTTAAGTGCAATTTTTTCTTGTTCAGCTTCAAGTTCATCCGCGAGCTCTGTCTAGCAGTAGCACGATATTTTGATCGTGGTCAGCAATGGCTTCTTCCATTGTGTTTCTACATCCATAAACTAGTAGATCATCCGGGAAGATTACCAACTATCTCATGCTGTCTGCTTTGATACTCCTCTGGACCATGAAAATGCCAAACGGCATGCGCAACCATCTCTATCTCCCAAACGGCATCCAGAGTGTAGTTAGAAAGCTGTTGCTTTCATCCGGCTTCACTTGCCAGTAACCATCCTTTGCATCTAGGGTAGTGAAGATGTTTGGCTTTGCAAGTTGTGGCAAAATTCTTTTGATGGTTGGCAAGGGGTAATGAGATCTCTTCAGAGCTTTATATAGATCCTTTGGGTCGATGCATACTCTCATCTTTCCAGGCCGTTTCACTGCTACCATGCTGCTAAATCCATTCTGTCGGGGTTGTCACTTTCTTAATTACTCCCTTCTTTTCCAGCTCTTCTATCTTGTCTTTCAGGCTGGCCTTGAGGGCAGCTGGAACTTTCCTTAGCAGATGCTGAATTGGTCTTACCCTCTCATCTACTTCAAGATGATATATTCCAGGACGACATCCTAAACCTGTAAATACATCATTGTACTCCTCTAGGATCTGTTCTATGGTCAATGGTTTAGTGTGCTGCGATAAGTTGCAAATCTCTTTTTGCAAAAGTTGAGGGTTACCAGTCTAAGCTTTAGATTTGCTCCAGCTGTGATGAGTGGCTTTTGCTTGCCATCTATGATCTGGAACTCCAGATCTTTGTTCTTGTCATTTCATTGGGCTGTCAGAGTAATTTGTCCTCTCGGCACTAGTATGGTGCCTTCACAGAGCCTCAAGCTAACTTTTGAGGGCTTCATTTTTGGATCACCATGTTGAGCCACTTTGCCCAGATCTGTGAAGGTCATGACGCACCAGTGACTATCTGACACTTTATTTTGACTTGATGTTCTCCTTCTGCAGTCATCATTCCAACAGTCACAAACCATTTATCACCTATCGATCTGACTGAACCAGTCTGTTGCATGGTGTATAGTGATTTGTCAGAATCTTCGGCTAATATCCCTCCAGTGGCCATGTGTGCCTGCTTGTTGTGCTTCCTTCTAGCCAAATACTTGTGTGCAAAATGATTCGGCTTCTTGCAGTGAGAAAACTGTGTACCCAATGCTGGACATGCCTTCTTTTCCTTTGTGTGATATCCTCCGCAGAATTTGCATCCTGCCCTTTGTGATCTTTCTGTCCTTTCGGCCTGCAATGTCTGTCAGCATAATGCAAGGCCTGGTCAATTCTGCCATAAATATGCTCTAGCTGCTGATTTACAACCTCAGTGCTTCTGCACATTTTGATCGGTTTCCTGAGAGTAAGTTTCTCCTCTCTCAGCAGACCTGCTCTCACTGGGGGATCTCATACCTAATACAATCCTGTCTTTAATTAGATCATCTTCTAGTTGTGCAAATTCACAAGATTCTGTGAGCTGTGTTAATGCAGTCACATATTGATCAATGGATTCCTTTTCCCCTTGGGCCCTAATATTGAACGCATACTGTTCAAAAGTTACTTTCAACTTGAGGTTAAAAGCCCATCTTTGAGGCTTTCAAAATTTCTGCTGTTTTTTTTTGCTCTTCGGAGAGATTTAGGGTGGAATACATTTTGTAACAGTCTCTTCCCAACTGTGATAAAAGTGTAGCTACTCGTAGCTGCTCTGGTTTGTTAATTAAATTTGCCACAATTTTGTAATTTTGCCATTGCGAGTGGAGAAACTGCCAGTTATGCGTCATATCACCTTTCATTTCGACCGGCGCCGGGAAAGGAAAATTTGCAGCCATTGTGTCTTACTCAATGCTTTCAGCACTTTTTTGTTCCTTTTCTGTGGCTTCCTGTGGCTTTTAGCAGCTTTCAGCAGCTCTGAACATTCTTGAGTTCTTCTTTTTGTAGCTGTGCTTCTATACAGCTCTTCAACACTCAATTTCAGATCCACTCTGACACCATTGGTTGAATTTTATAAACCCCTCGACATCAGGGTCGTAGTGGGGGGGGGGGGGGGGGGGGCCTGTAAAATACTTGCAGGAACAGCCCGCCATGACCCTCGACGGCAAGAAGGCCCCGCCGCATTTTACTGGCGGCGGCAAGGCCTCCGTGCGGCCCCTCCCCGCCACTTGGCGGCGGGGCGTTCATTTAAATATGAAAATTAATTTTAAAAACATGCAGATCAACTTACCTTGCCCTGGCGGCCGTCCCACCTCGATATTACAGCCACCGGCCCCAACTCCATTCGGAGTTCCGAGGCGAGACACAGGTGTAGAGGGAGGAAGAGTGAAATTATCAGGGCAGGAGGGGAACTGGGGAAAACATTTTTTATTGGCTGTGGGGATGGTGGAAAGAGGTTGAAGGACTAATGTGACGAGGTTGGGGGGGAAAGTTTGGGGTGGGAATAGTGTTAATGTCCATGATATAGGTCAATAAAAAAAAACATTGGGGGTGGGTTGGGAAAGGGCCTCCAGCTTTTAATTATTTTTTTAAGCAAATTCAACAGTAATGTTACTTTAAAAATTCAAATTTTTGCTAAGGTCTTGGAGCCTTTTAAAAATGGCGCCAGTGCCTGCGTGGTCGTGCCAGACGCCTTTGCTGGGGTTGGAGCGGCCGCCCTCTCTATGTCATCGAGGGCGGCCGCTCTGCCCCCTCCATTTAAATGAGATCCTGCGCAAAATATCGCAGGGGCTCAGCGACAGCGTATCCGCGCCTGTAGGCTGCCGACTTCAAAGCGTGCCATTGTGATGTGGGGCGTGCTAATAAAATTCAGCCCCATGTTACAAGCTCACAGGACAACAGTCTTGCTTGTACTCTGTCTTTATTGAACTCCCTGCTGATGGATGCCTGCAGTGAGTGCCTCATAGTAGAGGTCGCATAACTACAGCAAGCCAGGAAGCACATTAGTACAGTATTGCATTTTTATCCCAAACAATTGCATTATCTATGTCATTAATAAATATCAAGAATAATTGAGGCCCCAGCCTTGGGAGACCACCAACCAGTCACTTTCTTCTGTTTCAAGTCCTACTTTATCCCTACTTTATGCCTGCTACCATCTAACCAATGAAGACGTTGTATCAAACTGCTTTTAAAAAAACAATAAGAATAAAATCACATGGCATCACCCTAGGTATTGGATTAGGGCACAACAAAGGCACAACAAGCCCAGGAAACCCTGCAAACTGTTCCTCGCCTATGCAAAATTGGGAGAGTTGTCGAATACACCAGTCCATAGAACCATGGAAAAATTACAGCACAGAAAGAGGCCATTCAGCCTACCGTGTCTGCGTCGGCCAGAAATACCAGCCACCCAATCTAATCCCACCTTCCAGCACCTGGTCTATAGCCTTGCAGGTTACAGCACTTGAGGTGCATGTCCACGTACATTTAAAATGAGTTGAGGATTTCTGCCTGCACCACTGTTCCTGGCAGTGAATTCCAAACACCCACCACCCTCTGGGTGAAAAAGTTTTTCCTCATGTCCCCTGCAATCCTTCAAACCAATCTGTGCCCCCTGGTAATTGACCTCTCCGCTAGGGAAAACAGGTCCTTCCTGTCTACTCTACCTAGGCGCTTCATAATTTTTACACCTTAATTAAGTCACCCCTCAGCCTCCTCTGTCCTAAGGAAAATAACCCTAGCCGATCCAATCTTTCCTCATAGCTGCAACTTTCAAGCCCTGGCGACATTCTTGTAAATCTCCTCTGTACACTCTCCAGAGCAATTATGTCCTTCCTGTAATGTGGTGACCAGAACTGTACGCAATACTCCAGCTGTGGCCTAACCAGCATTTTATACAGTTCCAGCTTTTGTATTCTATACCTTTGCCAATAAAGGAAAGCATTCATATGCCTTCTTCACCAGTCTATCTACCTGTCCTGCCACCTTCAGGGACCTATGGACATGCACCACCCCTCTCAATATCCTCCCATTTATTGTGTATTCCCTTGCTTTATTTGCCCTCCCCAAATGCATTACCTCACACTTCTCTGGATTGAATTCCATTTGCCACTTTTCTGTCCACTCAACCAAACTATTGATATAATTCTGGAGTCTACAACTATCCTCTTCACTATCAACTACATGGCCAATTTTTGTTTCATCAGCAAATTTCCCAATCATGCCTTCCACATTTAAGTCCAAATCATTAATATATACCACAAACAGCAAGGGGGGCCAACACTGAGCCCTGTGGAACGCCACTGGAAACAGCTTTGCATTCGCAAAAATCATCCGTCAACTACTACCCTTTGTTTCCTGTCACTGAGCCAATTTTGGATCCAAACTGTCACATTCCCCATGGGCTTTCATTTTTCAGACCAGTCTGCCATGCGGGTCCTTGTCAAATGTAGACCACATCCACTGCACTACCCTCATTAATCCTCCTTGTTTCTTCCTCAAAAAACTCAATCCAAGTTAGTAAGACATATCCTTCCCTTAACAAATCTATACTAACTATCCCTGATTAATCCATGCCTTTCTAAGTGGCAGTGTATCCTGTCTCTCAGAATTGATTCTAATAATTTACCCACCACCGAGGTCAGACTGACTGGCCTATAAGTATTTGGCCTATCCCTCGCACCCTTTTTAAACAATAGTATAACTTTCGCAGACCTCCAATCCTCTGGCATCTTGCCCGTATTCAGTGAGGATTTGAAGATGATCCTCAGCACATCTGCTATTTCCTCCCTGGCTTCCTTTGACAACCTGGGATACAATCCATCCAGCCCTGGTGATTTATCCACCTTCAAGGATGTCAGACCCTCTAGTACTTTCTCTCTCATTATGCTTATCATATCTAATATTCCACACTCCTGCTCTTTTACTACAATGTCTGCATCATCCCTCTCCTTTGTGAAGACAAAGACAAAAAACTCATTCAGAACCCTGCCCACATCTTCTGCATCCACAGATAAGTTCCCTTGTACATCTCTGATAGGCCTTACCCTCTCCTTAGTTATCCTCTTGCCCTTAATGTACTGATAAAACATCTTTGGGTTTTCCTTGATTTACCTGCCTATAATTTTTCATGTCCTCTCTTTGCTTTTCTAATTTCATTTTTTACTTCACCCCTGCACTTTCTATACTCCTCTAGGCTTCCTAAAGTATTAAGATTTTTGTGATCATCATAAGCTTTCTTTTTCTGCTTTAACTTACCCTGTAAACTTCTCGATAACCGGGGGCTCTAGATTTGGCCATACCATCCTTTATCTTTGTGGGGACATGCTTACACTGTGCCTTTAGAATCTCACTTTTGAATGCCTCACTCTCGCTTTTGAATGCCTCGTCAAGCTAGTGGTGCTACTGATTCTGCCTGTCTCACCTATCAGCCAATGTCCCAGACTCCTTTATTGGTAGGCCCTGCCTCACCAGCAGAACAGACCCACCAAAGTGGCCTTGGGAGTTCTTAACACTGACTCCAGACCCTATGAAGTCTCATGACATCAGGTCAAACATGGGCAAGTAATATATAAAAATATAATGAGGCTGCATGTCTCAGATTTAATCTCCATTTTAAATTTAACCATGGCTGGTCAGGTTTCCTGAGCTTTAGAAAACTCGGCAGCTAAAGGGAGGCAAGGACTACTTACCTGCTTGCCTGCAGCCTCCCACCCCCTGTAATCAGACAAACCTCGAGCCATGAACTCTCCTCGGCCATAATCTCTCACCTCCACCCCTCAGTCTTTCCAATCCCTCCCTCCCTCTTCTGCACACCCTGACTGCAACCTCCTATCTCTCTCCCAACCCATTCGAAATCTCCCCAACGCCTCCAATCTCACCTCCAGCCTCCGATCTCTCCCCAACTCCGCTCTTTCCAATCCATCCCTTCTTTTCGCTCCTGAGCTGCAGCCTGGTGCCGAAGGCCTACCCACCTGACAGGCCGTCAATTGCTCAATCTGGTTGGCTGCAGCTTAAAAACAGAGACAAAAAATGTTAATCAGGTCATGCTATTAAATTTGTGAGGATCTGAGGGAAACCTGTTCTTCCAGACAAGAGCACAAACCCTGCCCACCTCCGAGCTAACATCGGAGCCAATATTTCAGTGAGCAATTGGTTTATCTATAGAACAGTCTCCGTGGGGAGTCAGTAAAAGCAGGTTGTATTAGTTAATTCAAATACAAATTAGATACATTCTGAAAGAAATCTAACATTTTGGACTACAGTGTAGGAATAATTTGAGACATGGCAGGTGGTAAGTGTAACATGATTTGGAGAAAGAGGTGATTTTGGACTTATAGTTCCCAAAGCTCTCCACCACTGGGGTTTTAGATTTTGGAATCCTCTGTTTGTATACAAACTATTTGTCATTCATTTCGATACCTATCATTTTTTTTTCCACTTGCCCTTTCAATTGTATCCCTGTATGGTGAAGGCAGCCCTCAGATTCAGTTATAAAAATTTATTTAACATATGCAGTCCTATTGTCAGCCTACATAGCCCATAGATCATCAGATAGTTTAGTTAGCAGGTATAATTCAATGATGTGATTTGTATACATCCACAAGGACATTTCCCTTAGTTAGGAGGCCCAATGGATGAAGATTTCAAGTGCATTGTCCCAGGCTAGTTTGAAAACGGTTGAGAAGTGCCCAACTTTGTAAGCACTGACAGGAAGAAATAAGTAAGGATATCTACGAAACCTTTGTCATTTGTTATCGTGTCCTTCCTAGTATCCCTCAAGGATCCTGCTGATTCTTTTATCAGTTGTTATCCCTAAAATTAATTAAATGAAAAGATGAAATGAATTTCCTGCAATAAAACTGATCACAGAAAAAGGGCTTAGGATATAAGATTGGATAGATATTTTGGAATTCTATTGAACTTGCTTTTGGAAATGAGATGGAGAAAATCAAGGAGAAAATTTCCTACAGGAATGAAGTTGTCTGGATAGGCTCCACGATTGATCACATTGTCCACAGTCCATTGGAAAAGCTAAGCTTGATATTGCTTGACCAAGGACTGGAATTTCTGAGGAGTTGCTGCTGATCCCAGAGGCATGGCAGAAACACATGAATTGGGTTTGGTTGCTTCCTTTTAAGTTACAGTGGTGGAGTGAGGAACTTCCTAGGCTTAGTTCCTATCATGTGTCTAAACTCTGCTGCAGTAGCTTCTTGTAGAAATTTCTTGTTCAAACTAATTATGGTGTCTTTGCATTAAACTATCCCATAAAGATGGCGACAGAATACAGGAACCTTTTTCAAGATTTATTGAATCCCATTGAAAAGAGAAATCCACTATGGATGTCGAGACACAATATATGTAAATCAGTGTGCAAACTAAAAAGTGGGGTATATTGCCAGTTCAGCATGAAGACTTCTATCTGAACGAAAGAAAGATTTGCATTCATATAGTGCCTTTTATGACCACCATACATCTTAAAACACTTAAAAGCCAATAAAGGGGAGATGGTGGTGTAGTGGTAATGTCACTGGACTAGTAATCCAGAGGCCTAGGCAAATACCCTGCAGATATGGGTTCAAATCCCACCACAGCAGCTGGTGGAGTTTAAATTCAATCAATTAATTAATAAATAAAAATCTGGAATTGTCCCAGTAACAGTGCCAAGAAGCTACCATCAGCTATTATAAAAACCCATCTGGTTCACTAATGTCCTTTAGGGAAAGAAATCCTTAACCAATCTGGCCTACATGTGACCTCCACAGCAATGTGGTTGACTCTGAACTGGCCTAGCAAACCATTCAGTTGTCAAGGGCAATCAGGGATGGGCAACAAATGCTGGCCTTGCTAGTGACACATAACTCCCATGAAAACATTTTTTAAAAGCACTTCTTTTTGAAGTGTAGTCACTGCTCAGTAGTAAATGTTTTGATGCAAATTTACCTCTGTTTTATTTTAAATTTTTTAAAAGTGTTCAAACACCACCAATACTGATTTGTGTCGATGATCACTTATTACTGATACCAGCTTTTTATTTCCAGATTCCTTTCAGAACTGAAATTCTGCCATGGCAGAATTTGAATTAAAAGTTTGGTAAAGGAGGTGGGGTTTTAAGCAGGTTCTTAAAGGAGGAGAGTGTGGTTTAGGGGGAAAGCTCCAGATGTGGGACCTAGGTGATTGAAGACAAGGCAGGCAATGGTGGGGTGAAAGGAGGAGGAATTCACAAGAAGCCAGAATCAGAGGAATGTGGAGTGTGAAGGGGAGGGCTGCAGGGCTGAAGGAACTTATCGATCGGAAGGGGGTGAGGCCATAAAAGGATTTAAACATTAGGATGAGATTTTTAAATCAGAAGTGTTGGGAGACTTTGGGTAGAATTTTTACATTTAGACCCGCTCGCTGTGAGGGAGGCTGGTAGTGGATCGGGAACCTGAGAGTTGCTGGAGCCTTCTTTGCAGTGGCTTTTTAACTTGGCTACGGCATTAGCAACCCACTTCTGGGTTTTCCGATCAATTGGGTGGGCATGATGACAACCTGCATCTGAATTAAAGGCTTTCTATTTAAAGGGACCCCGGTAGGGGTCAGAATGCATCCATTTGAGGTGTCAGAAAAGAGAGAGCAAAAACAATGATGGAGACTCAATATGGGAAGGCTGCCCCACCCCGGTTCTCAGAGGCATCCCTGGAGTTCTTGCTGTGAGTTATAAGGGCCCACAGGGAAACACTGTTCCCAGCAGACAGGAGGAAGAGGCCAGCCTCTGAAATGAAACAGGCATGGCTTGAGGTGGCTGAGGAGTTGAGCACCAGGATTGTGGTACCATGTATGTGGACACAGTTCCAAAAGAGGTTCAATGACCCCTGAGAGCAGGAAAAGTGAATGGCAACCCCATATTCTGACTTCTCCAGCATTCTCCTGCTCCACACTCCTCAGGCCCACACATCTTGCAGCTATACTCATTCCTCTCTCCTAAAGCATATGCTCACATCCCAATTTGAACAGCCAACACTGACACTCACCATCTTATTGCCATCTCACACCCATCCCTCGTAATCACCCCGCATAAATATTGTCCTTCCATCTTCTCAAAACATTCCATTTCTGACAGTCATAACTCTGTCCTCTCTCTCCTTGTAGGAGAGAGCACAGGACTCGAGGGCGGGGTTGGGGGGGGGGGGGGCTGTGTGGGAGGGGGGGGTGGAGGTGCAGAGAACCAGGGGTAGCTCTCCATTCATAGTCACCGTGACCACTGTGGAGGAGGATGCCATGTAGATTAGCAGAATGGTGGAGAGCATGACCATTCACTATGGAGACATGGGATGTCTCCAGGTGACAGAATTAGTTATCACACAGCCATGTGGCACACAACACTCATGTTAAATTGATATCATCAATAACTGAAATATGATCATCTGAACAATGATCAATTTAAACCCCTTTCCTCTCGTCAGTTCTAATTTATGTCTTTCATCTCCCACAGATCCTTCAAGCATGTGGGAGGAGGCCAGGAGTCCTCAGAGGAGGTCATGCTCTTTGAGGACGTTGCACTGTCTGAGAAAGCACCCCTGACACAACCTATGCACACCTTGCACCTACTTTTAAAAAAATTTTCTTGGGGTGTGGGTGTCACTGGCAAGGCCAAGATTTGTTGCTGCCCATCCCTAATTGCACTTGACTGAGTGGCTTGCTTGGCCATATCAGAGGGCAGTTAAGAGTCAACCACATTGCTGTGGGTCTGGAGTCATTTGTAGGCCAAACCAGGTAAGGACGTTAGATTTCCTTCTCTAAAAGACATTTGTGAAACAGATGGGTTTTTACGACAATTGATGATAGTTTCATGGCACCATTACTAAAACTAGCTTTCAATTCCAGATTTTAATTAATTTAATTTAAATTCCACCAGCTGCCGAGGTGGGATTTGAACCCATGTCCCCAGGGGATTATCTCAGGCCTCTGAATTATTAGTCACTCAGATACAGACACCTTGGTAGGGCCTCCAATGCAGGTAACTACCTTGTTACATGGTAAGCCACACATCACAAGTGAGCAGGAGCAGGTGTTGGAGACAGGGACAGCAGTGGAGAGCCCCCATCGGCATCAGAGGACTCCAAGCTCTGCTCAGCTGGACGCAGATGTTGAGCCTTAGGGGTCATTGATGAAGAGGGCTATTCTGGAGCACCAGCAGAAAATGTATGAGCCTCTGTCAGCATTTCCAGTGGTACTGCACACCATTGAGTCCATCTCTAGTATGCGTGCCATGATATATCAGGACTTGGCACTGATGTCCACCTCCATGGAAAGAGCGGCCACGTGCATGGAGCATCAGATGCGGCAGACAACTGAGTGCATGCTGGCCCTCACCAATGGCCTCAATGCTCAGTCGGTCAGTTTAAATAGAATTGAGGAAAGCCTCGCTTTGGCCATTTGGCTGCTCAATAAAGTGCAGCAAATTGCTCTCCAGCTCTTGGCTAGCAAGGAAGTGCAGTGGGCCATGTGAGAGAAGATGGAGAAAGAGAACAAGGAAGTGCTCTAGGTGCTCCCATTTCTGCCCCCCTTGCCCCACCGCCTCAGTCAGAGCTCAACCTGCTGACTCCTGTCCCGCTGGCAGAGTCTGCCCCTACACAGGTGCAAGTGAGGCAGTCTTTGTTGGGGGTGGGGGGGGAGGTCCCCTCATGGGCCCAAAAACCCAAATGATGTCTGCCATAAGCATCTCAGCTGTCAGAGCAGGGGAATGAGCAACCTGTCTCTAGATCTGCTGAAGCCACAGGGGTAGCACCACCTAGCAGTAATAGGAAAAGAAAGAGAAATACTTTCTAGTTTTATAAGGGGAAATCACTTGGATGTTTACAAGTATGTCATTGTGTCAATTGTATTGTAAATATTTTAAAAATCATAAACTTTATTTCAAGTCTTTATTGTGCAGCCATCTCCATTGTTGCCTCTCGCCTGCCAAATGGCCATCAGCCTTGAGGTAAATGATGTGACCAGAGTAGAAGACAAGCAATGGGTGTTAATGAGATGGAAAAATGATTGACTGTAGGAATGGTTTGTGCTGGGTGAGTTTGCTGGGGGTGGTGCGGGGAGCAGTAGATTCAGTATTGGTGTGCCATATGGCTTCGCAGACTCATATTACCTGAATTGTGCATGTATGAGTCCATTGTGGAAACTTCTGGCAGATGTGAGCAGCTGCAGAGTCCCTGGCCACATCAGGATTGTTTTCTTGCTGCCCCTCCTGCTCTTCATCCAACTCCTCCTCCTCCTTCCGCCTCCTTTCTGCAGTGCAATTTTGTGCAAGGCACGGCACAATTGTTCTGGACATCCTTGCTGGAGCATACAGAAGGGTGCCCCAGATTTGTCCAGGCACCTGAATCACATCTTCAGCAACCCAATGGCTTGCTCTGTGACTGCTCTTTTGCTCATGTGGCTCTGGTTGTAGCTTTCCTGTTGACCAGTTGTAGGGTTTCTCACAGGTGTCATCAGCCATGTCTTAGAGGCTAGCTCTTGTCTCCAAGTAGACTTTGTATTTGAAGTTGCGAAGATCTGTAGGAGATACGACTGGTGTGGAATTAAGACATCATGCAGCTTCCAAGATATCTTGCTGAGACATGCATGACTACCTTCTACATACCAGATGAATATTGATGGAGTGAAATCCCTTTCAATTGACCAATACTTCTGGATGTTCTAAGGGCGCCTGGATTGCCACATGTGTGAAATCTATGACTCCCTGGATCTGTGGGAATCCAGCCATTGCAGTAAATTTGAAATCCCTCTTGTTCTGATTGGCAATATTAGTAACAAAGTTGACATAAGTGGCCACCCTGGCAAACATGGCATTGGTCACCTTATAGATACACTTTTGGGCAGTAAATTGTGAAAGTCTGCAGCTATCACCAGCAGATCCCCGTAAGGGGTTGGTGTTGTGGGGGCGGGGGGGTTGGGGGTGAACAAATTGAGGGCTATGGTGACCTAGTCTGCCACTGGCAATGTGTGCCTACTTGGAAGGAAGCTGTTCCAGGAGGCAGCTGGGGTCAGCAACAACCTGCTGAGAAAGTCTGAGCCTCCTGAGGCACTGTTGCTCAGTCATGTCCAAAAAGCTCATCCTTTGCCTGTATACCCTGTTTTGGAGTATTGCCCTCCTTAAGCTGGAGTTCTGTGTTCATACCCTCTGTCCTATGGAACAGTAGGTGGCTGAGGAGAAGGCAGCTACTGCTGTACTGGTGTTGCTCCTAGTGCTGCTTCTCTTGTTTCTCATCAGAGGTCCAAGATAGAGCTGCATAAGTTACTCCCATGCTGCAGTGAAGGCTGACAGCAGGGAAGTGCAGGTCAAAGTCAAGGCTGCATTTGCTGACAACGCAACCGCTGGGTGGTGCAGTATTTGCACATGCGCAAATGCAGTCTCATGCACTAAAACGTCACTTGTCTGCGACATTTTTGGCAGCTGCCAGTAGCAAAGACGGCGCTGCTCAATTTATCACAAAACCCTGGGAGCTCATGTTCAACATGAACACCGGCAGAGAGTTCCTTCTGTGTTGTAATAAGAGCCAAATCCACAACTTGATCCAACATCACTTCAGTGAGCTTTGTTTTTAGACCTGTGCCGATGTAAAACAACTAGTTTAGTTTTTCGTCTAGTTGTTGTTTTGTAAACCTAAATCTCATGCACATTTTGTTTTAATATGAGAATTTTGAATCGATCTGGCTGGAAATGGAATCCTTGGATCATTACTGAGTCTGTGAAACACACTGGGACCTCTCCAATCTCTTCCAGGCCAAGAGAGCAGCTCCGGGATAGCTGCATGTGTGGGATTGTGTGTGCAATTCAACAGAATCCGTGGCCTCGCCACTTCTTCCCCCTCGGCCACTCGATCCCCGTTTCCTCCCACTCGCAGTCTCCCTCCCCTCCCCTGCCTATCTTGTCACTCTCGCTCTTCCCCCTTCCCCCATGCTGGGAGCAGAAGCGGGAGGGAGCGGGGACCAGAAGCGGAAGGGAGCGGAGAACAGAGGCAGAGTAGAGGGGAGGAATCGGCGAGGCCGCGAGCGAGGGCCCACAGGTGGGTGGGTGGGTGAAGCAGCCAAGTGGGGTGAAGTGGTGAGGCCGGGGGCGACGAGCGACAAATTACATTTTCGTGTGCATGCGCGAATTAGTCCTGGCAAGCCAGGTGCTGACGTAGGCTGCGCATGCTCAGCACCCAGCAAGAGTCCGTTCTGCGCATGTGCGAAGCTGGGAGCAATCTGATGACGTCGGTGCTGGACTGCGTTGTCAGGAGTTACTTTGCAAAGTCAAAAATGTCCGAAGTAGCAGAAATAACTCAAATGTTGGAAATCACCTCTAAAGCAATGAAAGCACACTTGGGCTTCTGCTCACAGAACTTGTTCTTTCATTTAAGCAAATAAGTAACTTTTCTGGTTCAGTAAAGGCTTTCCAGCCTGCCAATTTCACAGCCCTGTCAATCCCCACTGCACTCTCAACTTGTTAATGCTGGTGCGTTTCAGACTGCTCAGGAAATCTGTGCGCTGGCAGTTAAATTTTCATTCAGTTGGCATTTTACATATTATAATCGCTAACCCGCCAGCATAATGGGTTTTCCAAGTGTGCCTCCGAATGCGCACCACTTAAATGCGGAGGTGAGTGTGATAATGTTGGGTTTCTGGCAAGCTGGCATTTGTTGTTACCCCGCCGCCCAATGCACACCGACACCTGTTTCCTTCCCCCCTCCCCCCCCACCCCCACCCTACCAACCTCTTGCAGGTTAAAATTCCCCCCTTTAACTTTCTAAGTTGTAGTCTGGAGGGGCAATCTAAACAATTTGGGTCTGTTAAGTCTCATTTATGTTCAGTGAGGCTTACTGTTTTTGTGAAAGTTATATAATCTGATTTCTATGTGGCTCCCTCTTTTTTTCAAAAAGAACACTGCGTCTTTATTGCCAAGGTCAGATGTCTCAAAGCAGTGAAGGTCTTTGAGAAAAAGCAGCATCATAGAGTGGAAACCAATTAAAATTAACAAAAATGTTTTCTTTTTGCAGTGAGGTGTTCATGAAAACATTATTTTTCCCCCAAAAATCATGGCTGTTCCTGAAATTAAGTGAGACTACACAGGTCTGCAGCAAGATTCATTTTAATAGGTTTGCAGGAGGTCTTACTGGTTGTCCCTTAAGGCCTAACTTTTGGCAGTGACCTTGGTAACTCGGCAAATGTTACATTTAAATGCCTGCTCATTACACTCTAATTTTCACTCTTTGCAGCATGTCTGTCTGCAGATAAGCTTATTTGTTTTAAAAGTCTGTATGATGGATCAGGTTTGCCAAAATTCATAAATGAAGTGCACAGAGTTTATTAGGCATGTTCAGTACAGCCACTTACAACCCCTTCCTTGTCTTCAGTCCACAAAATAAATGATAGAATCATAGAAATTTACAGCACAGAAGGAGGCTATTCGGTTTATGGTGCCTGTGCAGGCTTTTCCCACAGCCCTGCTTTTTGTCTATATATTGGCCTGGATTTCGCAGATAGTGGTGAGTCAATGATGCTCATCACTGACCTTGAACAAAGCTGCCCACAAAGATCGTGCCATCTCTGTGGCGTGGGTTTCCCCTTTTCTATTGTTAGTTTGATTCTGGTGCCAAGTCAAGGGGATCTCCAGGCATTCAGTAACAGTGATGTCAATAAAGCAGGGTAAGCAGCCAATCACATAGCAGGGTAAGCAGCCAATCACATTGAAGCATTCTCACAGACAGTAAATCAGGAAGTAAAATGCACTGATTTCCTTCACTTCTAAATAGATTTTACAGAATGCAAAGCAAAAAAAAAAATGATTGGAACAAACACATGGAATTTATGTAGGAGATGAAATATCAGGAACAACTCGGATTTTAAAAATTATTTAAAAAAATTTGTGTAATATATCATAATGGAGAAATTTTACACTCTACAAATAAAAAGCTCAGGGCCTGTTCAGTAATTATGAACATGTTACGCCATTAAAAACCCAGTGACACCTCATTCAACATGGTGTAACTTTTTCAAGGGTTTTTAACAGTAAGACTAATTGCCGAAAAGGGCAAGTTCTTGTCAGTTCGGTGATTTCTATTTGATTGCAGTCTGCAGGTGCTTCAACAGCACGCCCCATGGAGAAGAATAGAATCACTGACAGCAACTTCTGGATTTCTGCATTTAACTGCACATGTGCAAACTCCAGAAGTTGCTGTCAGTTTCAGAGGAATAATGACAGAAAATGCTGACAGTTTCACCATCAGTACCATCACAAAATCTGGACCATTAAATGATAAAATGCTGCAAAATTTTTGTCGTGCGATTGTTGAATAGGTGATAGTACAAAAAGTCATATGTAAGTACATGACAAAATAAAGTAATTAATGCCTAAGAATATCAATGCGTTATAAAAACAAAAATACATTAAGACTAATGCCATTGTGCACAATTCATCTCAGTTATTGCATTCATCTTTCCTATGTAAAATAGCTATGATGCTCCTTGAAAGTACAAAGTTATAAACGTATGGGTGCACTGTCAAGCACAAGAGTGCAAAATTCAAAATTTAAAAAAAGGAATGATTAGATTAGGAATATTTTCTATAAGGCTGCACAACAGCCAATGGTCAGTGAAGTTTGCCGATCATGAGACTTAAGTTGCTTTAGGATGAGGGACAAAAATTATATCAGCACAATACAAGCATCACCTTCTGGGAAACTGTTGACAAACTGTTCTTCCAATGGTAATTTTGAAGATGTAATTTACCTCCAGTACGGACCTGATTTTTCTTGTATGTCAGATGTCCATCGTAGCCAGACAAATCAGGTCTCCACTGACCTAGAAAGAAAATGGGGGCGAAATTCAAGTTTGGTGGTAGTGCAAAATGTGATAGCTGTTATGATCCATGTGGGGATCACAAACCAAAAGAATCTAAACCACCAATCGACCGCAATTTCGGAAAAAAACCAAACTGACAATATTTCACTTTTATAAATTTTACTTTAACATTCAAACCAAAACCAACATATATTAAACATAAACTAAAAGTTAAATCACAATCGATATCATCTATATATAGCTTAACGATTACACGTTAATTATCAGAGGCAACAAAGATAGATCTCACGACTTTACTGGACAATCCTCTCAGTAAAGATAGCATCAGTTACTGCCACAAAGTCGTTCAGATCTCTGAACTTTTCAGGTAGATCTCCAGATCTCATCTTACAAGATGCAGACACAGATATTATGCCTTCTCTTCAATAGCGAGCATTGCAGTCTTCCTTTTAACGTTTCGGTCTTGTTGCCTCCAGAACGATTTTGGCCCTGCCCATGATAGTCCTGATGGTGTGGTTCCACTAGTAAGTCTTTAAGCCATTGAAAACAGCTACCGGAAGTCATATTTACCAATGGCCAGCTCCCAGAATCAGGTCTTCTTTCATTGCAACTTGGTTTTAAAAATAAAAGCTTGCTGCTTGCTTCAACACATCAATCTGTAATCTTATAAACTGAAACTTGAGCTCCAGTTACTGGCCAAATGATTGTTTTACCTGGTTCCATCCAGTTCTAATTTCCCCAGAACTCTGAAGCTTTTAGTTTCATTTTCCAGTAAAGGACTGTCTCAGAGTCCTTATTCTTAACAATACATTCGGGAAGTCAACTGTTCAGATAACAGTCTGCACATGCGGACTCCATCACATAGCAAATCTGCACCATATTACACCCCACCTGACCATTGACTGCTGATTGACTGTTGCCCATTTTGTACTACCACCAAAGTCAAATTTCAGCCCCAATGAATTTGAGCTGCTTTCTCAGCCTCATTTTGTTATGAGAGGCTTCTTTTTTTAATTATGTTTTTAAGGACTCATATTTAAATTGTGGAAATGGATTCATTTGGAAGCCTGAAGAAATGCTGGACTTTGTTTTTTCACTGGGCTCATTGAAAGAACACTTGTCTGAAAACACTTACTGGAGATCACTTACCTTAAGATAAATAAATAACAGGAACCTTGGACTAAGGGGAGATGTTTATAGAGAAGCCACATTTCAAGGTTTATGGAGGTCAGGAAGTTGACTTTCTGTTTTGGGGTTTGGATTGTTTTCAGTTCATTTGGTGTGTGGACTCTGTTTGATAAGCAGTTGAAGATCAACCTGCCAAGGACTAAACCCCCAGCTCATCTTCCCTGCACCTCTCTGAGAGACCCTGAGAAGTCCAGTGTGTCAGCTCCTCTTTCCTCCTGTCTTTGGAAAAACCCTCCGATTCAAGTGTGTGCTGGTTGAAACCCCTGATGCCACATTTCTCTTGGAAAACCTGCCAGATTAATTCTCGACACTGCCTGAAAAATACAGCTCCAGAAAAGATCCCAGTGACCCGTCACCGTATACCCGGACGCCAAAAGCGACATAGAAACATAGAAACACAGAAAATAGGAGCAGGAGTAAGCCATGTGGTCCTTCGAGCCTGCTCCACCATTCATTATGATCATGGCTGATCATCCAACTCAGTAACCTGTTCCTGCTTTCTCCCCATACCCTTTGATCCCTTTAGACCCAAGAGCTATATCTAACTCCTTCTTAACAACATACAATGTTTTGGCCTCAAATGCTTTCTGTGGTGGTGAATTGCACAGGCTCACCACTCTCTGGGTGAAGAAATTTCTCCTCATCTCAGCCCTGAATGGTTTACCCCATATCCTTAGACTATGACCCCTGGTTCTGGACTCCCCTACCATCGGGAACATCCTTCCTGCATCTACCCTGTCAAGTCCTGTTAGAATTTTATAGGTTTCTATGAGATCCCCCCTCACTCTTCTGAGCTTCAGCGAATATAATCCTAACCGACTCAACATCTCCTCATACGTCAGTCCCACCATCCCAGGAGTCAGTCTGGTAAACCTTCGCTGCACTCCTGTGACAACTGACATCCTTCCATAACTTCTCTTTTCTCTTCAAGAATTTGCAAGAATTTGTCTTTTTCTTGTTACAGTCCTTTGCAGAGAGAATTTCTGTATTTTTTCAGTGTTTGTGTGTGTGGGATTTTAAAAGGAAACTTTCACATTTCAATCTGTGTGTTCATGCTTTGCTTCATTACTGGATAAGTCTTGTTTTATAATAAACTGATAATTTTGTCGTTTATTAAAGAAACCTGATCGGTGTAGTTTATTCTGGGTTAAAGAGTAGAGCATATGATTGATCGCATCAGCAACTGGGTAAACATTTAAATATATGCTGTGACCTGTGGAGAAGTGGAACTAGAAAAGATAGTGCACTCCTCCTACCTCGGTCATGACAATTTGCTTCGCACAAGTTCTCATTTTAGAGTGACAGAATATTTCAGGCCGGAGTGAAGTCAGTGAAAATAAATGACTCTGCAGTATGAGATTGATTGTTCCTTTCCTGATAAACCTTTCGGCATTTCAGGAACAAGACACAGTGCGTTCTTACTTTCTCAATGCTTAAATCCATGAGACACCGAGGCTCTCTCAGACCTGCTTCTCTGTAACAGCATCCACTGCAAAATACATTATCTTTATAGAATACATTTATCATTTATTACCTTCCTTCAGCATTACTTTATCACTGATCCTGATTTTTATTCAGCTGTTTCTCAAATTGCTGGAAACTTATTTGGATCCAAGAGATAAGGCAAGGAGCCCTCAGTGAGGGAGAAGAAGAAAGGAGAGAGGAAAGAAACTCTCACAATTTAATCTATGCAGTTTAAATTAAAAGAAAAAATAATTATTGTTATGTAGCAAGTTGAAGTTCCTCAGGCCATTTCTTTAAAACAAATCCTTGGCATGCACTGGGCACCTGCGTCACTTGCCTTTTGCATCTCAGAGTACTTTGATCTTGCTCCCACCAATAGTTCGTGTGTTAGCATGCATGCAGCACACATGTTTTTTAATAAAGGTCCTACCAACAAATCAAGAGGGGCATGGACTGTACTTGTTTGATTTACCAGTATGGGATTTTTGCATTTTATCGGAAAAGTAAACAGCTTAGAATAAGGGGAGGAAAGAATGGAAAACTAGCATTAGGTGGCTCAGCTGCACAGGAGGAGAGGAAAAGGAGTGGGAGAGCTATAGTGATAGAGGATTCTATCGTAAGGAGTACAGATAGGCGTTTCTGTGGCCGCAAATGTGACTCCAGGATGGTATGTTGCCTCCCTGGTGCTTGGGAGCGGCTGCAGGACATTCTGAAGGGGGAGGGTGAACAGTCAGAGGTCGTGGTTCACATTGGTACCAACGACATAGGTAGAAAGAGGGATGAGGTCCTGCAACAAGAATTTAGGGAGCTAGGTAGCAGATTAAAAAACAGGACCTCAAAGGTTGTAATCTCTGGATTACTCCCAGTGCCATGTGCTAGTGAGTATAGGAATAGGAGGATAGAGCAGATGAATGCGTGGCTGAAGAGATGGTGCAGGAGGGAGGGCTTTCATTTCCTGGATCACTGGGTCTGTTTCTGGCGAAGGTGGGACCTGTACAAGTTGGACGGGTTGAACCTGAACCGGAATGGGACCAACATCCTTGCTGGAAGGTTTGTGAGTGCTGTTGGGGGGGGTTTAAACTAATTTGGCAAGGTGATGGGATACAGAGTGCAGGTACAGTAGGGGGTGATCACAGTCAAATATAGAAGAGAAACTAAGTCAGTCTGGACGGCAGAGCAAATATAGACCTGTTAAGGAACAAGCGAATAATGCAAGGCTGGATTGCATCTATTTTAACACAAGGAGTCTTACTAGTAAGGCAGATGAATTGAGGGCATTGAGTAACACATGGGAATATGATATTATTGCTATCACAGAGACATGGTTGAGGGAAGGGCAGGAATGGCAGCTTGATAGTCCAGGGTATAGAATCTTCAGGTGTGAAAGGGGAGGGTGTAAAAGAGGAGGTGGCATTGCACTGTTGATCAAAGAGTCAATTACTGCAGTAAGAAGGGATGATATCTTAGAAGGTTCCTCAAATGAGGCCATATGGGTAGAACTTAAAACCAAAAAGGGGGCAATCACTTGGCTGGGAGTGCACTACAACCTCCAAACAGTCAGGGAGAGATAGAGGAGGAGATATGGAGGCAAATCTCAGAGAGGTGTAAAAATAATAGGGTATTAATTGTAGGGGATTTCAACTTCCCCAGTATCAGCTGGGATAGTCTTAGTGCAAAAGGCTTAAAGGGGGCGGAATTCTTAAAATGCATACAGGAGAGCTTTTTGAGCCAGCACGTAGAAAGTCCGACAAGAGAAGGGGCGGTACTGGACCTAATCCTAGGGAATGAAGCCTGACAAGTGGTAGAAGTGTCAGTGGCAGAGCATTTCGGGCATAATGACCATAACATTGTAGGATTTAAGGTAGTTATGGAAAAGGACAAAGAGGGACCAGAAATAAAAGTACTGAATTGGGGGAAGGCCGATTTCAATATGATAAAATAGGATGTAGCCAAAGTTGATTGAGAGCAGCTACTTGTAGGAAAGTCTCCATGAGACCAGTGGGAGTCATTCAAAAAGGAAATAGTGAGATTTCAGGGCCACCATGTTCCCGTAAAGGTGAAGGGTAGGACCAACAAATCCAGGGAACCCTGGATGTCAAGGGATTTAGAGGATTGGATAAGGTTAAAAAAAGGAGGCTTATGGCAGATCCGGAGCGCTGAAAACAGCAGAGGCCCTAGAGGAGTATAGAAAGTGTAGGGGGGTACTTAAAAAAGTAATTAGGAGAACAAAGAGGGGACATGAAAAAACACTGGTGGGCAAGATAAAGGAAAATCCCAAGGCGTTGTATAAGTATATTAAGGGCAAGAGGATAACCAGGGAAAGAGTAGGGCCCATTAGGGACCAAAGTGGCAATCTGTGTGTGGAGCCGGTGGACATAGGTTTTAAATGATTACTTTTCATCGGTGTTCACTCGGGAGAAGGACCATGTCGGTGTAGAAATCAGGGAGGGGGATTGTGATATACTTGAACAAATTAGCATTGAAAGGGAGGAAGTATTAGTTGTTTTAGTGGGCTTAAAAGTGGATAAATCCCCAGACCCAGATGAGATGTATCCCAGGCTGTTATATGAGGCAAGGGAGGAGATAGCAGGGGCTCTGATACAAATTTTCAAATCCTCTCTGGCCACAGGAGAGGTACCAGAGGACTGGAGGACAGCACATGTGGTACCATTATTCAAGAAGGGTAGCTGGGATAAACCAGGTAATTACAGGCCAGTGAGTCTAACATCAGTGATAGGGAAGCTATTGGAAAAAATTCTGAGGGACAGGATTAATCTCCAGTTGGAGAGGCAGGGATTAATCAGGGATAGTCACAATGGCTTTGTTAGGGGAGATCGTGTCTAACAAACTTGATTGAATTTTTCGAGGAGGTGACTCGATGTGTAGATGAGGGTAAAGCAGTTGATGTAGTCTATATGGACTTCAGTAAGGCTATGATAAGGTCCTACATGAGAGATTGGTTAAGAAGGTAAGAGCCCATGGGATCCAGGGCAATTTGGCAAATTGGATCTAAAATTGGTTTAGTGGCAGGAGGCAGAGTGATGGTCGAAGGTTGTATTTATGAGTGGAAGCCTGTGACCAGTGGTGTACTGCAGGGATCGGTGCTGGAACCCTTGCTGTTTGTAGTGTACATTAATTATTTCGATGTGAATATACGAGGTATGATCAGTAAGTTTGCAGATGACACGAAAATTGGTGGTGTTGTAAATAGTGAGGAGGACGATATAGATGGGCGGAGCAGTGGCAAATGGAATTCAATCCTGAGAAGTGTGAGGTGATGCATTTTGAGAGGACTGGAGGACAAACAAGGCAAAGGAATATACAATAGATGGTAGGACCCGAGGAAGTACAGAGGGTCAGAAGGACCTTGGTGTACTTGTCCATAGATCACTGAAGGCAGTAGCACCGGTAGATAAGGTGGTTAGGAAGGCATATGGGCTACTTGCCTTTATTAGCCGAGGCATAGAATATGTAGATAGGCCGACTAGAGGGGAGGCTATGTTGGACTTGGTGCTTGGCAACGAACCAGGCCAGGTGGCAGATCTCTCGGTGGGAGAGCATTTCGGTGATAGTGATCACAACTCCCTGACCTTTACTATAGTCATGGAGAGGGACAGGAGCAGACGGGATGGGAAAATATTTAATTGGGGGAGGGGGAATTACAATGCTATTAGGCAGGAACTGGGGAGCATAAACTGGGAACAGATGTTCTCAGGGAAATGCACGACAGAAATGTGGAGGTTGTTCAGGGAGCACTTGCTGCGACTGCTGGATAGGTTTGTCCCAATGAGGCAAGGAAGGGATGGTAGGGTGAAGGAACCTTGGATGACAAGAGATTTGGAACAGCTAGTCAAGAAGAAGAAGGAAGCTTACTTAAGGTTGAGGAAGCAAGGATCAGACAGGGCTCTAGAGGGTTATAAGGTAGCCAGGAAGGAACTGAAGAATGGACTTAGGAGAGCTAGAAGGGGACATGAAAAAGTCTTGGCAGGTAGGATTAAGGAAAATCCCAAGGCGTTCTACACTTATGTGAGGAACAAGAGGATGGCCAGAGTGAGAGTAGGGCCGATCAGGGATAATGGAGGGAACTTGTGCCTGGAGTCGGAGGAGGTAGGGGAGGTCCTAAATGAATACTTTGCTTCAGTCTTCACTAGTGAGAGGGACCTGGTCGTTTGTGAGGACAGCGTGGAACAGGCTGATATGCTGGAACAGGTTGAGGTTAAGAGGGAGGATGTGCTGAAAATTTTGAATGATATGAGGACAGATAAGTCCCCGGGGCCAGACGGGATATACCCAAGGATATTACGGGAAGCGAGGGAAGAGATTGCTGCGCCTTTGGCGATGATCTTTGCGTCCTCACTGTCCACTGGAGTAGTACCGGATGATTGGAGGGTGGCAAATGTTGTTCCCTTGTTCAAGAAAGGGAATAGGGATAACCCTGGGAATTATAGACCAGTCAGTCTTACGTCGGTAGTGGGCAAATTATTGGAGAGGATTCTGAGAGACAGGATTTATGATTACTTGGAAAAGCATGGTTTGATTAGAGACAGTCAGCATGGCTTTGCGAATGGCAGGTCATGCCTCACAAGCCTTATTGAATTCTTTGAAGATGTGACAAAACACATTGATGAAGGAAGAGCAGTGGATGTGGTGTATATGGATTTTAGCAAGGCTAAAGGTTCCCCATGGTAGGCTCATTCAGAAAGTGAGGAGGCATGGGATACAGGGGAAGTTGGCTGTCTGGATACAAAATTGGCTGGCCCATAGAAGACAGAGAGTGGTAGTAGATGGAAAGTATTCAGCATGGAGCTCGGTGACCAATGGTGTTCCGCAGGGATCTGTTCTGGGACCTCTGCTCTTTGTGATTTTTATAAATGACTTGGATGAGGAAGTGGAAGGCTGGGTTAGCAAGGTTGCTGGAGTTGTGGATAGTGTGGAAGGCTGTTGTAGGTTGCAATGGGACATTGACAGGATGCAGAGCTGGGCTGAGAAGTGGCAGATGGAGTTCAACCTGGAAAAGTGTGAAGTGATTCATTTTGGAAGGTCGAATTTGAATGCAGAATACAGGCTTAAAGACAGGATTCTTTGTAGTGTGGAGGAACAGAGGGATCTTGGGGTCCATGTCCATAGATCGCTCAAAGTTGCCACCCAAGTTGATAGAGTTGTTAAGAAGGCGTATGGTGTGTTGGCTTTCATTAACAGAGGGATTGTGTTTAAGAGCCGCGCGGTTATGCTGCAGCTCTATAAAGCCCTGGTTCAACCACACTTGGAATATTGTGTTCAGTTCTGGTCGCCTCATTATAGGAAGGATGTGGAAGCTTTAGAGAGGGTGCAGAGGAGATTTACCAGGATGCTGCCTGGACTGGAGGACATGTCTTACGAAAAAAGATTGAGGGAGCTAGGGCTTTTCTCATTGGAGCGAAGAAGGATGAGAGGTGACCTGATAGAGGGGTACAAGATGATGAGAGGCATAGACAGAGTGGATAGTCAGAGACTTTTTCCCAGGGTGGAAAGGGCTATCACCAGGGGGCATAATTTTAAGGTGATTGGAGGAAGGTTTCGAGGAGATGTCAGAGGTAGGTTCTTTACACAGAGAGTGGTGGGTGCGTGGAATGCGCTGGCAGCGGTGGTAGTAGAAGCAGATACATTAGGGACATTTAAGCGACTCTTGGATAGGTACATGGATGATAGTAGAATGAAGGGTATGTAGGTAGTTTGATCTTAGAGTGGGTTAAAGGTTCGGCACAACATCGTGGGCCGAAGGGCCTGTACTGTGCTGTACTGTTCTATGTTCTATGTTCTATAAGAGCAGGAAGGTTATGATGCAGCTGTATAAAACGCTTGTTAGACCACAGCTGGAGTACTTTGTACAGTTCTGGGCACCACACTGCAGTGCATCTTGTATTTGGTACATGCTGCTGCCACTGTGGGCACTGGTGGATGGAGTGTATGTGTAATGTGGTGGATGGGGTGCTAATTAAATGGGCTGCTTTGTCCTGGATGGTGTCCTGAGTGTTTTAGGAGCCGCACTCATCCAGGCAAGTGGACAGTAGTCCATCACACTCCTGACTTGTGCCTTGTAGATGGGGGCAGGCTTTGGGGAGTCAGGAGGTGTGATACTGGCAGCAGAAGTCCCAGCCTCTGAGCTGCTCTTGTAGCCACCGTACTTGTGGTTGCTCCAGTTCAGTTTCTGGTCAATGGTAGCCTCCAGGATGTTGATAGTGGGGGAATTCAGCAACGGTAATGCCTTTGAATATCAAGTGAAGATGGTTAAAGTCTCTCCTGTTGGAGATCGTCAATGCCTGGCACTTGTGTGGCACGAATATTACCCTAAAAATTGTCCATGTCTTGCTGCATATGGACATGGACTACTTCAGTGTCTGAGGAGTTGTGAATGGTTCTGAACATTGTCCAATCATCAGTGAACATCCCACTACTGACCTTATGATGGAACGAAGGTCATTGATGAGCAGCTGAAGATGGTTGGGCCTTGGACACTACCCTGAGGAGCTCCTGCAGCAATGTCCTGGGGCTGAGATGATTGGTCTCTAACAACCACAACCATTTTCCTTTGTGTAGGTATGATTCCAACCAATGGAGAGTTTTCCCCTGATTCCCATTGACTTCAATTTTGCTAGGCCTCCTTATGCCACACTTGGTCAAATGCTGCCTTGATAGCAAGGGCAATCACTCTCACTGCACCTCATGCAGTCAGCAATTTTGTCCATATTTGGACTAAGGCTGTAATGAGATCAGGAGTGGACTGGCCCTGGCGGAACCCAAACTGAACACCAGTGAGCAGGTTGTTGCTGTTTAAGTGGCGCTTGATAGCACTGTCAATGACACCTTCCATCACTTTGCTGATGATTGAGAGTAGACTGATGGGGCGGTAATTGGCCGGAATGGATTTGTCTTGCTTTTTGTGGACAGGACATACATGGGCAATTTTACACATTGTTGGGTAGATGCCAGTGTTGTAGCTGTACTGGAACAATGTGGCTAGGGGCGCGGCTAGTTCTGCAGCACAAGTCTTCAGTACTTTAGCTGGGATGTTGTCAGGACCCTTATCCTTTGCAGTATTCAGTGCCTTCAGCTGTTTCTTGATATCATATGGAGTGAATCAAATTGGCTGAAGACTGGCATCTGTGATGCTGGGGACCTCAGTGGGAGGCCAAGATGAATCATCCACTCGGCACTTCTGGCTGAAGATTGTCGCAAATGCTTCAACTTTTTCTTTTGCACTGTTATGCTAGACTCTTCCATCATTGAGGATGGGGATATTTATGGAACCTCCTCCTCCGGTTATTTGTTTAATTGTCTACCACCATTCATGACTGGATGTGGCAGGAATGCAGAGCTTTGATCTGATCCATTGGTTGTGGGATTGCTTAACTCTGTCTATTGCATGCTGCTTCCACTGTTTGGCATGCAAGTAGTCCTCTGTTGCAGCTTCAACAGGTTGAAACCTCATTTTTATGTATGCCTAGTGCTGGTCCTGGCATGCTCTCCTGCACTCTTTATTGAACCACGGTTGATCCCTTGGCTTGATGGCAATGGTAGAGTGAGGGATATGCCAGGTCAGAAGGTTGCAGATTGTGGTTGAATACAATTCTGCTGCTGCTAATGATCCACAATGCCTCATGGATGTCCAGTTTGAGCTGCCAGATCTGTTCTGAATGTATCCGATTTAGCACAGTGGTAGTGCCACACAATACAATGGTAAGTATCCTCAATGTGAAGATGGGACTTTGTTTTTACAAGAATTGTGCGGTGGTCACTCCTAACCAATACTGTCATGGACTGATGCATCTGCAACAGTTAGATTTGTGAGGAATAGGTCTAGTAGGTTTGCCCTCTTATTGGTTCTCTCACCACCTGCCGCAGGTCCAGTCTTTTGTAAGAGAGAGTCCCTTACTTCTATCACCCTTTGCATAAAGCAAGGTTTCTTAACTTCTCTCCTGAATGGCCTGACTCTGACTTTAAAGATATGCTCCTTGTCCTAGACTTCCCTACCAGCGAGAAAAAATTCTCGCTATCTGCCCTAACAATTCCTTCCAAAATCCTAAAAATCTCTATATCCTTTTTAAAATTTGTTCAGGGATGTGGGCATTGCTGGTGAGGCCAGCATTTATTGCCCATCCGTAATTGCCCTTGAGAGGGTGGTGGTGAGCTGCCTTCTTGAACTGCTGCAGTCCTTGGGGTGTAGGTACACCAACAGTTCTGTTCAGAAGAGAGTTTCAGGATCTTGACCCAGCGATGTGAAGAAACGGCAATTTAGTTCCAAGACGAGATGATGTGTAGTTTGCAGGGAAACTTGCAGGTGGTGGTGTTCCCATGCATATACTGCCCTTGTCTTTCTAGGTGGTAGAAGTTGCAGGTTTGGAAGATGCTGTTGAAGGAGCCTTGGTGAGTTGCTCCAATGCATCTTGTAGATGGTACACACTGCTGCAACTGTGCATCTGTGGTGGAGGGAGTAAATGTTGAAGGTGGTGGATGGGATGGCAATGAAGTGGGCTGCTTTGTCCTGGATGGTGTTGAGCTTCTTGAGTATTGTTGGAGCTGCACCCATCCAGGCAAGTGGAGAGTATTGCATCACAGTCCTGATGTTCTTTGGCAACTGGGCTGACTGATCCTTTGTCCCCTTCACTGTCAGGTCAGATTACCTGAAGGTGCTGGGGATATGGTTCGGAAGGGCCGGGGCGTGCACCAAAACATGGGAGGAGCGAGTAGCCAAGGTACGACAAAAGTTGGGCATGTGGGGGCAGCGATCTCTCTCCATTGTGGGTAAGAACCTGGTCATCAGGTGCGAGGCGCTCACGTTGTTGCTCTATGTGGCGCAGGTCTGGCCCATACCCCACTCCTGCGCCGTGGCAGTCACCCGAGCCATTTTCCGCTTTGTCTGGGGATCTAAAATGGACCGGGTCCGGAGGGACACGATGTTCAAATCTCTGGACATGGGCGGGAAAAATGTACCCAACGTGGCCCTCATCCTGATGACCACCTTCATGTGCGGCTGCATCAAGCTGTGTGTAGATCCCCAGTACGCAAACTCCAAGTGTCACTACGTGCTGAGGTTCTATCTGTCCCCGGTGTTGCAAGGGATGGGCCTGGTCACATTGCCGCGGAACGCTCCATGCAGTTGGGCGGTGCCGTACCACCTATCCTTCGTGGAGCAGTTTCTGCGGGAAAACACCTTTGACCACCGGTCCATCAGGCAGTGGTCTGCACGGAATGTCCTCAAGGCCCTACGGGAAAAGGAAACGGTGGATCCTGTCGGATGGTTCCCCGAGCAGACCGTCAAAGTCATTTGGCGGAATGCCTCATCACCAGAACTTTCAAACAAGCACCAAGACGTAGCTTGGCTGGTGGTGAGAAGGGCCCTCCCTGTCAGATCCTTCATGCACACCCGAAGTCTCGCCCCCTCCGCACAGTGCCCCCGCGTTGGCTGTGGTGGGGAAGAGACGGTCGCCCACCTCCTCCTGGAATGTGCCCTTGCAAAGCAGGTGTGGAAAGAGATGCAATGGTTTTTGTCAAGGCTCATCCCAAGCAGCTCTGTAACACAGGAGTCTGTGCTCTACAGGCTGTTCCCAGGGACGCACACCGAGACAAACATCAACTGCTGCTGGAGGACTATCAATTCGGTGAAAGACGCCCTTTGGTCTGCCCGAAACTTGCTGGTCTTCCAGCGCAAAGAGTTGTCCACCACCGAATGTTGCAGACTGGCACATTCCAAGGTCCAGGACTACGTGCTGAGGGACGCACTAAAGCTTGGGGCAGCCGCAGCAAAGGCTCAATGGGGAAAGACCACAGTGTAAGGTTCCCCCACCAAGCTGGACTGAGGGGCTGGATCCATGGGAAACCCCTCGAACTGTATCGTTAATATTCTCAATTGCTGTAAATGTAAAACTGTAATTGACATGACAATTGTGAAACGGAAGGGTTGGGAAGAAACTCATGACAGTATTGAAGGAAACTGATCTCCCTTGCAATGTTTGTATTTTTTGGTGCTGTTTGGAAACTGTTTGGCAATGTAATTTTTACAGATCTTTATGAATAAAGTATATTTTGGAAATTAAAAAAAAAAATCACAGTCCTGACTTGTGCCTTGTAGATGGTGGACAGGCACTAGGGAAATCGGAGGTGAGTTACCACCCCCGCCACCCCCCCACCCCTCCCCCAGAATTCCCAGCCTCTGACTTGCTTTTGTAGTCACAGCATTTAGTGGCTGGTCCAGTTCAGTTTCTAGTCAGTGGTGACCCCCAGAATGTTGATAGTGGGGGATTCAGCAATTGTAATGCCATTGAACGTCAAGGGGAGATGGTTAGATTCTCTCTTGTTTGAGATGGCCATTGCCTAGCGTGTGGCATGAATGTTACTTGCCACTTATCAGACCAAGCCTGCATGCTGCCCAGGTCTTGCTGCATATGGACATGGGCTGCTTCAGTATCTGAAGAGTCACGAATGGTGCTGAACATTGTGCAATCATCAGTGAGCATCCCCACTTCTGACCTTATGATGGAGGGAAGGTCATTGATGAAGCAGCTGAAGATGGTTGGGCTAGAACACTACCCTGAGGAACTCCTGCAGTGATGTCCTGGGACTGAGATAATTGACTTCAAACAACCACAACCATCTTCTTTTGTCCTAGATATGACTCCAACTGGTGGAGAATTTTCTCCCTGCTTCCCACTGACTCCAGTTTTGCTGGGGTTCTTTGATGCCATACTTGTGCAAATGCTGCCTTGATGTCAAGGGCAGTCACTCTTACCTCACCAGGGAATACAAGTCTAGTTTTTACAATCTCTCCTCAAAAACTGAACCTTAGAGCTGTGGTAGCATTCTGGTGAATCTGCACTGCATTCCTTCCAAGGCCAATATGGCTATCTAAACTGCAGTGCTCAAGACTGTACTCAGTACTCCAGATGTAGTCTAATCAGGGCTGTGTCTAGCTGTAGAAAAACATCCTCCCCTTTATGATCTAGCCCTCCAGCTATAACATTCCATTAGCCTTTTGGATTTTTTTTGTACCTGACCAATATATTTTATTGCTTGGTCCCCTCAATCTTGAACTTCCCCTGTTCCTAGCTTTTCACCATTTATGCACAGATAATTGAGAAAGTGGATCTAGTTAAAGTTAGCTTGGTAGGAAGTTGTATTGCTTATAAAATTGGGGCATAAGGGAATGAGAATTGGGTAGTACAGTGAGTTAGCACACACTATATTTAGCTAATGGTGTCAGCTTTAGATTAGTGGTAGCACTTTTGCCTCTCAATCAGAAGGAGTGAGTTTGTCCCACACCAGAGACTTGAGTGCAAAATCTAGGCTGACACTTTAGTGCAATACTAACGGAGTGGTGCCTTTTGGATGAGGCGTTAAACTGAAGCCCCATCCACCCTCTTCGGTGGATATAATTGGATAGCACAATTTGAAGAAAAGTAGGGGAGTTCACCCTGTTTTTAGACCAATATTTAGTGAATGGCTGTTTCTCAGATTGGAGGAAGGTATACATTGGGGTTCCTTAGGGGTCGGTACTAGGACCTCCATTTTTCTTGATATATGTTAATGACCTAGACTTGGGTGTACAGGGCACAATTTCAAAATTTGCAGATGACACAAAAGTTAGAAGTATTGTGAACTGCGAGGAAGTTAGTGATGGACTTCAAGAGAACATAGACAGGCTGGTGGAATGGGTGGACACGTGACAGATGAGGTTTTATGCAAAGAAGTGTGAAGTGATACGTTTTGGTAGGAAGAACTAAATGTAAACTAAAGGGTACAATTCTAAAGTGGGTGCAGGAACAAAGGGACCTGGTGAGTACAAATCGTTGAAGGTGGCAGGGCAGGTTGAGAAAGTGGTTAAAAAAGCATACAGAATCCTGGGCTTTTTACATAGAGGTAAACAATACAAAGCAAGGAAGTTATGATGAACCTTTATAAAACACTGGTTCAGCCTCATCTAGAGTATAGTCTAATTCTGGACATCGCACTTTAGGAAGGATGTGAAGGCTTCAGAGAGGGTGTAGAAAAGATTCATGAGAATGGTTCCAGGGATGAGGGTCTTCAGTTATGTGGACAAATTGGAGAATCTGTTCTCCTTAGAGAAGAGAAAGTTGACAGGAGATTTGATAGAGGTGTTCACAATCATGAGGGGTCTGGGCAGGGTAGATAGGGAGAAACATTTTCCCTTGGTGAAAGGGTTGAGAACCAGATGATACCGATTTAAGGTGATTGGCAAAAGAACCAACTGTGACATGGAAAAAACGTTTTTATGCAGCAAGCCGTTAGGATCTGGAATGCACGGCCTGAGAGTGTGGTGGAGTCAAATTTAATCGTGGCTTTCAAAAGGGAATTGGATAAGCACACAACAGAAACAATTGGCAGGGCTATGGGGAAATGGCGGGGGAGTGGTGTTAGCTGAGGTGCTGTTACAGAGAGCTGACATGGACGCGACAGGCTGAATGGCCTCTTTCTGTGTCGAAACCATTCTGTGATTCTATGGCCTTTGTCATCAAGTTCAAATCCAGCCAAGACTGAAGGATCAAAGTCTACTCCTGATGGTGATTTAAGGTCTGAAGTGAAATAAACTGGGCCAGCCTCAATCCATTCGTTAATTGATTAGTGCTCGTACAAGATTGCTCTGAAATTCTAAGAGGCCACCAAAATGGTTGCTGGCAAATGCTGTTGCAGTAGGGTTGAGCTTGTGGCTATGGCATCTTGGTGAAACAGAGTAAAGGGGACCTTTGCTTTGCAGCTGTCATTGCTATACCAGACCTAGGAGTCACCATTGATGCCTGAAATGAGGAAGTATTCTATACCTGTTGAGTACACACACAAAATTCAGGAATAAACCAAGATTGCAAAATGGCAGTGTAATGAAATGACATTAAATGAACTCTGAGTTGAACTGAAAGGATTCCATCAAATACTGGGGTTCCATGGATAAGTTAGGCAAATAGAGCAAAAGTAAGGTTTAAAAATTTGCCATATGATAAATATGGGTGGGACAGTACAGACAAAAACTGTGTGACTCATAAAACATATGGAATTGAAGCAAAATAAAAGGCCATTAGGAAAGCTAAGAGAAAGTATGTGAAGGACTGGTGGTCAACATGCAGGGAAATGACTTTTATAAGCACAAAAGTAAAAGACTAGCTAAAGAGGGATGGGGTATTTAAAAGTCGAAGGGTTCATTCTGCACATGAGGCAGTAGGATTGCCCTAAGTGCTTGTTAAGTAGTTTGCCTCATTTTTACAGAGGACGTTGAATATAAGAATACCAGAAAGGTGAGGAACAGCCACACAAAGAGAAATTGCATTAAAAGAAATTAATGGAATTGAAGGTAGAAAAGCCATTAGACACAGATGGTATTCGTCCACAAATACTGAGAGACTTTGAGGAGGAGATTGTCAAAGCACTAACCATAATTTTCCAAAAGTTTTGGAAACAGCTATTGTGCCCAAGAACTCGAGAGTGGGAAATGTGAAACCATTGCTCAAGAAGGAGTAAAGGAATAAGTCAGGAAATTATAGGTGAGTTAGTCTAACTTTGGTTGTGGATAATCTATTTCAACAGTGTGTAATATAGGATGAAATTAGTGAACAATTAAAAAACCATGAACTAATCAAGGACAACACATTTTTCAAGGGCAGATTTTGTTTGTGTAAATTAATAATTTAAAAAATTAGAAAATTACATAATGTATAGTTGAAGAGAATTTGGTGGATGTTGTATATCCAAATTTTCAAACACCATTTGATAAAGTGGCATTAAAGGACATATTGTGAAAATTAAGGCACATTAAAGGTTATTTGGCTACATGGATAGAGAGATGGCTAAAGCACAGAAATAAGGGAACAGGAGTATATGGATATTTTTCAGACTGGTGAAATGTGGTTAGTGCCTGGGCCATGCCAACCACCTCTCCACTCTTTTGTACAAAATAGATTTTCCGACTCAAGTTTCTGAACAATTACCCTCCCGTTGTCGTACTGCTGAATATCACCTGCTCCTTATTGTGTACGTATAGTTAACTCATACATTAGTTTGCCATTTCATGTGGCAAACAGGATAAAGTGCCTGTAACAATCTCAAGTTCCTTCAGTGTCTGTACAGTTGAGGATATAAATGGCTGCCCATGCTTGTGAACCATGTGAAGAGCTTCTTTCCATCTGCTTCTGCTCCCTCAAGTTATCTTGTCAGAAACTCATCAATCACATCAATACCGAGACAAGACACAAACGAATGGATTCAACATTAGGGTAGGCGGTGGTGTAGTGGTCTTATCACTGGACTAGTAACCCAGAGACCCAGGGTATTTCTCTGGGGACATGGGTTCGAATCCCACCACAGCAGAAGGTGGAATTTGAATTTAATTAATAAATCTGGAATTAAAAGCTAGTCTAATGATGGCCATGGAACCATTGTCGATTGTTGTAAAAACCCATCTGGTTCACTAATGTCCTTTAGGGAAGGAAATCTGCTGTCCGTACCTGGTCTGGCCTACATGTGACTCCAGACCCACAACAATGTGGTTGACTCTTACATGAAGACTCTGAAATGGCCGAGCAAGCCACTCAGTTGTATCTAACCACTACAAAGTCTATAAAAAGGAATGACACCGGACAGACCACCCGGCATCGACCTAGGCACCGGAAACGACAACGGCAAACCCAGCCTTGTTGACCCTGCAAAGTCCTCCTTACTAACATCTGGGGGCTTGTGCCAAAGTTGGGAGAGCTGTCCCACAGATTAGTCAAGCAACAGCCTGACATAGTCATACTCACGGAATCTTACCTTACAGACAATGTCCCAGACACTGCCATCACCATCCCCGGGTATGTCCTGTCCCATCGGCAGGACTACCCATCCAGAGGTGGTGGCACAGTGGTATACAGCAGGGAGGGAGTTGCCCTGGGAGTCCTCAACATCGACTCCGGACCCCATGATGTCTCATGGCATCAGGTCAAACAGGGGCAAGGTAACCTCCTACTGATTACCACCTACCGCCCTCCCTCAGCTGATGACTCAGTACTCCTCCATGTTGAACACCAATTGGAGGAAGCACTGAGGGTGGCAAGGGCACAAAATGTACTCTGGGTAGGGGACTTCAATGTCCATCACCAAGAGTGGCTCGGTAACACCACTACTGACCGAGTTGGCCGAGTCCGAAAGGACATAGCTGCTAGACTGGGTCTGCGGCAGGTGGTGGGGGAACCAACACGAGGGAAAAACATACATGACCTCCTCCTCACCAATCTGCCTGCCGCAGATGCTTCTGTCCATGACAGTATTGGTAGGAGCGACCACCGCACAGTACTTGTGGAGACGAAGTCCCGCCTTCACATTGAGGATACCGTCCGTCGTGTTGTGTGGCACTATCACCGTGCTAAATGGGATAGATTTCGAACAGATCTAGCAATGCAAAAATGGGCATCCATGAGGCGCTGTGGGCCATCAGCAGCAGCAGAATTGTACTCATCCACAATCTGTAACCTCATGGCCCGGCAAATCCCCCACTCTACCATTACCATCAAGCCAGGAGACCAACCCAGGTTCAATGAAGAGTACAGGAGGGCATGCCAGGAGCAGCACCAGGCATACCTCAAAATGAGGTGTCAACCTGGTGAAGCTACAACCCAGGACTACTTGCATGCCAAACTGCGTAAGCAGCATGCGATAGACAGAGCTAAGCGATCCCATAACCAACGGATCAGATCTAAGCTCTGCAGTCCTGCCACATCCAGCCATGAATGGTGGTGGACAATTAAACAACTAACTGGAGGAGGTGGCTCCACAAATATCCCCATCCTCAATGATGGGGGAGCCCAGCACATCAGTGCAAAAGATAAGGCTGAAGCATTTGCACCAATCTTCAGCCAGAAGTGCCGAGTTGATGATCCATCTCGGCCTCCTCCTGAAGTCCACAGCATCACAGATGCCAGACTTCAGCCAATTCGATTCACTCCACGTGATATCAAGAAACGACTGAAGGCACTGGATACTGCAAAAGCTATGGGCCCTGACAATATTCCGGCAATAGTATTGGAGACCTGTGCTCCAGAACTTTCCGTGCCCCTAGCCAAGTTCCAGTACAGCTACAACACTGGCATCTACCCAGCAATGTGGAAAATTGCTCAGGTATGTCCTGTGCACAAAAAGCAGGACAAGTCCAACCCGGCCAATTACCGCCCCATCAGCCTACTCTCAATCATCAGTAAAGTGATGGAAGGTGTCATCAACAGTGCCATCAAGCAGCACTTGCTTAGCAAGAACCTGCTCAGTGACGCTCAATTTGGGTTCCGCCAAGGCCACTCAGCTCCTGACCTCATTATAGCCTTGGTTCAAACATGGACAAAAGAGCTGAACTCAAGAGGTGAGGTGAGAGTGACTGCCCTTGACATCAAGGCAGAATTTGACCGAGTATGGCATCAAGGAGCCCTAGCAAAACTGAGGTCAATGGGAATCAGGGGGAAAACCCTCCACTGGCTGGAGTCATACCTAGCGCAAAGGAAGATGGTTGTGGTTGTTGGAGGTCAATCATCTGAACTCCAGGACATCACTGCAGGAGTTCCTCAGGGTAGTGTCCTGGGCCCAACCATCTTCAGCTGCTTCATCAATGACCTTCCTTCAATCATAAGGTCAGAAGTGGGGATGTTCGCTGATGATTGCACAATGTTCAGCACCATTCATGATTCCTCAGATACTGAAGCAGTCCGTGTAGAAATGCAGCAAGTCCTGGACAATATCCAGGCTTGGGCTGATAAGTGGCAAGTAACATTCGCGCCACACAAGTGCCAGGCAATGACCATCTCCAACAGGAGAGAATCTAACCATCTCCCCTTGACATTCAACGGCATTACCATCGCTGAATCCCCCACTATCAACATCCTAGGGGCTACCATTGACCAGAAACTGAACTGTAGTAGCCATATAAATACCGTGGCTACAAGAACAGGTCAGAGGCTAGGAATCCTGAGGCGAGTAACTCACCTCCTGAGTCCCCAAAGCCTGTCCACCATCTACAAGGCACAAGTCAGGAGTGTGATGGAATACTGTCCACTTGCCTGGATGGGTGCAACTCCAACAACACTCAAGAAGCTCGACACCATCCAGGACGAAGCAGCCCACTTGATTGGCACACCATCTACAAACATTCACTCCCTCCACCACCGACGCACAGTAGCAGCAGTGTCTACCGTCTACAAGATGCACTGCAGCAATGCACCAAGGCTCCTTAGACAGCACCTTCCAAACCTGCGACCTCTACCAACTATAAGGATAAGGGCAGCAAATACATGGGAACACCACCACCTGCAAGTTCCCCTCCAAGTCACACACCACCCTGACTTGGAACTATATCGCCGTTCCTTCACTGTCGCTTGGTCAAAATCCTGGAACTGCCTTCCTAACAGCACTGTGGGTCTACCTACCCCAAATGGACTGCAGCGGTTCAAGAAGGCAGCTCACCACCACCTTCTCAAGGGCAATTAGGGATGGGCAATAAATGCTGGCATAGCCAGTGACGCCCACATCCCATGAATGAATTTAAAAAAACAGTACATGAGAAAAGATCTGAAGAATGGGATGAGTTTGGTCAGTAGGGGAAGGTTACCGGCATAATGTTTTAATGCAAAGAAAGTGAACACATCTCAGAGGCCCAGATATGCCTTAGGTAGATTATGTATGAGATCATCTTGTCCTTAACCTGTGGAGTCATTAAAACAGCATCAGAATTCCTGGTGGATTTGGTTATCTTAAGCAATTGGCTGAAACTTCATCCTAATAATATTTTCTCTATGTCCGAACATCTGATTTTCCATCACAAAAGCAACAAAATACTTCGGATAATAAATTAAATTAAAAACAAAATACTTTGGATGTTGGAAATCTGAAATAAAAACAGAAAATGCTGGAAATCCTCAGCAGTTCAGACAGCATCTGTGGATATGGAAAGAGTTAATGGGTGGAATTTTTACAGGCAAGGGAAAGCGGGCTTGGATGCGCGTAAGGGAGTTAAATCCCCTAAAAGTGATATTGGACTGGGATCCCGTCACCATCCCGCCCCGCCCTCTTTCGGGTTTCAAACAGGCAGGTTTGAAGACAAGAGGGGCAGCCTCGTGCAGCTGTCGAGCAGTCATAGAGTAATTTATGGCACAGAAGGAGGCCATTCGGCCCATCGAGTCCAAGTTGGCTTTCCACGGAGCTATCCTGTCTGTCCCAGTCCCCGGCTCAATCCCCGTAGCCCTGCAAGTCTATTTCTCTCAAGTGGCCATCAAACTTCATCTTGAAGTCATGGATTGTCTCCACTTCCATCTCCCTCATGGGCAGTGAGTTCCAAGTGATTAAAACCTGCTGCATAAAAAAGTGCTTCCTCATATTCCCCTGAATATTTTGCCCCAAACTTTCAATCTGTGTCCACGAATCTTTTAATGGGAACAGTTTTTCCTTGTCTAACGTATCTAAGCCTGTAATAATCTTGTATACTTCTATTAAATCTCCCCTCAATCTCCTTTGTTCTAAGGAGAACAAACCAAGCTTTTCCAACCTAACCTTGGCCAGAATTTTTTGTTGGGCGGGAGGCCCCGTCCACTGGCTGAAAAGTCAGTGGCAAGCCTGCCTCCACTGGGCCTGGGGAGCCAGACAGGGATCTTTCACTCCCCAGGCTTTTAATTGGTCTTGGGCGGGACTTCCACATCCTCGGTGGCCACGGCTGGGACTACACCCAGCCATCGCATCAAGATGAAGGACAGCTCCGGAACTAAGGTAAGTTTTTAGGGCCTCGCCGGGGACAATTGGTTGGGCCCCAGCAAGGCAAGCTGGGGGTGGGGGGGGGGTCGGTTAGGGGGGTGGGGGGAGTGTTTTGAGTTTGGGACGGTAGGGGCTTCGGGGGGGACAGCTCTCCATGGGGCACAGGGTCAGGCCTCAGCCACCTGGCAGTCAAGGGTAAAATACCCGCGGCAGCAGTGCCAGTTAATTGGCCACGAAGGACCTTGATTAGCCTGGGGCAGGTGGGCTGTTTCTTGCTGCCGCCGCCCTGCGTAAGATTGTAGCGGGGGCGGGACAGGGTTGGGAATGGACCCCCCACCCCCCCCCCCCCGACTCTATTTTAGGTCCCCCCCACTCCCCCCACCACCAGCCTGCTCATTTGGGGTGGGGGGGAGGGTGTATAATTCCAGCCCTTGTAACTAAAATTCTCCATCCCTGGAACCATTTTGGTAAATCTCCTCTGCATTATCTCAAGGATCCTCATTTAAGACATTTAAATATTCAAATAGGTCATTAAGTTCTGTTTTAACCAAGGATTCTGGCTTTAACAGCAAACAGACCTATTTCTTGACCTGTCAGCAACTCACCAGGGTCACCAAGGTGAGTACACAGTGGGGAGTGCCTTTGCAGTAAAACTGACAGGCTGGGAAGCCTTTGATTAGTGAAACTGAAGAGCTGCAGCCATGGTCAGGTGAGAGGCTGCTGCTCACACCATTCCTTCTCAGACAGTGCTTTGCATGTTATTGCCAATTTCTTGAAAACCACTTCACCTGTCTTCCACCACGGACCTTCAGCTGTGCTCCCCACTGTCAACCTTCATCATGGCATGGTAACAGCTTATGTGGCTCTAAATTGCACCTTTGATGAAGAGCAAGAGGAGCAGCAGCTGCCTTCTTCTGAGCCAAGGAGACAAGACCCCCAACACAAGGTATACAGGCTAAGGTTCAGCTCTCTTGACATTTATGAGCACGAGTGGCTCAGGCTTTTATGGCAGGCCGTTGCTGACATCTGTAGCTTCCTGCAACAAGACCTCCTTCCCGGTGGGCAAGGTGGGCACACATTACCAGTGGCCATCAAGGTGTATGTCACTTGAGGGCCACCCCCGGGTCTCTGCCTCTCCCTGAAGTTGTGCGCTCTCTTCTGCAAGGAGAGAAAGCAGAGAGTTATGAGTGTTAGCAATGGCTTGTGTGGGTAGCAGGGAAGGACAACATTTGTGGAGGGTGATTGTGAGGCATGGATTTGAGAAGGCAATAGGGTAAGGGTGTTGGCTGTTCAGATGGGGATGTGAGGTGCCTGGAGAGAGATGAATGAGTGCAGCTACAAGGTGAGTTGTACTGAGGATTGCAACACAGGAGAATGCTGGGAAAGTCAGAGTGTGAGGCTTGGCATCTGAAATTGCTTTTCCACTCACTGTTCCCACTCTCCTGAGGTCCTAGATCCTCTTGGTACATTGGCCACATCTCTACTGCTGATTTCCTTGGTCATTTCCATCCATACCTGCTTGACTGGAGAGGCTGTCCTTTTTCTCCTGTGTTTGGGAAAGATCGCCTCACTGCAGTCCCTCAGATTTTGCAGCAGGACCTCCAGGTAAGAGAGAGAGACCCAGGAAGCAGCCTTCCCAAGTCTATTCTCCATTCCTGTGGTTGCTGCAGCCTCAAAGATCCATGTGCAGACGAGCCATTATAATCCATGCCGGGGTCCCTTTAATTCGAAATCCTTCCTTTAACAGATCCAACCCGTCATCCCACCTGCTCACTCTGATTGGTCAGGGAACCTGAAAGTAGGATGCGAATGCCATGGCTCAGTTAAAGAGCCACGGCAAAGCCTGCTGGAAATTCCAAAGGGTTCCTGACCCGCTAATGGTCCCGCCATTTGGTTAGGGACTATTAGTTTAAAATTCTGCCCAATGTTTCAGGTCTATGACCTTTCATCAGAACTGGAAAAAGTTAGTGATGTAACAGTTTTTAAGTAAGTACAGAGGCAGAGAAAAGTAGGAGGGGAGGAAAGAACAAAAGGGAAGACCTGTGACAGGGTGGAAGGCAGGTGTGATTAAATGACAACAGGAATGATAGTACAAGGCAAAACGGGGTGGAGATGGGATAACTAAAAAAAAAAGATGGGTCAGATGGAGTCGTAAATGACAACAGCTGAACGATTACCAGATACTGCTGTCCGAAAAAATTAAAGCAGCAGTTATGATCCAAAATTGTTGACTTCAGTGTTGAGTCCAGAAGGCTATCAAGAGTCTAATCGAAAGATGAAGTGCTGTTCCTTGAGCCAACAGTGAGCTTCATTGAAATGGAGGACAAGGACAGAGAGGTCAGTGTGGGAGTGGGGCAGAAAATTAAAATGACAGGCGACCAGAAAAGCTCAGAGTCACACTTGGACTGAACAGAGTTGTTTCGCAAAGCGATCACCCAATCTGTGTTTCGACTACCCAGTGTAGAGGAGACTGTATTATGAGCTGCGAATACTAAACTGAAAGAAGTACAAGTAAATTGCTGTTTCACCTGTAAGTGTTTGGGGCCCTGGATGGTGGGGAGGAGGTAAAAGGGCAGGAGTTCCATCTCCTGTGCTTGTTCAGGAAGGTGCCATGGGAAGGGGGCAGATGTTGGGTGTGACTGAGCAGTGGACCAGAAGTCGTGGAGGGAACGATCCCTATGAAATGCTGAAAGGGGAAGGGATGATGTGTCTAGTGGTAGCATCACGTTAGCGATGGCGGAAATGGTGAAGGGTGATCTGTTGAATGTGGTGGCTGGTGGGTGGAAGGTGTAGCCAAGGGAACCTTATTCTGGAAATGATCAGGAGGAGAAGGGGTAAGAGCTGAAATATGTGAAACGAGTCAAACATGGTCGAGGGCACTGTCAACCGCAGTGGAAGGGAATTGTTGGTTGAGTAAAAGGACATTTGGAAGCCCTGGTATGGAAGATGGTGGAGATGGACAAACTGGGAGAATGGAATAGAGTCCTTACAGAAAACATGGTGGGAGGAAGTGTGGGAGTTAATGGGCTTAATATTGGTCGACAGCCTATTCCCAGAAATGCCAATAGAGAAGTCAGGGAAGGGAAAAGCAGAGTCAGAGTTGAGCCACGAGGAAGGGGTGGAAATTGAAAGCAAAATTGATTACTACTTTCATCCTGAATTAGAAAATTTAATTAGCACTGATATCAATGTCCTGGAAACGAGCTGAGGGAGGGGAACTGAGTAGGACTATAACAAAGAATGTGCCACATATCCCACAAAAAGCAGGCACAGCTAGGACCGATATAGATTTTCATAGCAACACCTTTTATTTGGAGGAGGTGAGTGGAGTCAACAAAGAAATTGTGCAATATAAGAACAAGTTCATCCAGGCGGGGAAGGGTGGTAGTGGTGGATGGGGATTGGTTGGGCCTCTGTTCAAGGAAGAAGCACTGGCTATCAAAAAAACAGAAATATTTAATACACAGAAGGAGGCCATTCGGCCCATTGTGTCCATGGTGACCGAAAAAGAGCTATCCAGTTTAATCCCACCTTCCAGCTCTTGGTATGTAGCCCTGAAGGTTATGACAGCTCAAGTGCATATCCAAGTTTTTCTTAAAATGCGATGAGGGCTTCTGCCCACCCTTTCAAGCAGTGAGTTAAATTATTCACTCCCTTCTAATCCTCCTACCAATTACTTTAAATCTATGCCCCCGGTTCTCCTTAATGAAAATAGGTCCATCCTATCCACTCTATCTGGGCCCCACATATTTTTATACACTTTAATTAAATCTCCCCTCACCCTTCTCTGTTGCAAAGAAAACAACTCCAGCCTATCCAATCTTTCCTCATAGCTAAAATTTTCCATTCCTGGCAACATCCTCGTAAATCTCTTCTGTACCTCTCATCCATCACATCCTTCCTGTAATGTGGTGACCAGAACTGTACACAGGGTTATAGCTGCAGTATAACTAGTGTTTTGTACAATTCTAGCATAACCTCATCTGATGTCCTCTGCTTTGTTTTGTACCTAAGTTTGCCACTCACCTGGTTTTGAATGGCCTATCCAACATTTCTAAAATGTAAACCAGGTACCAATTTTTTTTTAGCTATCAGGGTTATGAAAAGTTTTCAATTCATTTTCGTCAGTCAAGCTAACATTAAAAACTCAAGGTCAACGATCTGAAACGTTAACTGTTTCTCTCTGCCCAGATGCTGCCTGACCTGCTGACTATTTCCAGCATTTTCAGTTTTTATTTCAATTTCCAGCATCCGCAGTTTTTTGCTCTTGCATGAAAACTCAAAGCACGGCTGAGCGCCCGTTCGATCCCTGTGCGGCCCTGGTTGGTTTTTGAATGTGGCTGAAGACCTTCTTCTCTTCTTTGGCCTCCTTGTCTTGAGAGACAATGGGTAAGCACCTAGAGGTGGTCAGTGGTTTGTGAAGCAACGCCTGGAGTGGCTATCAAGGCCAATTCTAGAGTGACAGACTGTTCCACAGGCGCTGCAGATAAAATTGGTTGTCGGGACTGTTACACAGTTGGCTCTCGCCTTGCGCTTCTGTCTCTTTTCCTGCCAACAGCTAAGTCCCTTCGACTCGCCACTCTTTAGCCCCGCCTTTATGGTTGTCCGCCAGCTCTGGCGATCACTCGCAACTGACTCCCACGACTTGTGGTCAATGTCAGAATGGCCGATTAAAGAGGCTGTTGAAATTCGGAGTGCGGGGAGCAGCAGGAGCCGCTCTCCACCGCCAAAGCTGGCCTCAAAATGTTACCCTGATTTGCCCATGAGGCGGTCGTCGAGGCTCAGGGCCTCAATCCGGCCTCGGTCGCCTTCTGCCTTCACAGCTGGGAGCCGGGAAAGAAGTTCCACCGTGAGCTGGATGGCGACCATGAACGCAGCGTCAGCCTGGAGGACGCCAACATCGAGGAGACCGTGCAGGCTGTAGGCTGGCCCGCTTGCCAGGGTCGCGACATCTCCCCCTCCCCTCCTCGCACCTCTTCCCCTGCAACCCCTCCACCCCCCCCCCACACCCCTCCCTCTCGCACCCCCTCCCCCCTCGCACCCCCTTCCCCTGCAACCTCCCGGCATTCCCCGCACCCCTTTCCTCCCGCACTCCCCCCCCCTTCCCTCTCCCTCCGTGAAATCACACAGCTTACTTGTTAGGGCCCCTGCCCAGGGATAGGAGCTAACAACCCCACTGCCTTGTGGGCGTCTCGGGAGAGACCAAGGCTAAGGGAGTAAACCCTAACAGAAAATCCGGAGCGGAACCCCGAAGGTGGTCATGTGTCACCTTTGGTATGTTTCTGGCAGTTCCTGCAGCCATACCGGTGCCAAACGTTATGCTCTTCACTCCTTCGGACCCCACTAGGAAGGCCAAGAGGAAGGTTTTGACGCTTGGGCAACTCACAACCTCCATACAACTGCTCAGGCATGCGCCATGGAGAGGTCACTCCATAGTCGCCCCACAGCGACGAGAATAACATGGAAGGAAGCAGTTACGGGTTATAAGTCCAGCTCAATTGGCGTAGAAATTGGGCGCCACGGGTTGCCTTTGTCGGTGGGAGAGGTCATCGTATCTCATTGGACAGCTACCGCCCTCCTCAAACTGGGCAGCCCCCGGTCAGTAAGGTTCTGTCCCGCCACAGACCACCTGCTTCGATGGGTACTTGAAGCTCAGGGTCATTGCCCGACAAGTGAACTGTAACACCGCACCAAACAGCATGGCAAAAAAAGGAAAGAAGGTACCAGCCCTTTGCTTTGCAATCTGGAACGTCAGAATTATGTGTCCTGGCCTGTTGGAAGACCTTACACAAATCAACGATTCTCGGAAGACCGCCATCATTAACAACGAGCTCAGCAGACTCAATGTGGACATTGCAGCATTTCAGGAGACACGCCTCCCTGTGAGCGGATCTCTAAGAGAGCAAGACTACACCTTCTTCTGGCAGGGTAGGGATTCTGAACAACCAAGACAGCATGGAGTGGGCTTCGCCATCAAAAACTCTTTGCTCAGCATGATAGAGCCACCTTCAAATGGCTCGGAACGCATACTGTCCATCCGACTGCTCACTGCCTCTGGTCCAGTACACCTACTCAGCATCGATGCTCCAACACTCTGCTCCCCACCTGAAGTTGAAGACCAGTTCTACGAGGAACTCCATAATATCGTTAGTAGTATTCCCAATACCGAACATTTGTTCCTGCTGGGGGACTTTAACGCCAGGGTTGGGGCCGACCATGACTCATGGCCCTCCTGCCTTGGGCGCTATGGCATTGGAAGGATGAATCAGAATGGACAGAGACTGCTGGAGTTGTGTACCTATCACAACCTCTGCATCACCAGCTCGTTCTTTCATACTAAACCCTGTCACCAGGTTTCATGGAGGCACTCAAGATCACGTCGTTGGCACCAGCTGTACCTCATCATCGCAAGGCAAGCCTCTATAAACAGTGTCCAAATCACACGCAGCTTCCACAGTGTGGACTGCGATACCGACCACTCCCTGGAGTGCAGCAAAGTTAGACTCAAACCAAAGAAGCTACATCACACCAAGCAGAAGGGCCACCCGCGCATCAACACTAACAGAATTTCTTCTCAACAGCTGTTACATAAGCTTCTAAATTCACTTGAAAAAGCCCTTCAAAACACTCCTACAGGGGATGCAGAGACCAAGTGGGCCAACATCAGAGACGCCATCAGTGACTCAGCAATGTGGCGAATGTGAGAAGCAGAATGCAAACTGGTTTCAATCTCACTTTGAAGAGATGGAACCTGTCATAGCCGCTAAGCGCACTGCACTGTTGAACTACAAGAAAGCCCCCAGTGAGTTCACATCCGTAGCACTTAAAGTAGCCAGAAGCGCTGCCCAAAGAACAGCCAGGTGCTGTGCAAATGACTACTGGCAACACCTATGCAGTCGTATTCAGCTGGCCTCCGACACCAGAAACATCAGAGGAATGTATGATGGCATTAAGAGAGTTTTTGGGCCAACCATCAAGAAGATCGCCCCTCTCAAGTCTAAATCAGGGGAAACGATCACTGACCAACGCAAGCAAATGTACTCCAGGGAAAATGTTGTCACTGATGTCATTGTCATTGTCAATGCAGCCCATTCTCTGCCAGTCATGGATGAGCTGGACGAACAGCCAACAAAATCGGAAATCAGTGATGCCATTGATTCTCTAGCCAGTGGAAAAGCCCCTGGGAAGGACAGCATTGCTCCTGAAATAATCATGAGTGTCAAGCCTGCTATACTCTCAGCACTCCATAAACTGCTTTGCCTGTGCTGGGGTGAGGGAGCAGTACCTCAGGACATGCGCGATGCCAATATCATCACCCTCTATAAGAACAAGCGTGACAGCGGTGACTGCAACAACTACCTTCGAATCTCCCTTCTGGGCTGAAGATGGTTGTAATATAAACAATGCACTTCGTGAAGGACGGTGTAATCGTTTAAACATTGAAGAACGGATTAATTTGGGGTTTTATTGTTTGATTTAATTTTTCTTGTCACGTCTACCGAAAAGTAAAATGAGTGAGTGCATATACGGGCAGACAGCTGGCGACGTCTAATGCTGCATGCTGGCTGCGAGTGCTTCCGGGTAGGAGGTCGCGAGCTGGGTGCCATCACGAGCAGCTCGCGGGGACGGAGCAGGTGCAGAGGCTACGCAGATAAACAGGTGAGCAACTCTCCCCCCCAGCCCGCTCAGGTGAATAGCCCCCCTCCCGCCCCCCCAGGTGAACAGCCCCCCGAGGCCGCCCAGGTGAACAGCCCCCTCCCCCGCCCCCCGAGGCCGCCCAGGTGAACAGCCCGTCCCGCCCCTAGAGTCAGCCCAGGTGAACAGCCCTCGCCGTGTGCAGGAGAGTGAGGGAATGAGTTCGCCTGGAGCTGTCCGTGGGATTGATGGATTAACTTTGGCTTCTCAGTAACTTTAGGCCTTTGATCGCTGCGAGGTTGCACGATTCACCATTATCTATATGTCGTCGTCCTCCAGCCAGGCTTTCCTATTATCTTGTTGAAAATGACATTCAATAAATGGGGTCGAAGAATCAGGGCAATAAACCTAAATAACAGGTTTATTATTAGATGACGTGGTTCAGCTTTTTCAGTTTATAATTGCTTCTATGCACTAAGTATCTGACATGACAATGTGCAGGAGTGTTGATCTCTTTTCACATTTTCGTGTAACGCACGTTGTTCAGTGATCAGTTGTACTTCTCATTTCTGTTTTAAATCTCAGCTTCCTGGAACCAAATGCGACAGCTATCGTTTAGGCTATTTCTCCATGAAATATTTATATACATTTCGCAATGTACCTGCTTCATAACCGCCTGTCCAGCTGTTTTGAGGATCCAGTACCTCTGTTTTCCAATAACAATTCTGCCAAGAGGCAGGGCTGTGGCAACTTCTGTAGCACTGGTGAAAATGTCTATCACCAGTAGTTAAGAACCTTGTAAATTTTATTTATGGAAGCTGCAAGGGGGCTGTTGGACGAAGAACATTTTGCTACAGGGAGCAGCTGAGGCAGAGACTATTGCATCTTTTATTTTATTTTTAAAATTTTTTTATTTCATTTTTATTTAGAGATACAGCACTGAAACAGGCCTTTCGGCCCACCGAGTCTGTGCCGACCATTAACCACCCATTTATACTAATCCTACACTAATCCCATATTCCTATCACATCCTCACCTGTCCCTATATTCCCCTACCACCTACCTATACTAGTGGCAATTGATAATGGCCAATTTACATATCAACCTGCAAGTCTTTTGGCTGTGGGAGGAAACCGGAGCACCCGGAGGAAACACACGCAGACACAGGGAGAACTTGCAAACTCCACACAGGCAGGACCTAGAATTGAACCCGGGTCGCTGGAGCTGTGAGGCTGCGGTGCTAACCACTGCGCCACTCGGAAAATATTTGAAGCACATGGATTTGGGGAGTGTATGGGACAGCCCTTCAAAACGCTCCCACAGGGGATGCTGAGACCAAGTAGGCCCACATCAGAGACGCCATCTATGAGTCAGCTTTGACCACCTACGGCAAACGTGCGAAGAAAAATGCAGACTGGTTTCAATCTCATTTTGAAGAGCTAGAACCTGTCATAGCCGCTAAGCGCATTGCACTGCTGAACTACAAGAAAGCCCCCAGCGAGTTAACATCCGTAGCACTTAAAGCAGCCAGAAGCACTGCACAAAGAACAGCCAGGCGCTGCGTAAATGACTACTGGCAACACCTATGCAGTCATATTCAGCTGGCCTCAGACACCGGAAACATCAGAGGAATGTATGATGGCATTAAGAGAGCTTTTGGGCCAACCATCAAGAAGATCGCCCCCCTCAAATCTAAATCGGGGGACATAATCACTGACCAACGCAAACAAATGGACTGCTGGGTTGAGCACTACCTAGAACTGTACTCCAGGGAGAATATTCTCACTGAGACTGCCCTCAATACAGCCCATTCTCTACCAGTCATGGATGAGCTGGACGTACAGCCAACAAAATCGGAACTCAGTGATGCCATCGATTCTCTAGCCAGTGGAAAAGCCCCTGGGAAGGACAGCATTACCCCTGAAATAATCAAGAGTGCCAAGCCTGCTATACTTTCAGCACTCTACAAACTGCTTTGCCTGTGCTGGGACGAGGGAGCAGTACCTCAGGACATGCGTGATGCCAATATCATCACCCTCTATAAAAACAAAGGTGACCGCGGTGACTGCAACAACTACCGTGGAATCTCCCTGCTCAGCAGAGTAAGGAAAGTCTTTGCTCGAGTTGCTTTAAACAGGCTCCAGAAGCTGGCCGAGCGCGTCTACCCTGAGGCACAGTGTGGCTTTCGTGCAGAGAGATCGACCATTGACATGCTGTTCTCCCTTCGTCAGATACAGAAGAAATGCCGCGAACAACAGATGCCCCTCTACATTGCTTTCATTGATCTCACCAAAGCCTTTGACCTCGTCAGCAGACGTGGTCTCTTCAGACTACTAGAAAAGATTGGATGTCCACCAAAGCTACTAAGTATCATCACCTCATTCCATGACGATATGAAAGGCACAATTCAACATAGTGGCACCTCATCAGACCCCTTTCCTATCCTGAGTGGCGTGAAACAGGGCTGTGTTCTCTCACCCACACTTTTTGGGATTTTCTTCTCCCTGCTGCTCTCACATGCGTTCAAGTCTTCAGAAGAAGGAATCTTCCTCCACACAAGGTAAGGGGGCAGGTTGTTCAACCTTGCCCGTCTTAGAGCGAAGTCCAAAGTACGGAAAGTCCTCATCAGGGAACTCCTCTTTGCTGGCGATGCTGCTTTAACATCTCATACTGAAGAGTGTCTGCAGAGTCTCATCGACAGGTTTGCGGCTGCCTGCGACGAATTTGGCCGAACCATCAGCCTCAAGAAAACGAACATCATGGGACAGGACGTCAGAAATCCTCCATCCATCAATATTGGCGACCACGCTCTGGAAGTGGTTCAAGAGTTCACCTACCTAGGCTCAACTATCACCAGTAACCTGTCTCTAGATGCAGAAATCAACAAGCGCATGGGAAAGGCTTCCACTGCTATGTCCAGACTGGCCAAGAGAGTGTGGGAAAATGGTGCACTGACACGGAACACAAAAGTCCGAGTGTATCAAGCCTGTGTCCTCAGTACCTTGCTCTACGGCAGCGAGGCCTGGACAACGTTAATTATTCTTACCCTGGATTGCTCTTTGTCCTTTTCCATAGTCAGCCTAAACCTTATGATACAATGATCACTATCCCCTAAATGCTCTCCGACTAAACTTGATCCACTTGGCCCACCTCATTCCCAAGAACCAGGTCTAGCAGTGCCTCCCTTCTTGTTGGACTGGCAACATACTGTTGTAGAAAATTTTCCTGAACACGCTCTAGGGACTCTTGCCCCTCACTGCCCTTTACACTATTATCCCAGTCTATGTTTGGATAATTAAAGTCCCCCATTATAACGACCCTATAATTTTTGCATCTCTGTAATTTCCTAGTCGCCACACTACCAGAAGGATGTGGAGGCTTTGGAGAGGGTACAGAAGAGGTTTACCAGGATGTTGCCTGGTCTGGAGAGCATTAGTTATGAGGAGAGGTTGGATAAACTCGGATTGTTTTCCCTGGAACGACGGAGGGGCGACATAATAGAGGTTTACAAAGTTATGAGTGGCATGGACAGAGTGGATAGTCAGAAGCTTTTTCCCAGGGTGGAAGAGTCAGTTACTAGGGGACATAGGCTTAAGGTGCGAGGGGAAAAGTTTAGAGGGGATGTGCAAGGCAAGTTGTTTACACAGAGGGTGGTGAGTGCCTGGAACTTGCTGCCGGGGGCGGTGGTGGAAGCAGGTACGATAGCGACATTTAAGAGGCATCTTGACAAATACATGAATAGGATGGGAATAGAGGGATATGGTCCCCGGAAGTGCAGTAGGTTTTAGTTTAGGCAGGCATCAAGATCGGCGCAGGCTTGGAGGGCCGAATTGCCTGTTCCTGCGCTGTACTGTTCTATGTTCTTTGTCGTTGCACATTTGTTCCCACTAGTTGGTGGCCTATAAACAACACCGAGCAATGTAACTGCACCTTTTTTATTCCTTCGCTCTAGCCAAATTAATTCTGTCATGGACCCCTCTGGGACATCCTTTTTCTCCAGCATTGCAATGCTGTCCTTAATCAGTACCGCCACGCCTCCCCCTTTTTTTCCTCTTTCCTATCTTTCCTGAACACCTTGCATCCAGGAATATTTAATACCCAGTCCTGCCCTTCTTTGAGCCAGGTCTCTATTATAGCCACAACATTATATTTCCACATGGCAATCTGCGCCTGTACCTCACCAGTCTTATTAACCACACCGTGCATTTACATGCATGCACATTAACCCTGATTGAGACTTTATTCCTTTCTCCCTTACTCTGACCTCACTTAATAACGTACTATTCCCTACTCTTGTGCTATCGATCTCCCCCAGTATTCTGTGCACCTTGGTATTCCTTTCTAATACTTGCTCCTGGATCCCACACCTCAGACAAGTTACCAATTTTGCTTCCCTGAAATCTGAGCTCCCTCTCAGGTTCCCATCTCCCTGACAATTTAGTTTAAACCGTCCCCAACAGCACTAGCAAATCTCCCTGCGAGGATATTCGTCCCAGTCCTGCTAAGATGCAACCTGTCCATCTTGTACAGGTCCCACCTGCCCCAGAATTGGTCCCAATGTCTCAGAAATCTGATGCCCTCCCTCCAACACCAATTCCCCAGCCACATGTTCAATCACTCAGTTCTCCTATTCCTATGCTCACTTGCATGTGGGACGGGGAGTAATCCTGAGATTACTGCTTTTGAGGTCCTGCTTTTTAATCTCCTTCCTAGCTCCCTAAAATCTGCTTTCAGGACCTCATCCCCCTTCTTACTTATGTCATTGGTACCAATGTGGACCATGACCTCTAGCTGTTCACCCTCCCCTAGATGAATGTCCTGCAGCCTCTCCATGACATCCTTGACCCTGGCACCAGGGGGACAATACACCATCCTGGAGTCGCGTTTACTGCCGCATAAATGCCTGTCTATTCCCCTAGCTAACGAATCCCCTATCACTACTGCTCTTTTTTTTAAAGAGATACAGCACTGAAACAGGCCCTTCGGCCCACCGAGTCTGTGCCGACCATCAACCACCCATTTATACTAATTCTACACTAATCCCATATTCTTACCACATCCCCACCTGTCCCTATGTATTTCCCTACCACCTACCTATACTAGGGGCAATTTATAATGGCCAATTAACCTATCAACCTGCAAGTCTTTGGCATGTGGGAGGAAACCGGAGTGCCCGGAGGAAACCCACGCAGACACAGGGAGAACTTGCAAACTCCACACAGGCAGTACCCAGAATTAAACCCGGGTCGCTGGAGCTGTGAGGCTGCGGTGCTAACCACTGCACCACTGTGCCGCCTCTTCCTCCCCTCCTGTGCAGCTGAGCCACCTGTGGTGCTACAAACCTGGCTCTGACTGCACTCCTCTGAGGAACCATCACCCTCACCAGTATCCAAAATGGAAAATTAGTTAGCAAGTGAGATCATGTCAGGGACGTCCTGCACTACCTGCCTGGTTCTCCTAGACTGTCTGGCAGTCACCCATTCCTTATCTGCCTGCATGCTCCTAACCTGTGGCATGACCACCTCCCTAAATGTGCTATCCACGTAGTCTTCAGCCTCGCGGATGCACAACAGTGATTCCAGCCACTGCTCGCATTCCGGAACCTGGAGCTCAAGCTTCTGCAGCCGGTGAAACTTCCTGCAGATGTGTTTGTCTAGGACACGTGGTGTGTCCAGGACTCCCCACATGCCAGAGGCTGTACATTCCACTCAGCAGAGCTGCCCTGCCATACCTTAACTTGACAGACGATTTACTATAAGTAGAATAGCTTACCAGGTACTCACCAACCAGCTCAGACATAAGCTCCTTTGCCTTGCTGCTACTTCTGTCCTTAAAACTTACCTCTTCAATTTTGCTTTTGATTACTGTCACAATCCTTGTTCCTTCATTTCTTGGTCTCTGGTTATTTTCCATCTTTGTAAAGTGCTTGGGACATTTTATTACATTAAAGATACTATACAGATGTGAATTGTTGGTGAGTTACAACAGTATATAATTTTAGGTGGTCAGTTCTGCAATGTTTGCCAATAATTTTATCCTAAAACACTGAACTACAAGCAATGTGATTTTTTTACACATCTAAGTTTATGAACAAAAAACCACACTAATAGTTTTTATTGATGGTGATGGTAATCTACTGGAACGACCATAGTTGTTGATGTCAGTTGCTTAGTCATCACCAGTGTTTGTTGTAACCTCGAACTGGCTGAAGAACTAAAGGTCATTGAAAATTTATCTTTCACTTTTGTCTAAAAATTGATGACAATCACACTACTTCTTTGGCCTCCTTGTCTCGAAAGACAATGGGTAAGCGCCTAGAGGTGGTCAGTGGTTTGTGGAGCAGCACCTGGAGTGGCTGTAAAAGCCAATTCTAGAGTGACAGACTCTTCCACAGGCGCTGCAGATGAAATTGGTTGTCAGGGCTGTTACACAGTTGGCTCTCTCCTTGCACTTCTGTCTTTTTTCCTACCAACTGCTAAGTCTCTTCGACTCACCACTCTTTAGTCCCGCCTTTATGGCTGTCCACCAGCTCTGGCGATCACTCGCAACTGACTCCCATGACTTGTGATCAATGTCGCAAGACTTCAAGTCGCATTTGCAGACGTCTTTAAAGCGGAGAAATGGATGGCTGGTGGGTTTGATACCAATGACGAGCTCGCTGTACAATGTGTGCTTGGGGATCCTGCCATCTTCCATGCCGCTCACATGGCCAAGCCATCTCAAGCGCCGCTGGCTCAGTTGGGTGTATATGCTGGGATGTTGGCCACCTCGAGGACTTCTGCGTTGGAGATACGGTCCTGCCACCTGATGCCAAGGATTCTCCGGAGGCAGCGAAGAGGGAACGAGTTGAGACATCGCTCTTGGCTAACATACGTTGTCCAGGCCTCGCTGCCGTAGAGCAAGATACTGAGGACACAGGCTTGAAACACTCGGACTTTTGTGTTCCATGTCTGTGTGCCATTTTCCGACACCCTCTTGGCCAGTCTGGTCATAGCAGCAGATGCCTTTCCCATGCGCTTGTTGATTTCTGCATCGAGAGACAGGTTACTGGTGATAGTTGAGCCTAGGTAGGTGAACTCTTGAACCACTTCCAGAGCGTGGTCGCCGATATTGATGGATGGAGCATTTCTGACATCCTGTCCCATGATGTTCGTTTTCTTGAGGCTGCTGGTTAGGCCAAATTCGTTGCAGGCAGCTGCAATCCTGTCGATGAGTCTCTGCAGACACTCTTCCGTGTGGGATGTTAATGCAGCATCATCAGCAAAGAGGAGTTCCCAGATGAGGACTTTCCATACTTTGGTCTTCGCTCTAAGATGGGCAAGGTTGAACAACCTGCCATCTGATCTTGTGTGGAGGAAAATTCCTACTTCTGAAGACTTGAACACATGTGGGAGCAGCAGGGAGAAGAAGATCCCAAACAGTGTAGGTGCGAGAACACAGCCCTGTATCACGCCACTCAGGATAGGAAAGGGATCTGATGAGGCACCGCTGTGCTGAATTGTGCCTTTCATATTGTCATGGAATGAGGTGATGATACTTAGTAGCTTTGGTGGACATCTGATCTTTGCTAGTAGTCTGAAGAGACCACGTCTGCTGATGAGGTCAAAGGCTTTGGTGAGATCTATGAAAGCAACGTAGAGGGGCATCTGTTGTTCTCGGCATTTCTCCTGTAGCTGGCGAAGGGAGAACAGCATGTCAATGGTGGATCTCTCTGCTCGAAAGCCACACTGTGCCTCAGGGTAGACATGCTCAGCCAGCTTCTGGAGTCTGTTTAAAACGACTCGAGCAAGGACTTTCCCCACAACGCTGAGCAGGGAGATTCCACGGTAGTTTTTGCAGTCACCCTTGTTCTTATAGAGGGTGATGATATTGGCATTGTGCATGTCCTGTGGTACTGCTCCCTCATCCCAGAACAAGCAAAGCAGTTCATGGAGTGCTGAGAGTATAGCAGGCTTGACACTCTTGATTATTTCAGGGGCAATGCTGTCCTTTTCAGAGGCTTTTCCACTGGCTAGAGAATCAATGGCATCACTGAGTTCCGATTTTGTTGGCTGTTCGTCCAGCTCATCCATGACTGGCAGAGAACGGGCTGCATTGAGGGTGGTATCAGTGACAACATTTTCCCTGGAGTACAGTTCTAGGTAGTGCTCCACCCAGCTTGCGTTGGTCAGTGATCGTTTCCCCTGATTTAGACTTGAGGGGGGGCGATCTTCTTGATGGTTGGCCCAAAAACTCTCTTAATGCCATCATACATTCCTCTGATGTTTCCGGTGTCGAAGGCCAGCTGATATGACTGCATAGGTGTTGCTAGTAATCATTTGCACAGCACCTGGCTGTTCTTTGTGCAGCGCTTCTGGCTACTCGAAGTGCTACGGATGTTAACTCGCTGGGGGCTTTCTTGTAGTTCAACAGTGCAGTGCACTTAGCGGCTATGACAGGTTCCAGCTCTTCAAAGTGAGATTGAAACCACTCTGAATTCTGCTTCTCACGTTTGCCTAAGGTGTTCATTGCTGAGTCATAGATAGCGTCTCTGATGTGGGCCCACTTTTTCTCCACATCCCCTGCAGGAGTGTTTTGAAGGGATTTTCAAGTGAATTTAGAAACTTATGTAACAGCTGTGGATAAGAAATTCTGTTAGTGTTGATGCGTGGGCGGTCCTTCTGCTTGGACTTGATGTAGTTCTTTGGTTTGAGTCTAACTTTGCTGCACACCAGGGAGTGGTCGGTGTCGCAGTCTGCAGTGTGGGAAGCTGTGTGTGATTTGGACACTGTTTATAGAGGCTCGCCTTGTGACGATGAGGTCCAGCTGGTGCCAACGACGTGATCTTGGGTGTCTCCATGAATCCTGGTGACAGGGTTTAGTATGAAAGAACGAGTTGGTGATGCAGAGGAGAATCACACTGGATCACACTGTGTGATGTAGAATCACACTGGAGAACATCAAAAACTCATGATTTCTTCTATGAAGGCTTGGACTTAGATGATGATGACAGCAACTCATTTATATAGTGTCTTTAATGTAGTAAAATGCTTCACAGGACCGCAATCAGACAAACATTGACATCAAGTTAATGTTGGATCAGATATTTGTGACTTTTCTGTAAGGCATTTGTACGTGACATGTTTATTCCAGCTCCTAACTGAAAAATTGGAACTTCATTTAAGAATGCTTGCTGAAGTGGGAAGTTTCTGAGCAATTGTAGCCATCAAGAGTAGCAATAAAAACATTTGCTGTTCATACATCCAGATGCATTCAGGTTCCATCCTGGTTAGAATGACGAAGAAAATGTTTTCTTTTCTTCCCCCTCTCTGGAGTGACAGTCTGGGGCAAATCAGCCAGAGTTCCCATTCCAGCATAAAAGCAAAATACTGCAGATGCTGGAAATCTGAAATAAAAACAAGAAATGCTGGAAATACTCAGCAGGTCTGGCAGCATCTGTGGAGAGAGAAGCAGAGTTAACGTTTCAGGTCACTGACCTGAAACGTTAACTCTGCTTCTCTCTCCACAGATGCTGCCAGACCTGCTGAGTATTTCCAGCATTTCTTGTTTTTATTCCCATTCCAGGAACCTGCTGAACTCTGTAGATGTCAGGTGACAATGGGATTAGGCTTGGCTGTGACGTTTCTCTCCTTTGTCACATAGACCTTTGTGACCTGTAATTTCAGCTTGTTCAAAATGCTTTTAACTGCTGCCCTAATTTTTTTAATAATTCATTCATGGGATGTGGGCGTTGCTGGCTAGACCAGCATTTATTGCCCATCCCTAATTGCCCTTGAGAAGGTGGTGGTGAGCCGTCTTCTTGAACTGCTGCAGTCCATTTGAGTTAGATACACCCAAAGTGCTGTTAGGAAGGGAGTTCCAGGATTTTGACCCAGCGACAGTGAAGGAACGGCAATATCGTTCCAAGTCAGGTTGGTGTGTGGTTTGGAGGGGAACTTGCGGGTGATGGTGTTCCTATGCATTTGCTGCCCTTGTCCTTCTAGTTGGTAGAGGTCACGGGTCTGGAAGGTGCTGTCTAAGGAGCCTTGGTGCATTGCTGCAGTGCATCTTGTAGATGGTACACACTGCTGCCACCGTGCGTTGGTGGTGGAGGGAGTGAATGTTTGTGGATGGGGTGCCAATCAAGCGGGCTGCTTTGTCTTGGATGGTGTCGAGCTTCTTGAGTATTGTTGGAGCTGCACCCATCCAGGCAAGTGGAGAGTATTCCATCACACTCCTGTCTTTTGCCTTGTAGATGGTGGGCAGGCATTGGGGACTCAGGGGATGAGTTTCTTGCCGCAGGATTCCCAGCCTCTGACCTGCTCTTGTCGCCATGGTATTTATATGGCTACTCCAGTTCAGTTTCTGGTCAATGGTAGCCCCTAGGATGTTAATAGTGGGGGATTCAGTGATGGTAATGCCATTGAATGTCAAGGGGAGATGGTTAGATTCTCTCTTGTTGGAGATGGTCATTGCCTGGCACTTGTGTGGCACGAATGTTACTTGCCACTTATCAGCCCAAGCCTGGATATTGTCCAGGTCTTGCTGCATTTCTGCATGGACTGGTTCAGTATCTGAGGAGTCGCGAATGGTGCTGAACGTTGTGCAATCATCAGTGAACATCCCCACTTCTGACCTTATGATTGAAGGAAGGTCATTGATGAAGCAGCTGAAGATGGTTGGGCCTAGGACACTACCCTGAGGAACTCCTGCAATGATGTCCTGGAACTCAGATGATTGACCTTGAACAACCACAACCATCTTCCTTTACGTTAGGTATGACTCCAACCAGCAGAGAGTTTTCCCCCTGATTCCCATTGACTTCAGTTTTGTTAGGGCTCCTTGATGCCATACTTGGTCAAATGCTGCCTTGATTACAAGAGCAGTCACTCTCACCTCACCTCTTGAGTTCAGCTCTTTTGTTCATGTTTGAACCAAGGCTGTAATGAGGTCAGGAGCTGAGTGACCCTGAGCAGGTTATTGCTAAGCAAATGCTGCTTGATGGCACTGTGGATGACACCTTCCATCACTTTATTGATGATTGAGAGTAGACTGATGGGACGGTAATTGGCTGGATTGGACTTGTCCTGCTTTTTGCGTACGGGACATACATGGGCAATTTTCCACATTGCCAGGTTGATACCAGTGTTGTAGCTGTACTGGAACAGCTTGGCTAGGGGAGCGGCAAGTTCTGGAGCACAGGTCTTCAATACTATTGCCGGAATATTGTCAGGGCCCATAGTATCCGGTGTCTTCAGTCGTTTCTTGATATCACGCAGAGTGAATCGAATTGGCTGAAGTCTGGCATCTGTGATGCTGGGGACCTCAGGAGGAGGCTGAGATGGATCATCAGTTCGGTGCTTCGGGCTGAAGATTGTTGCAAATGCTTCTGCCTTATCTTCCGCACTAATGTGCTGGGCTCCCTCATCATTAAGGATGGGGATATTTGTGGAGCCACCTCCTCCAGTTAGTTGTTTAATTGTCCACCACCATTCACGACTGGATGTGGCAGGACTGCAGAGCTTAGATCTGATGCATTGGTTATGGGATCGCTTAGCTCTGTCTATTGCATGCTGCTTACGCAGTTTGGCATGCAAGTAGTCGTCTGTTGTAGCTTCACCAGGTTGAAGCCTCATTTTGAGGCATGCCCTCCTGCACTCTTCATTGAACTCCTGGCTTGATGGTAATGGTAGAGTGGGGGATATGCCGTGCCATGATGTTATAGATTGTGGTTGAGTGCAATTTTGCTGCTGCTGATGGCCCACAGTGCCTCATGGATGCCCAGTTTTGCATTGCTAGATCTGTTCAAAATCTATCCCATTTAGCACGGTGAAAGTGCCACACAACACGATGGGCAGTATCCTCAGTGTGAATGCGGGACTTTGTCTCCACAAGGACTGTGCAGTGGTCACTCCTACCAATACTGTCATGGGCAGATGCATCTGCGACAGGCAGATTGAAGAGGACGAGGTCAAGTATGTTTTTCCCTCGGTTCCCTCACCACCTGCCGCAGACCCAGTCTAGCAGCTATGTCCTTTAGGACTCGGCGAGCTCGGTCAGTAGTGGTGCTACCGTTCCGTTCTTGGTGATGGACATTGAAGTCCCCCACCCAGAGTACATTCTGCACCCATGCCACCCTCAGTGCTTCCTCCAAGTGGTGTTCAACATGCAGGAGTACTGACTCATCAGCTGAGGGAGTGCGGTAGCTGGTAATCAGCAGGAGGTTTCCTTGCCCATGTTTAACCTGATGCCATGAGACTTCATGGGGTCCGGAGTCGATGTTGAGGACTCCCAGGGCTACTCCCTCCCTACTGTATACCACTGTGCTGCCACCTCTGCTGGGTCTGTCCTGCCGGTGGGACAGGGCATACCTGGGGATAGTGATTGCAGTGTCTGGGACATTGCCTGTAAGGTATGATTCCATGAGTATGACCATGTCAGGCTGTTGCTTGACTAGTCTGTGGGACAGCTCTTCCAACTTTAGCACAAGCCCCCAGATGTTAGTAAGGAGGACTTTGCAGGGTCGACAGGGCTGGGTTTGCCGTTGTCGTTTCCGGTGCCTAGGTCGATGCCAGGTGGTCCGTCCGGTTTCCTTCCTTTTTTTATTGATTTTGTAGCCATTAGATACAACTGAGTGGCTTGCTAGGTCATTTCAGAGGGCATGTAAGAGAATAGTATGTTTAAAAGTAAATTGCACAGCCAAAATACTAATGGGAACACTTCCTGAAAATAAAAGATGCATTATGTTATCGGATTTAAAAAGTTTTTTCATATTTTCAAATGTTATTATCAATTTTTCGTGCTCCTAGTAGATTGATCCCATTGATGTTATGGAGAATAATCACAAGCATGTTTTTTGGAATACTTGGTCAAGTGAAAACATACTACAGTGCAACAAAAATTTCATAGAGAAGGGAATATATTATATGCTGACAATGAAACTGAAATTGCAGATTCAGAATTTTTAATTTAGATTTTAAATTGTCGCCTGTTAAGGCGTGTAGGGAAATATTTTTTCTGGTATTACAAAACATCATTTTATGACTATTCCCGCTATATGATAAGGCTGATAAACTTTTGGATACACTAGTGAAAATACATACAATTCCTCTGGAATACAATTACAGTGGAAAATGTTTTCTGACATTTGTATTGTTTTTGAATTTTATGGTACATTGCTATTGCAAACGCATGTAAAATAATAGCTATTTGATCTTTGTAGGTGCACAGTGAAGGATGGATGATGATGAATTTGGAGGATTTGAGGTATGTATTAAAGCGTGCAGCATATGTTCATGTGTAGCTTCAGACTCTGTCTTTTTGTTAAGTTAAGCATTGGACATGTACCATACAAGTAATGGGTGGTACAGTGTGGTGGAATACTGTGGTTTGTTTTTGGAATCATGTTTAGAATTCAGCCCAGACAGATGGGAATAAAAATCTTAGCTAGCTTCAGGCAGTGAAGGTTTGAGTTGGATTTTGGCAGTCTTACTGCAGTTCTCAGAAGAAACTGGTACACAAAATTGCTTTCACATTTGCTATGAAGGACCTCATTCTGGATAATTACCAAGACAAGATGAATGGTAATTTCTTCTGGAGCTACTCATGGAGGGGACCAAGTGTTTTTGTTGCACCCCCTCATAGGCTGCCCTTATATTTAAGAAGAAACTCTGGATGCAATATTTGATGACATGCTTTTAATTGATCTTGGTTTGAATTTTATATTTGTGATTATCAAATAAAAAAGATGTTAATGCTCGGGAGTGGAACCCATTTCTGTTCTTTACACTGTTGTAGTCAGATGAGGAGGGGTTGAAGGGGTTCCCTCTTTTCCCTCCCCTTGTTAGACCACAGCAGGTTTAATTCTTTCTTAAAGTGGATGTACTAGCCAATTCAGTAGGTGTTTGGTTCTTATGATCAAAGCAAGTAAGTAATCAGACTGATTTTCTTGAATTAACAAAGAAAGAGATTACCTTTTATTGTACCTAAATGAACTAATAAAGTAATGAACAACGTGCCAACTTTCACTCACACACACACACACTAGAGGTTTACATGCATACACACAAATAGGTTACAGAGTGGGGAAAGGAAGATTGGTTGAGTTAGAGTCCATAAAAAGGTATACAGTCTGTGGGGTTTGGTGACTCGGCTGGATTCTAGCTAAATCCGGTGGTCCTGAGGCTTTTAGTTTGAAGAGGTGGATGACTGGTGAGTTTCTTGGAGACAGTGATTTTACTTATTTAGAGATACAGCACTGAAACAGGCCCTTCGGCCCACCGAGTCGGTGCCGACCAACAACCACCCATTTATACTAATCATACATTAATCCCATATTCCCTACCACATCTCTACCATTCTCCTACCTACACTAGGGGCAATTTACAATGGACAATTTACCTATCAACCTGCAAGTCTTTGGCTGTGGGAGGAAATCGGAGCACCCGGCGGAAACCCACGCGGTCACAGGGAGAACTTGCAAACTCCGCACAGGCAGTACCCAGAACTGAACCCGAGTCGCTGGAGCTGTGAGGCTGCGGTGCTAACCACTGTGCCGCCCAAGTGGGTGATTTCCTCCAACAGGGTTTCGAATTGTTGCCTGCGTATGCAGAAGTGGTCAGTGAACAGGCAGGATTTGAAAGCTTTCAAGCTGGAATGGAAAGAGAGAGAGAGGGACCCCCACTTAGGGTCTCCTCATGTCAGAGTCTAGTTGCCTCTCCTCTGCTAGAGAGAAAAACGCCAGCTTAAAAACCGTAGATGGGGAGGGGCTTGTGACATGACATTCACTCAGTGATTCAAACAGAGCAGTTAGCAGTATTTCTCTGTTTGCTGAGAGAGTAGGTAGTTCCTTTAAACTTTCTGGGTCTTGGTTCTTGCTGGGGAATGCAGACATTTTGTCTCCTCATTGTCCTTTGCAATGTAGCAGTGTAGCAAACTAGGTGATCATCTTAAGCTGAAAGGATGACTTTGCTGGCAGCTTGTCTCGTAAAAAAATTACAAGTTCAGATCTCCAGCCAGTGGACACAAGAAAATTATCATTCAACAAAACACATTGGCATAACAACACACATATCAGCCCACCCCAACTTAACAGTTGGAAAACTCTCTCTTCCACTGCCTTAATGATGTGTTTGTATCCCATTCTTTAGTACACCAGTGTGATTTTTTTTTTCTTTGCATACATTAGCCACTCAGTCAAATCTTTGGCTTGTAAGCAATTTTATATTGTGATAACTGAGTTGAGATTGCCCAAATTAATTTCAAGTGGAATTTTTGCAACCAGCAGAAAGAAAAATGCTTCATTCCATCAGTCTGGTCTGGATTCAAACTCATCTTTCAAAGAGAAAAAGATAATGTGCCAAATCATACTGTATGATTCAGTATATAAAAAAAATATTTTTCACCGTCCACTCTTAGTGTATTGTAGGGTCCCATATTGGAATGTGAAGGACTTAAAGCACAATTTTCAGTGGTATGTTTCACAAAGTCCCGTTTAACTGTGTGTGTACCTGGCCAAAGGGTTGAACCTTTTGGCACCTCTGAGCATTTAATTTACTCATTGAAGGCCCAAAGCAAGACTGTCAGCTTCCTTGAATGGATATAAATTGGCTCTTCAGTTAATCTTAGAGTACCTTCTCACCTCCTGCTTGATTGGAACTGGCACTTATTGAGTAAATTGTTCAGATTAAAAGTGCTCATTATTTTGAAAAGGAAAAGTCATCAACGCCTCAGAATTCTTTAATAGAAGTAAATAATTAGCAGTTCAACAGAGCTCCTTTGATCAGTGATCTTCACAGTTTTCTTCCATTCTGCGCCTCCCCAAGCTTTGAGTAACAGGCCAATTGTAGTAGCCAACCAGGCTCTGTTCAACTAACACAGCACAGACCACAGATTGTAACTGTGATCTTACTGGTCTGTATGGCTCAAAGCAACACTACACAGTGAATTTACCCACTGAATCATCAAGAGAGGCAATATTTTTACTCAGCACAGCACAGAATGTTTTTATAGCTTTGAATGTGCGCCTTGAAGGCAGCATGGCACAAAAACATTATTTTAGATAAGTGAAATTTAAATTACTCTTGATGTCCACTCACATGGGAAAATAAGACTTTTCTGTGACAGCTGCTTCAAGGGCAAAGTGGAAGTTAGTTTTGCACAGGGTGCAGAGGATTCATTCCATAATGAGCAACTGTGTTCAAAAATGAAACATCCCATCAAGATATGACTTCAGGACATTTAATGTGCCTAACTGCATTCAGATGGACATTTTATAAACTGGTTTCCAAGACAGCCCCTAGCTAACTTTAACCAAACACTTTCTCAGCTTTCATTTGGATTTGCCTTTTTATTCTGTACAAGTTCTGATGACTCTTCATTCTTTTGTTAAATATATTTAGGAAATAATTCAGTACTGCCAAATTGAACTTTACTTTTTTAAAAAATATGCTTAGGCAGCAGAGAGCTTTGAAGATGGTGAAATGGGAACACAGTCTGTCTCACCAGCTATCCCCTGGGCAGCATTTTCTGCAGGTAAGTGAATCTTATAAATCTATTGACTCTACCTGGGTGATTTTAAACCTATTTTAAGTAGTGTATTTTGTATTGAATTCTTAATTGGAAAATAGAAAACTTTCTTGTACATATGTATTGTGGCAGAAGGTTCTTTTTTTTAGAAAAAGTAATGTCAAGTGATATCACTCGAACTTAGCAGGTAACTGTCATGCAGTGCCATAAATGATTCACATTTCATAATCTGGCGCTTGCCTATCTTGCATGGGCCAGTATTATCTTGGCGACGGGGATCCCGCCAGTGGGCCAAAAGGCAGCGGGAGACCCTGCCTTGGCTCTCTGACAGACCCCCGGTGGAATTCCATGGCGGGCAGCCAATTAACTGCCCACCATTCGGGGGTGCATCCCTTTCAGGGATAAGCTCCTGCCTCCAGAGTGGCCAGCCAGTCGGAGGGCTGGCAGCTCTGCAGTACCAGTAGCGCTGCCGGAGGTGGTGGCTACTGCTGGTACTACAGGATGAAGATGACCCCGGGATGCAGATAAGTGGGGTTGGGGTCTCTGGGCCAGTCAGGCAGGCCTCGGCGTGGGGGAGGATTAGTTGTGGGGTGTCTTGCTGCGGGGTGGCCATCCAATCCGGGGGACACCCTCCGTACACCATGGACTGCCCCCAGATGAGAGACCCCTCCCGAACTTGCTGAGAACCGCCAGATCTCATCTCTGGGTGTCTGTACGCAACATCGGGCCTCCCCGACGTTGGTGAAGTGGGAATGGGGGTGGGAAGCTGTCCTTAAGCGGCCATTAATAGGCCGTGGGCAGGAGAGCCATCCTCTGACTTCCCCGCCACGGGCAAAATGGGGGGCAGGACAATGCGGTCTTGCTGCCTGACTCCACCCCACACCATTTTGTCTGCCCTCCCTGCCTCTGTTCCTGTTTCCAAGGGCAGGACAAAATCCTGACCCATATGTCTGGAGAGCTCATGTTTGTTTTGCAAATGCATTATAATAAATATTGCTGTTGTAAACTCATAGTGATCTTTTATATTAGTGGTTCAGCGTACTGATATTTAAACTAGTTCTTGATCATGCTCACTTGCTGTGGACTGATAAATTTTCTTCCTGCCACCCCTCCAAAATAGCCAGTTGTGCATGTGGTGCACAATATCTATTATTACCAATGCATCTGCGTATTTGAACTGCAGTCTAATTATTGTCATTCAATTGCCACTAATTTCTGGATTGTTACTTTACCTATAGCTTCATATGTTCTCTTCAAAAGGTTGTAATTTCCAAATTGCAGACCAGCAAAAAATCTGCTTTGGTTACCAAACATTTGGTTTACAGACCAAACCATTGAAGATCTCAAGCTTTGAATGGAATCACATCTGGGAAATTTTGATAAGTCCTTCACACAGCAATGTGCTACGATGCAGATATAAATGGTAATATTCAAGAAGCTAGTTTGCTTCTTTTCTCTGCTGAGAAGGTCGGGAGTGAGCAGAATATTCCTAGTTTTCCCACAATATTACTCTGAAACCTGCTGGTAGGAGGTGTATGAAAATAGCTTTGGGTGATCCTTCCCCACCGAGACGAAATGCCTGGAGTGCCACGACTCAAAGCAGATCTCAGTTTATGGCAGATCACATTGGTGCAGCTCTGTGGTTCCAATGCATTGTGCAATCATGTTATATGTCGTAAATTGTTTTGATGGTTAGGTAAGTGGATTTATAATGGACTTGCTTTATTTTTTAATAGTGGCCTGCTCCACCAGATATTCTTACTCTTAACTGCTTCAAACAAAAATCATATTTTATCCTTGGTTGCATGTTGCAAATACATGTATGCTAGATATACCATGCTTGTGTGTATATATGAAAGAAACAACACCAGAGGGGAGTGATGAACAGGAGGAGAAACAGGTTTAAGGCTTGATTTCAAGTTCACTGTTGGCTAGACTTGGGGGACATCAACAATACTGTCAAACATAGTCTTCAGTTAAGTCTGATTTAAATGATGGTTGTATTTCCAGCATTTTGTGGTCTTATTTTATGTTTATGGCATTCATTTATTTTCCTTTTATCTCAAAATTTAGAAATTTATAGGGCAAATAGAGGCTTGTGTTTTTCTTTTCAGTCAAATTCTCAAATTCTGTATACCACTGTATGTATGCTAACAAGTGGGTCATGTCTCCCGTTTGTTCTAGTTTCTGTATTCAACTACACTGCACTGAAAGTTTTTCTTCTCCATTCTTATGTGTACCTTCAGTCATACCCCTTCACCACTATCCAGATGCCTGCAATGTGTTTTACACACTGGGATCACTAACTGCAAATACATGTACATTAATGTGGGCACTGTTGTTATAACCAAACTAAATTTTCCCAAGATTGAAATCTTTTGTTTTACTTAGATGAGTTAGAAATGGCTGGAAATTGCCAAAATCAATTATATTGATATAAATGTGCCTACCTTTACTGAGGTAAGTCTTCTAGTTACATAACAGAGAAGTGATTTTTGATCCATTTACTGATTGGGAATGGCAGCTTAGGTGAGTTCTATAAAGGTTCGCTAAAGATGTTTAGGCAAGGTTTTCAATTGTCTGACTTGTAGTAGGAATTAGTTACATTTTGGATATACTTAATAAATGTTTGCATTACAGTAATGTTTCAGATGAAAGAAAAATCCGTTCATTTCTGCTTCAAGAAGCATTGTATGGCTATATGATAGTTTAGAATGAAACTAATGAATATTGCAATGAATGTTGTTGATACTGTGGGTTGAAAGAGTTGGTATTGGAATAATTTCAGTCATTACTGAGGGAATGCTTATTTTCAATGCAAGTATTTTTCTGCTGACTTTGTATCTTTTAAAAGTACAGGTATCATGCAATCTTGGCGTTAGATTTCTTTTTAAGTAATGATATATGCCAAAAGTAAACCTTGTACAAACAGTGAACAGGATATTTTGATCAAGTATCAGCAATATTGAATTCAAGTGAAAAATGCCCCAGGGTTGCATGTGGTCTTTTCAGATTTATAGAACATACAGGTCTTTGGCAGTTGATTTAAATCACTCATGGGGAAAACGAGCATGAATATTGAATGGAGGTATTCAAGGCTTGATTCCTGGAGTTAGCACCTGTGTAGGTAAGTGGCTAGGCTGGGGTTTGAGATGTTGTGTAGGGAAGCATAATTAAATATGTATTCCTATAATTTTGGTTTAGTTGTTTTTATTAAAAAAAACTGGAATTTTAAGTAACATGTATGCTATTTAAAGATAAAAGGAACTTCAGTTAAGTTTTGGGCAGGCCAGGATGGAAAGGGGCTCAGTGGTAACCCTGCCATAACATAATTCTTTCTGATCTACTCTATGAATTCTGCACTAAACCCTTATCCATATTTTAAATGGATTCCAGACATGCTAACAAGTGATGTTCTGTGCTTTTATATACAACTTCTGCATGTTCATTATTACTAGGGCCCTACCAAATTCACAGTCAAATTTTACAAATTTCGCAGTCACAGCATTTTAAGAATTGTGAATTTCACAATTTCATGTATTTAAATTGTAAATTTCACATTGTCGCAACAAACCATGAAAATTATCTATTTAAAACAAAAAAAAGACGAGAGGTTTCTGGTTTCAAATGGTATTTATTGTACACTCTCTTTTTTCTTCTTTGGCCTCCTTATCTCGAGAGACATTGGGTAAGCGCCTGGAGGTGGTCAGTGGTGTGTGGGGCAGCGCCTGGAGTGGCTATAAAGGCCGACACTCTCAAACTGCTGTAAAAAGCTGACTCAAAATAGGTAGCATTCTTTACTTACTGAAGTCAGTGGTTGAATGTGAGCATAGAGCAACCTGAACTGTCTCTTTCTTTCTTCATTCCCTGTCTGTGTGCTGTGAACACCTGCCTGTGTTTAGATACAGCTCTCTCCATGTCCACAGAGTTTGTTGGAATTGTCAGACTGTGCCATGCTATCCTTGCAAGGTGGAGGATTCTGTATTCCACGAGTTCCAAAACTGCAGCACAGGCAATCTACTTCTTTTGCAATTCTATTGTAAGCAGGAATCTCCAGCCTACAGTTCTTGTCAAAGCCAGGAATCGCATCAAACAAGTTTAAATCCACCATCAACAGGTGCATTTGTGCAGGGTCAAAGATGCGCACAGTTTTCAGGATTGCTGCAGAAGGTTGTTGAGATCTCTGATTCGCTTTTTCTTCACCGCTTGACTCTTCCCCGTAGCAGTTATATTGTTTGAGCTTCTCTGTCATGCAAGAAAACACCTGTTGAATACACGCATTTAATTTAGCGCCATCCGAGTGTTGTTCATTTGACTGTACTTCAGTCCAGAGCAGTACATCCTTTATTGTAAGCTTTGTGGATTGCAATGTGTCGCGATTCAAACCAAGTGATTAAATCCATCAGTCGTGTAGTATTCTTGGCAACAAACTGAACCTCATCATTAAGCTGAGCATCGTTTAGAAGGGTTGCAATGTCTCTTAAAATCTGTTTTCTGTGTCAGTGTGAGCTCTTCTGTGATGAAGTCTGAGTGGTATTTCAGGTGAGCTGCATGTTACTGTACTGCCCAAAACCAAGAATTCCAACATGTAATTACTAGCTCTGGAGGAAGGGCAATGTTTGTTCTCCAATTTCAGCCATTTCAGCCGCCTTTGCAGTGTGTTGCCTGTATTGAAGCTTGCGGCTAGGGCAGTGTTTGAAGATCTTTTTAATGTAGCTGACCAGTTTTCCGACTTTACCAAACTTGTTGTTCCACAGCTCGCTGACAAGAGAAATTATATGTGCATTACATGTAATTGGACAGAATTAGGCATGGGCATTAGACTTTGGAGCACAGATTTGAAAAGATTTGTCATGTCAGTTGTATTGTCACTAATGAAAGCAGACACTTTGTTGAATTCCGCCCCATATTTTGAAATGGTTTTGATTATCGCTTGGGAAACTGTGGTGTAATTAACAGCTTCTAAGTGGGCACAGTCTGCAAGCACTGTTCTTAGCTTTTGTACATCTTTGGCCTTACCAGAAATAAAATCAAATAAAACATGCAGCACATGCTCATCAGTGGATTCATCACAAATAATTGCAAAAGACTCACATGCTTTAATCTGAGACTTCATCTCCTCACAATGTGTAGCAAAAACCTTTGGTGGGTAGTCCTGTTGTAGTTTATTTGCACCTGGCAAGCAATCACCATTTTGTACATTAAAGTTAAATGAATACCTGCAGCTTTGGATGATCAAGTTTTTCCAATGGTATGTTCGCGCTTGCAAAAGCATCCACAAGTTCCGTTGTAATCAACTGACGATTTCCTGAGCTCTGTGTTGACTTCTTAAAAAGAGATGAAATTGTAGCTTGTTTTTTTGCGTGTTCGTTTTCCTGCAGTGCGGTGTCAGATGCTTTCTGCCGCGATGGCTTTTGGACTCTGAGTGGCACTGAATCATTGCCTGCCGTATGTGATCTGATGAAACGTTGCAGCTTGCACAAAACAGTATTCCAGCATTGGCATGCAGAATTTGGCTTCCGAATTCTCTCACTCGATGTGCTGCAGTAATGGTTGTGGCCATTTTTGATATGCTCATTCTCACTTGCCTGCATGCTTGAGACTGCTTCTCTCAAAACTGCGCCAGAAGCCCTCCCATGTCTACCAATCAGCAAATTGAGCCTTGTGTCGGTCACTGAAATGTGCGACATTCACAACATGCCCAGCAATCGGCGAGGTGAGCCTTGTGTCAATGAATAAAATGCTCGAAGTTTGCAAAATGGCTGATTTCGTGGAGGACCCAAGATTTCACGATAGACCAAAACTTCACGGTCCGTAACGCATTTTTCATGGCCATGAACTTGGTAGGGCCCTAATTACTACAAATTCAGAGGAGACCATTGCCTATCTCTGCATGTTGAGAGTGAGAGACTGGGAATCCTGGTCTTGAGCACAGCAAAGAGAAGGTGTGCAGAGCTGTATGTTGGAATATTAATGAACAGCAACAGGGAGGAGTAGGAAGCACATAGCGATCCAGGATGGGGCATAGAACCTGCTTCCCCATGCTCCATTTTGCTGTTCACTGCTAATCCCAACATACGGCTCCATTTACCAGATAAATATTTTTTCTTCTCTACGTTTAAAAAACGCCCCTAATTTTGTGCTATATTCCATTACTTGCAGGAAGAGGCCAAGCAGCAAATCTGCTCCAGTGCTGCTGTATAATGGGTCAATAATGTATGCATTAACAACCCACAGGTTGTGATTTATTTCATCTTCCTTCCTTTCATTCTGATTGGCAGCTTGGCTCAGCTGGTAACACCCTGACCTTTGAATCAGAAGATTGTGAGTTCAAGCTGCTCTTCAGGACTTGAATATCTAATCCACCACATTAAATTCATAATCCTTGTCCTCATTTGTAAATTCCACCAAGTCTTATGCGCATGTAAGCCGGCCCCTTTAAGTTACTGTGCAAAAATATTTAAAGAGGCCGCGCACTCCAAAATAACTAGACTGTACGTTGCTTATGCACCTTACATCTGCAATCTGCTCCAATCCTATTTTCCCTCTCTGAGTGCTGTGATTCTCGGACGCTGGCCTTCTGTACATTCTCCCTTCCCCTGTCCACTGGTGGCAGACACTTCAATTACTACTATACTTTGGAACTCCCTTCCTAAAACTTGCTACCCCTCTTCACACCTCTTAGAAACCTCCTCACAGCCCATCTCTTTGGAAAAGCTTTTTGTCACCCCTTATAATCTCTCCCTTCCTTACTCAGTATCTATTTCCTTACATCAGTTGTGAAATGTGTTGGAACATTTCTGTGTTGAAGACAAGTTGCTGAAATGTTGAACCTTGAAATGCTGAACCTGTGTCCTGCCTTTTTGCTCAGGTGGTTGTAAAAAAAAAACGCATGGCACTATTCAAAGAGAGCAGGGAGATCAGATATATAGAATTACATGGAATGTACAGCACAAAAATAGGCCATTCATCCCATCTGATCCACACGAGTCTCTTTCCATCCCTTTTCATCTAATCCTATCTGCATAACCTTTTATTCCTTTCTCCCTTAAATCAATCTATACTATTCACCTCAACTACTTAAGGTAGTGAATTCCACAGTCTAACCAATCTCTGGATAAAGAACTTTCTGTTGAATTCTCCATTTGATTTATTCGGCTCTCTCATATTTATGACCCCTAGTTTTGCACTTGCACAAAGTGGAAATATCCTCCCCATGTTTTCCCTATCAGGTCACCCATCAGTCTTCTCTTTTCTAGTGAAAAGAGCCCAGCCTGTTCAATCTTTCCTGATAAGTATGACCTCTCAGTTCTGTTATCATTCTTGCAAATATTCATTGAACCTTCTCCAGTGCCTCTATACCTTTTATTTAATATGGAGAACAGATCCATAATATAATGTATAAATGTTGGCTCCAGTTGTGATGGGAATATTCAAACAGTTGCCCTGAGGATTGTACTAAATATGGAATGCTATTGATGTATTGAAGATAGTTCAAAGAGCCACAAGCAGGATAATTACAGGATTTGGAGCTCCAAATTATGAAGAGATGCTCTCCAAACTGCACCTGCTTTTATTAGAAAAGAGATCGAAAGGATATGGTTCAGATCTTCAGCTTGATGAGAGGTGTAGGAAATGAAGATAAAAACAGAATATTTAACTTATACAGTGAGCACCATAGCTCACTGTAGTGGTGACTTACTCCAGAATTCTATATTCTCTTGAGAACAATTCTATAACTCCAATTCAAGTAGCTTGTTGATTACAGCCAAAAGCTGTAGTCCATTGCCTGTATTATTGTGCCCTGGGGTTAAATGTACTTTTATAAACAGGAAATCACTGATGTTGGGGAAAGTCCTGTCTGTTGTCTCCTGAAATCACTCGTTAAAGGCTGTCCTCCATGAAGCAAGCAATAGTGAAAATATTTCTACCATATGATGGTTCTTTGCTAATTGCATTAGCTTTACAGGCTGAATACAAATGCTTCTAGGAATTTCAAATAATTCTATGAATTGAAGGCTCTAGACTAGGAATAATGTTACAATAAATGTGTAGATACCGAGATTATATGTTTTTTTTTATTTGTTCGTGGGATGTGAAAATCGCTGGCAAGGCCAGTGTTTGTCACCCATCCCTAATTGCCTTTGAGATGGTGGTAGTGAGCTGCAGCCTTGAACCGCTGCAGTCCATGTGGTGTAGGTACACCCACAGTACTGTTAGGAAGGGAGTTCCAGGTTTTTGACCCCGTGACAGTGAAGGAACGACGATATAGTTTCAAGTCAGAATGGTGTGTGGCATGGAAGGGAACTCGCATGTGCTGGTGTTCCCATTGCATCTGCTGCTGTTGTCCTTCTAGATGGTAGAGGTCGTAGATTTGGAAGGTGCTGTTGAAGGAGCCTTGGCGAGTTGCTGCAGTGCATCTTGTAGGCAGTACACACTGCAGGCATGGTGCGCCAATGGTGGAGGGAGTGAAAGCTGGTAGATGGGGTGCCAATTAGTGGGCTGCTTTATCCTGAATGGTGTCGAGCTTCTTGAGTGTTATTGGAGCTGCACTTATCCAGGCAAGTAGAGTATTCCATCACACTCCTGTCTTGTGCCTTGCAGATGGTGGACAGGCTGGGGGAGTCAGGAGGTGAGTTACTCACCACAGAATTTCCAGCCTCTGACCTGCTCTTGTAGCCACAGTATTTATGTGCTGGTCCAGTTGGGTTTCCGGTCAGTGGTAACCACAGGATGTTGATAGTGGGGAATTCAGCAATGGTAATGCCGTTGAATGCCAAGGGAAGATGGTTAGATTCTCCCTTGTTGGAAATGGTCATTGGTACTTAAGTGGCAAGTAACATTCGAGCCACACATTATCACAAGCCTGAATGATGTCCAGGTCTTGCTGCATGCGGGCATGAACTGCTTCAGTAGCTAAGCAGCCACAAATGGTACTGAACACTGCGCAATTATCAGCAAATATTTCCATTTCTGACCTTATGTTGGAGGGAAGGTCTTTGATGAAACAGCTGAAGATGGTTGGGCCTAAGATACTACCCTGAGGAACTCCTGCAGCGATGTCCTGAAGCTAAGATGCTTGGCCTCAATCATCTTCCTTTATGTTAGTTATGACTCCAGTCAGTCGCAAATTTTCCCCTGATTCCCATTGACTTCAATTTTGCTAGGGCCCCTTGGTGCCACACTCAATCAAATGCTATCTTGATGTCACTCTCACTTCACCTCTTGAATTCAGCGTTTTTGTCCAGGTTGGACCACGGCTGTAATGAGGTGTGGAGGCATTTCGCCCTGGCAGAACCCAAACTGAGCATTGGTGAACAGCTTGTTGTTGAGTAAGTGCTGCTTGATGGTACTGACAGTGACACCTTCCATCACTTTGCTGATGATTGTGGGTAGACTGATGGAACCGTAATTGGCTGGATTGGATTTGTCCTCCTTTTTGTGGATAGGACATACCTGGGCAATTTTCCAAAATTTATGGCAAATGCCAATCTTGTAACTGTACTGGAACAGCTTGGCTAAGGGTGCAGCTATTTCTGGAGCACAAGTCTTCAGTACAACAGCTGGGATGTTGTCAGGCCCATAGCCTTTCCTGTATTCAGTGCCTTCAGCTGTTTCTTAATGTCAGGTGGAGTCAATTGAATTGGCTGAAGACTGGCATTTGTGATGTTGGGGACCTCAGGAGGAGGCTGAGATGGATCATCCACTCGGCACTTCTGGCTGAAGATGGTTGCAAATGTTTCAGCCTTGTCTTTTGCAATAGCATGCTGGGCTCGCCCATTATTTGAGGATGGGGATATTTCTGAGCCTGCTCTTCTGGTTAGTTGTTTAATTGTGGCCATTTGTGACTGGATGTGGCAGGACTGCAGAACTTTGATCTGATTCCTTGGTTGTGGGATTGCTTTGCTCAGTCTATGGCATGCTGCTTCTGGTGTTTAACATGCATGTAGTCCTGTGTTGTAGCTTCACCAGGCTGGCGCCTCATTTTTGTGTATGCTTGGTGCTGCGCCTGGCCTGCTCTCCTGAACTCCTCATTGAAACAGGGTAGGTCCCCTGGTTTGCTGGTAATGGTAGAGTGAGGGATATGCTGGGTTATGAGATTATAGATTGTAGTTGAGTACAATTCTGTTGCTGCTGATTACCCACAACACCTCATGGCTGCCAGTTTTGAGCTGCAAGATCTATTCTGAATTAATCCCATTTTGCACAATGGGAGAGGCACACAACACGATGGAGGGTATCCTCAATGTGAAGATGGGACTTCGTCTCCAGAAGGACTGTGTGATGGTCACTTACCAGCACTGTCATGGATAGATGTATCTGCAACAGGTAGATTGGTGAGGACAGGGCCAAGTAGGATTTTCCCTCTTGTTGGTTCTCTCTCTTCACCTGCTGCAGGCCCAGCCTGACAGGTATGTCCTTCAGGGCTCGGTCAGTAGTGGTGCTCCTGACCCACTCTTGGTGATGGACATTGAAGTCACCCACTCAGAGTATATTCTGGGCCCTTTCCTCAGTGCTTCTTCCAAGTGGTGTTCAACATGTAGGAGTACTGATTCATCAGCTGAGGGAGGGAGGTAATCAGCAGGAGGTTTTCTTGTCCATGTTTAACCTGATGCCATGAGACTTCATGTGGTCTGGAGTCAATTTTGAGGCCTCCCAGAGCCACTCCCTTCTGACTGTGTACCACTGTGCCGCTGCCGGTGGGACAGGGTATGCTCATAAGTGGTGATGGCAGAGTCTGGAATATTGGTTGTAAGGTATGATTTGGTTGTTGCTTGACTAGTCTGTGGGACAGAACTCCCAATTTTAGCACAAGTCCCCAGATATTAATGAGGAGGACCTTTGCAGGGTTGACAGGGTGTCCTTTGTCATTTCCGGTGTGATGCCGAGTGGCTTTACTGGAGCAATTTGATTCAACTGAGTGGCTTGCTGGACCATTTCACGGAGCTGTTAAGAGTCAACGACATTGCTGTGGGGGGACTGGAGTCACACACAAGTCAGGCCGGGTAAGGACCACAGATCAGATTTCCTTCCCTAAAGGGCATTAGATGGATTTTAACAACATACCGATAGTTTCAAAGTCAACATTACTGAGATTAGCTTTTTAATTCCAGATTTATTAATTGAATTTAAATTCCACCAGCTGCTGGGCCTCTTGTTTACTAGTCCACTAACATTACCATTATGCTGTTGTTCCAGTGTTCTTCAGAGGAAGAATTAAAACAAAACAGACAGGGGTTCTAGCTTAAATCAATTCTGGTTTGAATGGAGATCTGTTGCATTCCATTACTTTGAAACAAGCTTCAGTAGAAGCATAATGATGAGAAACCACTTCATTTTTTTCAGCAAGTATTAAAAATGTATAGGCTACCAATTAGGCAGTTTTCATTTGGAAAATGGGTGTATTTTGTATAATGGTAAAGTTTAAACAACAAATATGAACAACTTATTCTGGAAATACTTGGGTCAGGCAACAGCTGTTTCTCTTTCTGGAGGTGCTACCAGACCTGTTTAATATTTTCAGCATTTTCTGTTTATATTTCAGATTTCCAATATCCATAGTAGTTTGCCTGTTGTATCAAGTTTAAATAATAGTTTGGCTTAGTGTATACCAGCTGTAAAATCCATTAACTGATTTTCTTCAGTTGCTGTGGACTCGACGGGCCAAATGGCCTCCTCCGGTGCCATTATGACTCTAAACTATCAGCTCCTTGTCTTGACATATGAGTGTTACTGGGGGAGGTGGATGATGAAGGTAACTGGGTAAGTTGGCAGCAAAGTGGAAATTCAGGTTTTGTCTCTTTATGTCATCTTGTGGCAGCAATATAAGACTCAACAGTGCTTCAAGGAGGTGAAAATACTTTGTATAAAGTTCTCCTTCACTCTTCACCAGCTCTGTCTAGGTAAGTGATACACAAATGTCAACTTGGCTCAGTTGGTAGCACTCTTGCTTACTGAGTCAGAAGATTGTGAGTTCAAGCCCAACTCCAGAACTTGAACGTTTAATCTAGACAAACACCTTAGTGAAGTACTCATTGTCAGAACTGCCATCTTTCAGTTGAAACCTTAAATCAAGAATCCATTTGTTGTTTCAGTGATGGGAAATAAATAATTTGATATGCTATTTCAAAAAACAAAGTTCTTCTGGTGTCCTTGCCAACATTCCTCATTTAACAAATGCTACCAAAATACTGAGAGATCATTGCAGTTTGTGGAACTATGCTGTGTATTTTGGGATATCCTGAGGGCATGGTAATGTGCTGCAATTTTTGTTCCAGATTGCTTGTACAAAGTTCTCAATTCAGTATGAAAATCATTGTATCAAACACTGACCCTCTCTCTGACCCAGTTTCACCACTTCTATTGAGGATTACTCAATGAGAAGCCTTGTCCACGGTGTGAGGCTGTGTTGGCTGTAGTTTAATAGCTGGAACTGAAACAATAGCCTGGAATACAATATTTATTTTGCTGTGTGTTGAAAACTCCCACTGTTGGTATGGGTGTGAATCTGACACTTCCACATGAGCTCCAGTAAGGGGATTTAATGCATCTATGTTCATTATCCTTGCTGCATATAAGGTACTCCATCTTCCTCTGAAACACTGCTGTTCAGTGCACACTTCCATTTAAAATTTTGTCCTGCTTGGAAAAGAAATCTGTCTGGCAGAAGTTAGGTGGCAGTGTTTAATGTGTCTCAATTATTACAACTATGGGAAAGTATAATAATCATACTTTCTATGGAAGCAGACTCCCTCCATCAAGATCTGTCATTTCGGTTGACTTGTCGAGGAATCGTTCTGCTTGGCCTCTGAACCTGGAAACTTCAGTAACAGATGACTGAATACTGGATATATGGCACCAGTCAGTATTGAAGTTTACAGGCTTGGAAAGGAAGAAATGCTGTTCTGTATTGTTCCCTTCAGAGCTGCTTGCTGATGGTATCTTATTTGAGCAGCGCCATCTTTAGTCCTGGCAGCTGCCTGAACATCGCAGACTGTGATGTTTAAGTGGAAGAGGCTGCATTTGCGCATGTGCCAGTACAGCGCCACCCAGTGGTTGTGTTGTCAGCAAATGTAGCCATGTGCAATATGGATGCTGCGTTTCCTACATTACAACAGTGACTACACCTCAAAAGTGCTTCATTGGCTGTAAAGTGCTTTGGGACATCCTGTGGTTGTGGAAGGCGCTATATTGGTGCAAGTCTTTCTTTTTCTTGTAGCTTTACATGTATTAGATATCAGAAGATGCCAATGTGTTCAGAAACTATTTTTGCAATTGTCATTAGCGTACTATATTGTTACCTTTAATTTATCTTTGATTCTTATAATATTTTTTGCATTAGGGCCAGGAGTACAGCTGGCTCAAAGTTCTCCTCCAGATATCCTCAAAGACCAGACCCCACAATCTGTTGGAAACTACACTTCAAAACCTGCCCTCTCTCTAGAAGATGAGCCTGACTCTAACTTGAGAGTTGAATCAGTAGAAAATGTCTTTGTGGAACAAATGGTATCAGCAGAAAAGGTAGAGTATGCAAGCTTACTGTTGAATTTAAGGAAATGGATAACCTGGAAAAAAACGAAGTGCAGACTATTAGTTTAGTTTAGTTTAGAGATACAGCACTGAAACAGGCCCTTCGGCCCACCGAGTCTGTGCCGACCATCAACCACCCATTTATACTAATCCTACACTAATCCCATATTCCTACCACATCCCCACCTGTCCCTATATTTCCCTACCACCTACCTACACTAGGGGCAATTTATAATGGCCAATTTACCTACCAACCTGCAAGTCTTTTGGCTTGTGGGAGGAAACCGGAGCACCCGGAGAAAACCCACGCAGACACATTAAAGAGAACCTTTGACAAAGTACCACGTACAAAGCTGGTTAATGAAATTGAGGTTCATGAAATAGGAGGGTCAGTGTCTGTTTGGATTAAAAAATGGCTTAAGGACAGAAAACAGCGAGTTTGGTAAATGGTTGTTTTTCGGACTGGAGGATGGTAGACAGTAGTTCCCCAAAGTTCAGTGCTAGGGCTACTTTTTTTTTTGATATACGTAAATGACTTGGATATCGGAATACAGAGTAAAATTTCAAAATTTTCCCATGATACGAAACTTGGAGGTGTGGCAGACAGTAAGGATGTTACCAATCAGCTGCAACAGGACATAGATAACCTAGCAAAATGGGCAGACAAGAGGCAGATGGAATTTAATACAGGGAAATGTGAGGTGATGCATTTTGACAAAAGGGATAGGGAAAGGCAATATAGACTAAATGGTACAGTTCTAACGTGTGTATAGGTACAGAGGGACCTGGGAGTTCATGTGCATAGATCTTTGACGGTGGCAGGACATATTGAGAGAGTAGTTAGCAAAGCATATGGGATCTTGGGCTTCATAAATAGAGGTATTGAATTCAAAAGCAGGGAAGTTAAGTTGGATCTTTATAATGCTCTGGTTAGACCACAACTAGAGTATTGTGTCCAGTTCTGGTTACTGCACTTTCGGAAGCATGTGACGGTCCTTGAGAGGGTGCAGAAGAGATTTAACAGAATGGTCCCAGGGATAAGGGAATTTAGTGGCGCAGTGGCTAGCACTGCAGCCTCACAGCTCCAGCGACCCGGGTTCGGTTCTGGGTACTGCCTGTGCGGAATTTGCAAGTTCTCCCTGTGACCGCGTGGGTCTCCTCCAGGTTCTCCGGTTTCCTGCCACATGCCAAAGACTTGCGGGTTGATAGGTAAATTGGCCATTGTAAAAATTGCCCCTAGTGTAGGTAGGTAGTAGGAGAATTGAGGGAAGGTGGGGATGTGAGAGGGAAAATGGGATTAATGTAGGATTAATATAAATAGGTGGTTGATGGCTCAGACTCGGTGGGCCGAAGGGCCTGTTTCGGTGCTGTACCTCTCTGACTCTAAGTTGGGGTTGTTCTCCTTGGATAGATTTGATAGAAGTGTACAAGATTATGACAGGTTTGGATAGGGTAGACAAAGAAAATCTGTTCCCATTAGCTGATGTTACAAGAACTAGAGGACACAGGTTTAAGATTTTGGGAAGAGATGTAGGGGGGATGTGAGGAAGAACTTTTTTTTGCACAATGAGTAGTAATGACTTGGAACTCGTTGCCTATAAGGGTGGTGGAAGCAGAGATGACAAATGATTTCAAAAGGAAATTAGAAGGGCACTTGTGGGAAATAAACTTGCAGGGCTACGCGAATAGAGCTGGGGAATAGGACTGATTGGATTGCTCTACAGAGAGCTGGCATGGACCCGATCGGCCAAATGGCTTCCTTCTGTGCTGATGACTCTATGACTCATTGGCAGCTTCCTGGAGGTGGCATGACTGGTGTCATGGTGAAAGGCTCAGGAGTGTGAAACTCCTGTCTTGTACCTGTTGGCCCTGTGGGTAAAGAAGACCATTGTGCTGCTTCTGCCTGCTGCCCTGACATAGTCGACAATTAAATGGGCATGTTGATGCTACACTGATTGATGTTGATGGTGAGAGATGCTATTAAGTGATTTGGTGCAAATAGCCAGCACAATCACTTGTCAGCTGGTTACCCTACTGCCAGAAATCAGTTGAGTGCTTTTGAAAAATTAATCAGTTGCTGCATGGAATTTTCTTGAGGGGGATGATCAGCAACTTAGACAGCTGCTGTACTTGAGTTACATCAGAGTTGCACCAAGAATATTTAAATTAAGTAATCCCAGGAAACTTGTGTGTAACTTCCTCTGCTGATGAATAACTCAGCTCCAGAATAACAATGGCATAACTGACTTTGAGGAAATTCAAAACTATTGATTCAAAGTTTGCTTCACTGTAATTTCATCTGACTACTGGTGGGGAACCTTGCTGACTGGCAGCATATACCAGAAATTTGGGTACAGCTGCAGGTGGCTGAGGCACTGGACTGGAAGTGCCAAGTTGGAAAATTAACCGGAAAATGTGTACGCTCAGAATAAAAAGCAAATTAATGGTAGAAGTCGCAAATTACGTTGAAGCTTTAACCTTTTGATGTTAGTAGGATTTTCTTAACATCAAAGTAAAGCCTATTTCAATGTTCAGGTTATTCGGAATTCTATCAGATGAATAGCATTCTGTAAACCCTTTTCTCCAATGCAGGTATTTTGCTCAGTGCACACATTTGGAGGTGTTGGTGGGAAATGTAACTTCTCTGGCAAGCTCAAAATAAAAGTAACCGGTACATTCAGTTAAATGATCTTTCTTAAAAAGCTAATTTTCTCACCTCTTGTGCCGTTGTTTATTGAAGAGGGTCAGAAAGGGACACTCAGTAGCTTGACCCTAGAAACAAGGTTTGACTTGGGTAAATGGTACACTGATCTTGTTAGATTACAACCTTAAATACTATGACCAGTTCCAGTTACCTGAGGCATAAGGGAAGCATTGAAGGCATGGAGGTGGTGCAGAGCATTAAGTGAGGCTGATTCCTAGCAGCAGATAATTGAGTTATAAGGAAAAATTGAGAAATTTGGACCTTTTGCTCAAGAGGTGACGAAGAAAGAACCTCATGGAAATAATGAGTTTTACAGAAAAGGTAATTGAAGTTATTGCATGACTTTGGGACCGAAGGATTTCAAATCAAACTAATACAGACAAATTTAGGAGTGATGTCAGGAAGTTCATCTTCATATAATATGGGATCAAGCTTGATCTTTTAAGTAGGACAGTGGAGGCAAAAACCATGGACTCATTCAGGAAATAGATTGAAGTTGTCAGGGGAGAACTCTAGGTTTTTCTGGATGGCTGAGGTGGAATGTGCCAGATGGCACTCCTCATCCGTATCAATGTTATGGAAAAAAATGTTCAGAAAAATCCCTCAACCTTGCAGTTGGAGAAGTGCCTCATTTGTGTTCCCCAGGTAGCCTGGTTAAGGTCAAGAACTGCCATTTTCCAGTGCAGCGCACTCATAGAATTTTCTTTGGGGAAGGGGTGCAGTGCAGCATGGTGGCATCTCCGGATCCAATAATTTAATTTGAAGTAGTTACTTAAGCAGTAATGCGTCTGAGGAAGAATCTTGAGTTTTTATTTTTTATTTTATTTAGAGATACAGCACTGAAACAGGCCCTTTGGCCCACCAAGTCTGTGCCAACCATCAACCACCCATTTATACTAATCCTATATTAATCCCATATTCCTACCACATCCCCTCAATTCCCCTACCACCTACCTACCTACACTAGGGGCAATTTACAATGGCCAATTTACCTATCAACCTGCAAGTCTTTGGCTGTGGGAGGAAACCGGAGCACCTGGTGGAAACCCACGCAGTCACAGGGAGAACTTGCAAACTCCGCAGAGGCAGTACCCAGAATCGAACCTGGGTCACTGGAGCTGTGAGGCTGCGGTACTAACCACTGTGCCACTGTCCTGCCCAAACAGAAGTATTAAGTTCAGTGAATCTTTGTATACGTAAAGAGTGTTTTACTAGACTCTATCCCTATTTTCTGCATGTTCTGGAAAGGCAAGGTGGCAAATTTAAATGCAGCTTTGTAAAAATAATGGCCAAAAGCATTGAAAGATGTGTGATTGATGTAATAAGGTACTTTAAGCAAATCATTGGAAGACTTTAGTTGCAATAAGCTTTTAAAACTGCATTCTTGTAATATCAAAACCAAAATTCTTTATATATGTGACAATGCAGAGCTGCAGTTCCATCTAGTTTCTTGGCGTCATTTTAAAATCTGCTTTACTTCTGGGTTTTATTCAGTTCAGCAATTGGTGCTAGTGTTAAACATTTTGTGCCTACTTTTTAAGTTCAATGTTGATAAATCTGTGTGAAATGTCACAGCTTTGCAGGAGGAAGCTAAGGGCTGCAAGCTGCTTGTTCCAAGTGTGTATAATACATTGGTAAAATTTGCAATCGATAGTTCAGGAGGCACAGATTTGTTTCAATAACAAAGTTGAAAGCATCACTACAGATAATTTTGTGTTCTCATATTTGTCAGATCATAAATTTTTATTTTAGTTGTTGCTTTATGGTGTACAGTTCGTTAATCATTGAAAATGGTTTTATACTGAAAATACAGGGTCAGCAAATGTCAGAACCATCACTGGACATTGTAGCTGCGCCGACAAGCTTACATGAAGAAATAGATCCTCAACAATCTGCAGATGTCCCTGCAGGCCACGCAGTGCCAATAGAAACAAACAAAATGCGAGCACACTACAAAGAAACACTAGAAAATATGGAAGCAAAGCTTTCTATTGCAGAAAAGGAAAAGTACAGAATGAAAAAGGTACTGTTATACTTTGTGTAAAAGTGTATGTTGTGTTTTATAGTTAAAAAATATTCCATAATTAACAAGAACTGGGATGATGTCTGATTTTTATTCCTATAAGGTGGCACTTAGCGATATTATTATCAACAGTTAGCAATTATCTGAAAATCTGAAATTTATATAAGTTAACTGACACATTTTGGGAGAGTTTTTTCAGAATATCTTTAGATTTCCTTGTAGTGTGCTGTTAGTCAGAGATAGTTTGGGTCTTTTAGCAGTGTTCTGTTTAGTTACTTAAATTGACTTGATATTACTACCTTATTTGTTCTCATGGTCTTGGCTTTTTTTTGAGGGCTTTGTTTATTTGGCTGGAGGGACTGAAAAGACTGTAGGGATGGCTGCTTGGCTGCAAAGCTGAGGTTGGAATCGTTCTGTTGTGTCAGGTCAAACCTGTTCCACTGCATGCCACTTGTCAAGTGTTTTGTTACTCTGAACTCCAACATTTGGGAGTCGGGGGAGAGTTTATTGCGGCTTGTGCGTCTGCTATGCATGACTGTATTAAATACGTTTTGGGTTTTCTGCCAGAGCTGCTTTGTGGCCTCCTGTGCCTGTTGCTCATTCTTTTTTTGTTCTTTCTGCTCATGTCACTGCCTTGTCTCATTTTGTTTGTGTGTCTTTCTGACACTTTTCTTCTTTGGCCTCCTTGTCTCGAGAGACAATGGGTATACACCTAGAGGTGGTCAGTGGTTTGTGGAGCAGCGCCTGGAGTGACTATAAAGGCCAATTCTAGAGTAACAGACTCTTCCACAGGCGCTGCAGATAAAATTGGTTATTGGGGCTGTTACACAGTTGGCTCTCTCCTTGCACTTTTTTCCTGCCAACTGCTAAGTCTCTCTTTAGCCCCACCTTTATGGCTGTCCACCAGCTCTGGCGATCACTGGCAACTGACTCCCACGACTTGTGGTCAATGTCACAGAACTTCATGTCATGTTTGTAGACATCTTTAAAGCGGAGACATGGACGGCCAGTTGGTCTGATACTTGTGACGAGCTCGCTGTACAATGCATCCTTGGGGATCCTGCCATCTTCCATGTGGCTCACATGGCCAAGCCATCTCAAGCGCCGCAGGCTCAGTAGGGTGTATATGCTGGGGATGTTTCTGCCTCGAGGACTTCTGCGTTGTAGATACGGTCCTGCCACCTGATGCCAAGGATTCTCCGGAGGTAGCGAAGATGGAATGAGTTGAGATGTCCCCTTGGCTGACATACGTTGTCCAGGCCTCACTGCCGTAGAGCAAGGTACTGAGGACACAGGCTTGAAACACTCGGACTTTTGTGTTCCACGTCAGTGCGCCATTTTCCCACACTCTCTTGGCCAGTCTGGACATAGCAGCGGACGCCTTTCCCATGCGCTTGTTGATTTCTGCATCTAGAGACAGGTTACTGGTGATAGTTGAGCCTAAGTAGGTGAACTCTTGAACCACTTCCAGAGCATGGTCGCCGATATTGATGGATGGAGCATTTCTGACGTCCTGTCCCATGATGTTCGTTTTCTTGAGGCTGATGGTTAGGCCAAATTCATTGCAGGCAGCTGCAATCCAGTCGATGAGTCCCTGCAGCCACTCTTCTGTGTGGGATGTTAATGCAGCATCGTCAGCAAAGAGGAGTTCCCTGATGAGGACTTTCCGTACTTTGGTCTTCGCTCTAAGACGGGCAAGGTTGAACAATGTGCCATCTGATCTTGTGTGGAGGAAAATTCCTTCTTAAGACTTGAACGCATGTGAGAGCAGCAGTGAGAAGAAGATCCCAAACAGTGTAGGTGCGAGAACACAGCCCTGTTTCACGCCACTCAGGATAGTAAAGGGATCTGATGAGGCGCCGCTGTGCTGAATTGTGCCTTTCATATTGTCATGGAATGAGGTGATGATACTTGTTAGCTTTCGTGGACATCCGATCTTTGCTAGTAGTCTAAAGAGATAACGTCTGCTGATGAGGTCAAAGGCTTTGGTGAGACTCTATGGGCTGAATTTTGTGCTCCTCTGTAAGGCAAACTTTTGGGGGTTGGGGTGTGGGCCGGAGGATTGGTGTGGATTTAGCTGCCACAGAACTCGATACTGTAATGCTGCATTCTGATTCTGTCAGAGTCCGCGAAGTGCCATGGTGGCACTTCTGCACTGCTGCAACGGCATTGGCATTTATATATGTTAAACACTCTTTAGTATACATCTGAATCCAATTAATAGCAATCTTACCAGGCGTTCGCAATCTTGTGTTGGGCATACAGCACTCGCGTGCCTTCAGATTCACATCTTTAAAAAGCTGGCGCAACGAGGCAAGAGTCTTCGGTGACTCGAAAGGGTAATTCACTTTAATGCTGCTACCTGAGGGAAGTGGTTGTTTGGGAGAACTTTGCAAGTGGTGTGTCTGTGAGGGCTTGGTGGTTGGCAGAACTCAGCAAGTGCAGAGGTGATCTTCTTTCGGAAGGTCAGTGCAGGGCAGTGAATGTTGTTGGTTTGCTCATGATGGCTTGCACCTTTGGAAATGGTGCGGGTGCAACATCAATCCATACCATGGAGCTAATGTAGGCTTCCCATAACCAAAATGTCAACATCTCTTTGCAGAGATAGGGAAACTTAACCTTTGAAGGAACCCGAAGGACCAAGGAGGATAGAGATTGGTATGATTAATCCTGTTTTTTTGGATCCCCGTGCTGTGCTGAGGCGAATTCGCCAGAGGTGGGCCCAAGAGGCAGCACATGATCAGCAGCAGTTGAGAACGTACCGAAGAGCACAGATACAGCAGTGAGTATATAGAACTCACCTGACATACCTGCAGATGTCTGAGCGGAACTGCCGGAGAAGGCTATGGCTGTCCAGAGAGGCCATCACAGACCTCTGAGTACAGCTCAAAGACGATTTGAGAACAATGGGTTTTGGTGGTCACCCTATGCCTGTGGCCCTGAAAATCACTGTGGCCCTAAACATTTATACCTCTGGATCATTCCAGGGATCCACTGGGGACATGTGTGAGATCTCTCAATCGGTAGTGCACCGCTGCATCAAGGAGGTGACCAATGCTTTGTTCAGGAGGGCTGGCGAGTATGTGCGCTACGGGGCAGAGCCTGAGTGTCAGGCCGGGAGGTCCATTGGATTTGGGGCCATTGCAGGATTCCCACAGCTCCAAGGTGTGATCGAGTACACACATGTAGCCATCAAGGTTCCCGCGGACCAATCAGCCGCCTTCATAAACAGAATTCACTTAAGCAGCCAGTCATTTGCCATCAATCTGCTGTGACCTCCCTGTCTTTTTGAAATGGCAGTGGCACCCATATGGCATACTGTAGTGACAACCAGATCACACCAAGCAATTTTGGAATGTGCCACTTTCCTTTGCTGATGCAGGAGGTATTGACCTTCTTCCTACACTGGACGCAGTTTCATTGGGTGGCCCCATGGCTACTAACCTCCTCTGCAATTTCCGTCCAGGCTTGCTTGGTCAGGTGGGAGGACGTCTTGCCATTTCTGGGGAAAAGGATCTCCCGCCTTTCCCTTGCAACCTGGAGGAGAATAAGCAGGGAGGCATCACTGAACCATGGACCAACCTTACTCGGACCTCTGACATGGTCAGAAGGATGCGCAGTGGGGTGGATTGCTGAGTTTTAACTTTTTTGAACAGCACAGAAGTGTTGCTTCAATGAACTTCTATAGAATGCAGGGAGACAGTGAATGGAAGGCTGGCAGGCCTTTAAAGATGATGCCAGCACGTGGTCCTGCATCAGGTGACGCCGTGAATACTGCCTCCAATTCTGCCCCCGCCACATAATTGTGGGGAACGGCTGCCTCCATTTTGCAAAATGCCCGCCCGCTGCGTGATCACGACAGTGCGGCCGATCAATGGACAAGCGGAACGCCACCATTTTGTGCACCCGCCACTGCTCCCAGCAGTATGATGTGAAATGTTTTCCCTGTATCTTTACTGTTTTTCCCATTTTTCTCTGTTACTATCACAGTTTCTACTTCAGTAATCTCTGCCACCTGCTTTCTCTCCGTTCAGTAAGCTCCTAGCGTTGCCTTTTCCTCCAAGGATCTCTCTTATTGGGACCAGAATCAAGGGCTGGATTTTCGTTATGGAGGCGGGAAACAGGAACCGGGTCTGGTTTTGGGTCAGAAACCCGCCTCCAATGGGCAACTGATTCAGATTGCAATTCTCAAATGGGTTAGCCCATAATTGGTTAGGAAATGAGTTTTCTGTCCACTTCGAGCCAGTGGGATTGAAAATGGAGGTGGATCAGATCAAATGTGGGGCTCATGTAGACACTCCACGACAGCCATCACTGAGGCTGCTGGTTGTCCTGAGGGAGAGCTCTGTGTTTCGTGCTAAAGCTTTCCACTTCAGAGGGAAGCGAAATGTCACAGGGGAGGTGCTAAGGGTTGGGCAATCCTTCACTTCATCGATGCCCACCTGGATCTAATGCTGTAGGCCGTGAGGGACCAGAACCAAGGGGACTAGGGAAATCCCTTGAAGAAATGATTACTGACCCCTCTATGGGAGCCCCAGACTGAGGCTGAGAGGTAAAGTAACCAGTGCCTCCTACTCAGCAGGCCAATCATTAAGGAGCCATCAGGTTTCTGAAGAAGTGATTCTGGTGCCTGGACCAGATAGGTGGCATCCTCCAATACCTTCCTCCAGGGATCTCGGTCATTGTGGTGATTTGCTGTGCTCTGCATAACATAGCCCTCCAGAGGGGTGTGGACCTTGAGGACAGTGAGTCCCTGGAAGGAGACAGCTCATCAGGGGAGGAACAGGAGCTAAGAGAGGAGGAAGAAAAGAGGAGGGTAACACTGAACAGAGAGGTGGGGGCTGCAAAGGGAGGAAGGAGCTACCCAAGACATCGGATGCACAGCCCAAGAGTCAGCTATCTGCAAATGACATAGCACCAGAGCCATAAGAGCCTGTGCCTATCCTGGCAGATTGTCTCAGACCTGTGTACTCTGATCCGCAATGACCTGAGGCTTCAGGCTCCCATGGCAGTCTCCTATCTGCAACTGTGAAAGTCTCTGTCACTCTAAAACCTCTCTGCAACCGGGTCGTTCCAGGGATCAGCTGTGGACCTAGGTGGCATTGTGCAATCAGCAGCTCATCAGGCCATCAGGCAGGTCACGGATACCATTTTTAGGAAGGCAGGGACTACACCCACTTTGACACAGATCGGCCTACCACTCACCACTGAGAAAAGCATGTCTTACAACTGCAGCAATGGTCACTCTGTTGCACTGCTGAAGCAGCTGCACTTCACTTTGTACCGCTGCAGTATTATAATCAGCCCTTCCCATAGCCCTCATGACATCCCGCTGTGTTTCACGACTTGAACACCCTGCCGGCGTCCTCCATGTTCCCAACCTTTGAAAAATAAAAACTGCTGCTGACGAACCTTTAATAAGCTCTTCAATGAACTCAAGCGGCACCTACTTGGAGGCGGCGCCTGACCTGTTTCCTCTCTCCTGGTGTCCCTTTAAAAATGGTGTCATGTTCTGGAGGTGGCGGGTCCTTGTGCTGAATGTAATCTTCAAATCGTGCTCATCTCCGCACCTGCAGTCAGCGGGTTTTAAAAATCTGGCCCCAAGAGAGGAAGCAAGCAGAGAACCATGGGAAAGAGGAAGTTTGATGGATAATGTAGAGCAGCTGGAAGTACCACTGGTGTTATGAGGTTGGCAGTGTGCACATACCTTTGGTTTGCTGCATGTACTTTTTTTGTCTTGGGCCATAAAATGTTGTACCTAGCCCTGTAGAATAGAAGCAGGAGTGCATGTAGTAGTGTCTGCTGATGGAGGAGGATGTGCATGGGTTGAAACTGTTGTTTTTGCGTGTACTGGGGGAGTAATTTAAAGCTGGTATTGGGAAGTTTGGCAGTGTTTCAATCTTTTGTATTATTGGAGTCAATTCTTAGTTTTACATGGTAGGGTTGGTTAAGAACCGGCATGATGGCTATATCTCAGGTATGTTTTTTTTTGGAGATATGATGTTAGTGAATAATATTAGCAAATAAACAATTAGAAAGGGGAAATTAACTTAAGAAGTTTGCGCATTCAAAGGAAAAATTGACAGAGGTTCACCATAGACATAAAATTTATAAAGATAGATTGTTGAAAAAGTACAGCATTGAATCTCAGAGACAAGTTTGCCTCGTGTTTTTTAAATGTGCTGAGGGTTTATGCCTCTAACATCCTTTCAGGCAGTGAGTTCCGGATCCCCACCATCTTCTCTGTGAAAAAATTACACTTCAACTCCCCGCTAAGCCTTCTACCAATTCCTTAAAATCTCTCTGCTAACAGAAATAGGCTTTTCCTATCCACTCCATCTAGGCCCCTCATAATTTTATGCACCTCAATTATTCTTCTTCTTCTTTGGCCTCCTTATCTCGAGAGACAATGGGTAAGTGCCTGGAGGTGGTCAGTGGTGTGTGGAGCAGCGCCTGGAGTGGCTATAAAGGCCAATTCTAGAGTGACAGGCTCTTCCACAGGTGCTGCAGAAAAATTTGTTCGTCAGGGCTGTTACACAGTTGGCTCTCCCCTTGCGCTTTTGTCTTTTTTCCTGCCAACTGCTAAGTCTCTTTGACTCGCCACACTTTAGCCCCGCCTTTATGGCTGCCCGCCAGCTCTGGCGAACGCTGGCACCTGACTCCCATGACTTGTGATCTTTGTCACAGGACTTCATGTCGCGTTTGCAGACGTCTTTGAAGCGGAGACATGGACGGCCAGTGGCGAGCTCGCTGTACAATGTGTCTTTGGGGATCCTGCCATCTTCCATGCGGCTCACATGGCCAAGGCATCTCAAGCGCCGCTGACTCGGTAGTGTGTATAAGCTGGGGATGTTGGCTGCCTCGAGGACTTCTGTGTTGGAGATACGGTCCTGCCACCTGATGCCAAGTGGTGGCAGCTCCGGAGGCAGCGAAGATGGAATGAATTGAGACGTCGCTCTTGGCTGACATACGTTGTCCAGGCCTCGCTGCCATAGAGCAAGGTACTGAGGACACAGGCTTGATACACTCGGACTTTTGTGTTCCGTGTCAGTGCGCCATTTTCCCACACTCTCTTGGCCAGTCTGGACATAGCAGTGGAAGCCTTTCCCATGCGCTTGTTGATTTCTGCATCTAGAGACAGGTTACTGGTGATAGTTGAGCCTAGGTAGGTGATTAAATCAATTAAATCTCTCCTAAGCCTCCACTATTCCAAAGAAGAAAACCCTAGCCTATCTAATCTTTCCCCATAACTAAAACTCTCCATTCTTGGCAACATCCTCATAAATCTCCTCAATGTCCTCTCCAGTGCAATCATATCCTTCCTGTAATGAGCAATGAACTATATGCAATATTCTAGCTGTTGTCTAGTATTCTATACAGTTCTAGCATAACCTCGCTACTCTTGCACTCTATGCCCTGGACAATAAATGAAAGTATCTTAACCACCTTATTTACTTGTTCTGCTACCTTCAGAGATCTGTGTACATTTTTTTTATTCATTCACGGGATGTGGGCGTCGCTGGCTAGGACAACATTTATTGCCTATCTTGAGAAGGTGGCGGTGAGCTGTCTTCTTGAACCGCTGCAGTCCATATTGACTTTGTAGTGGTTAGATACAACTGAGTGGCTTGCTAGGCCATTTCAGAGTCTTCATGTAAGAGTCAACCACATTGTTATGGGTCTGGAGTCACATGTAGGCCAGACCAGGTAAGGACAGCAGATTTCCTTCCCTAAAGGGCATTAGTGAAAACCAGATGGGTTTTTACAACAATTGACAATGTTTTCATGGCCATCATTCGACTAGCTTTTAATTCCAGATTTATTCATTGAATTCAAATTCCACCTTCTGCTGTGATGGGATTCAAACCCAGGTCCCCAGAGCAATACGCTGGGTTACTAGTCCAGTGACAATACCACTGTGCCACCACCTCTCCATGCATTCCAAGGTGCCTTTGTTCCTTTACACCTCTCAGTATCCTACCATTTATTGCGTATTCCTTTGCCTCGTTTGCCCTTTCCAAATGCATCACCTCACACTTCTCTGGATTGAATTCCATTTGCCACTTTTCTGTCCACCAGACCAGTCTAGTGATATCTTCCTGCAGTCCAGAGCTTTCTTCCTCGCTGTCAACCATGTGGCCAGTTTTTCTGTAGGAAGTTTTTATATTTTTAATTTCTGCACTTTCTTTGCTAGTCATTTTTAAATATGTTTAATGTAAAAATACAGTATGGCTGGATACACTGCAAACAGGAAGATCCACTGAGTCTGTCAAATACAAAACTATATTGGAACAGTGACTACAATCCAAAAATACTTCATTGGCTGTAAAGTGATTTGGAACATCCTGAGGTTGTGAAAGGCACTAGATAAATTAAAATCTTTCTTTCTTTCTTGAATGAGTTAGAAAAAGTGATAATACGCTAATATTTAAATTGCACTTGGGTTTGTGTGCTTGCTTTCTTCAGATAGTTAAGTCAATTAGATTGGTGTGGTAGGGAGATCTAGGTCTCCATTCCCAACCATGGGTTTTTCTGGGAGGTTAGGATCAGGCCACAATACCATAAATTTGACTGCCCATGAGTAATATTGGGGAGCCGACGCCCATCTTGTTTTGGGAGCTAAAGGCATTTGAGGCATATGAGGTTCAATGAAGAGTGCAGGAGAGCATGCCAGGAGCAGCACCAGGCATACCTAAATATGAGTTAGCGACCTCGTGAAGTTACAGTACAGGACTATGTTCATGCTAAACAATGGAAGCAGCATATGATAGACAGAGCTCATTGATCCTACAAGCAACAGATCAGATCAATGCTTTGCTATCCTGCCACATCCGGACGTGAACGATGCTCAACAATAGCAACTAATGGGAAGAGGAGGCTCCACAAACATCCCGATCCTCAATGATTGGGTGCTCAGCATGTCAATGTAAAAGACAAGGCTGAAGCATCTTCAGCCAGAAGGGCCAAGTGGATGATCCATCTCGGCCTCCTGCTGAGGACCCCAGCATCACTGATGCCAGTCTTTAGCCAATTCGATTTAGTCCACAAGCACTAAATTTGTAAACCGCTCTTGGTCTCTTCAATTCTGCAGACAAGAGACTCGGTCTGTCCTTGAACGTTGCCAAAACAAAACTCCTATGTCAACCCACACCTGGTCAGCCAAATATTCCACCTCCCATATGTGTTGAAGGAGAGGCTTGGAATATGTTGAGTACTTCCCATATCTTGGCAGCCACCTGTCTTGAAAGGCCACCATTGATGAGATCCAACACCCGATCAGCTGCACCAGCTCAGCCTTCTCCCAATTACGGCAGTGAGTGTTTGACGGCAAAGACCTCCACAAGCCATCAAAAGTCCTAGTGTACAGAGCAGTTGTTGTCACCACAATTCTGTACTGCAGTGAGACCTGGACTGTGTATCAGCAACATATAAGAACGCAAGTGAAATTCCATCAGTAACTCGTCCGCCACATCCTCCAGATTCCATGGGAGGACCGTCAAACAAAAGCTAATATCCTTCCTGAAGCCAGTTCTACAAGCATTCAGGCAAAACTCCTACCAATTTTGATGGACTGTACACTGTGTCCAATGGCCGAAAACTGTCTCCACTGCCAGATCCTGTTTTCTCAACTCGCAAATGGCCAACGTTCTGGGGGAGAACAAAGAAAATGCTTCAAAGATGCTCTGAAGCTCTCTTTGAAGCACAGCAGCATTGACATTGACGACTAGGATGGGTTTGCTATCAATCGTTCAAAGTGGGGATAACTTGTCCCTCAAGCTGCATCGTGCTTTGAATCCAAATGCCTTAATGATGAGGCAGAGCGGTGGCAGAGAAGGAAAGAAAAGGAAACAATTCCTGCACTCTGGATCCTACTACCTCGGGGGACGTCCTGCCCCATGTGCCCTAAGATCTGCGAGTTGAGAATTGGCCTGTTTAGTCACCTGAAGACCCATGGCAGAAACTAGCGACCTTGAGTAGATGTCATCCTTGAATTGAGGGACAACTGACAATTCCACGTGATATCAAGAAGCATCTGAATGCACTGGATACAGCAAAGGCTGTGGGCTCTGACAACATCCCAGCTGTAGTACTGAAGACTTGTGCTCCAGAACTAGCTGTGTCCCTAGCCAAGCTGTTCCAGTACAGCTACAAGACCTGCATCTACCTGGCAATATTGCCAGTTATGTCGTGTCCACAAAAAGCAGGGCAAATCCAATCCAACCAATTACTGCCCTATCTGTCTACTGTCGATCATCGGCATTTACTTAGCAACAACCTGTTCAACCATGCTCAGTTTAGGTTTTGCCAGGGCCACTAGCCTCCAGCTCACATTACAGCCTTGGTCCAAACGTGGACAAAAGAGGTCGGGTGAGAGTGACTGCCGTTGACATTAAGGCAGCATTTGACTAAGTGTGGCATCAAGGTGCCCTAGCAAAATTGAATTCACTGGGAATCATGGGGAAAACACTCTACTGGTTGGAGTCATACCTAGCAAAAAGGAAAGATGGTGGTTGTTGTTGGAGTCCAATCATCTCAATCCAAGGACATTGCTGCAGGAGTTCCTCAGAATAGTGTCCTTGGCCCAACAGTTTTCAGCTGCTTCATCAATGACCTTCCCTCGAGCATAGGGTCAGAAATGGGGATTTTCACTGCACAGTGTTCAGAACTGTTTGCGACTCCTCAGATACTGAAGCAGTTTGTGCCGGGATATAGCAAGAGCTGGACAACATTCAGGCTTGAGCTGATAAGTGGCAACGACTATGCAAGTACCAGGCAATGACCATCTCCAACAAGAGAGAAACTAACCATCTCCTCTTGACATTCAACACCATTACCATCGCTGAATTTCCCACCATCAACATCCTGGGGATTACCATTGACCAGAAACTGAACTGGAACAGCCATATAAATACTGTGGCCACAATAGCAGGTCAGAGGCTGGGAATTTTGCGGCAAGTAACTTACCTCTTGACTCCCAAAGCTTGTCAACCATCTACAAGACACAAGTCAGGACTGTGATGGAATACTCTTCACTTGCCTGAATGAGTGCAGTTCCAATAACACTCAAGAAGCTCAACACCATCCAGGACAAAGCAAACTGCTTGACTGGCACCCCATCCACCACCTTAAGCATTCACTCCCTCCATCACCAGCACGCAGTGTGAAAGATGCACTGCAGCAACTTGCCAAGGCTCCTACGACAGCACCTTCCAAATCTGTGACCGCTACCACCTAGAAGAACAAAGTGGAGCAGCCGCATAGGAACACCACCACCTGCAAATTCCATTCTAAGTCACACGCCATCCTGACTTGGAACTACATCATCATGCCACTGGGTCAAAATCCTGGATCTGCCGTCCTAAAGCACTGTGGGTGTAACTACACCAGATGGACTCCAGTGGTTCAAGAAGGCGGCTCACCACCACCTTCTCGAAGGCAGTTGGGGATGGGCAACAAATGCTGGCCTTGCCAGCAACATTCATATCCCATGAATATATAAAATAAATTGTGGCTTCGTACCTGTCTAGAGGAACTTGAGACAGAACTGTCTAGACCACTGAATTATTAGGCTGGAACATTGACATGCAGGAATTGGAATAAGCAGAGGAGATGGGAAAGAATATTCACTTTTATTCTGTTAACCCTACCAAGGAGTAGGCTGATTATTCTATCTATTTAGGTTGATGTATTTTGGAGGGGGGAAGTGAATACTTGTTGTACAGAGTGAAAGGTTTCTTTGTAATATGTGCACTCAGATTTAAAAGGTCACACACACCTGAAACTTTAACTCTGTTTTTCTCTCCACAGATGCTGCTTGATCTGCTGAGTATTTCTAACATTTTCTGTTTTTGTTTCAGATTTCCAGCTATCCACTGTATTTTGCTTTTGCATGCATAGCTAGTAGTTTACTATGTGAGGGGGTAGAACTCCAGTATTCGAATGAGATTGTTACTGCCTCTCTTTTAGAATAATTATGTTTTTAAGCAAAGAGTTGCTGAAATTCACTGATACTTGGAAAGATGTTGGGGCGTAAGATGGTTGGGTTAGTTACATGTAGAGCTACCTTATTGGCATACAGGAATATTTGGGGTCAGTTGCTCCTGTTTGAACTCCTGTGGACGCTTGGGCTTGTTTCTGTGACCATTCCTGTCTGGTACCTTGATTTCAGGGAGCAGAGGCCATTAATGCACACTGTTGATGTGGGATGTGAGCACAGGGGCAATTGGGCTGATTTCCAATGTCAGGGGTTTGAGTTGTGAGAAAATACTGGAGAAAGTCGGGCTTTTCAGTGTGGCAAGGAAGGGGGGCTAAACTCTCAATCATCCTTGAAAATGGGCATGGGATCATTATGTGGGATTAACTCGTGCTTTTTGCTTCTGATGCCAACTTCGTGCTGCCTATTAATTACCATGAGTGCAGTGTGCAGCCAGCACTAACCCCATTGTTGAGTGGCTGTGTGCCTCAGCACAGGGCCCAAAATTGAGAGGCTAGCACCAGTTAAAGTCAGTGCACTAAGTAAAGCTCTCCTCTTAAAGGGGAGGTGCATTGTGGCTGGAAGAAGGTGCTGGAAGTCATAGTATAACTGATTCTGACCTGGAAAACACCCAATAATGGCATAAAGTGGGAAAGAGCAGCCTCTAAGATTTTCCGATGCTGCACTGGAGGACAACAAAAGATCTGCTGTAGAAAACTCAGATGAGCACTTTGGGGGAGGCTGCAGAAGATGGCTGATGGGTATGCACAATAAAATGGTTGGTGCACTGGCAGGCCTGCCAGAAAGCTCTGTACAATGTCCACTTTGCATAGAACTTTACGCAGAGCTTCGAGCCCATCCTTTCCACATGAAAGTGGTGGCTGACACCATCAGACCATGATGCAGTGTCTGACGGCCAATTTCTCAGCTTGCATATCAGCACAAGGAGAAGCCACCCGGTGTCTGAATGCTGCAGTGGAAGCCCAGACTTCTGTCATGCAAGATATAACTTGCTACCAACCAAGCTAAGACTACTGCCATCATGACTGTTGTTGCCATTGAATGGGGAATTGTGGTTGAGTTAGAAAGGGGCTGTCTCGGTTGCCTGCTCCCTTCCTCCTGCTCCTCAGTTGCTCACCGTATAGATGGTGGCAAGGGCTGTGCGATTGTTATGGTAAAGTTGCATAGCATACAGCAATCTTTGCAAAGCTGCTGCTTGCTCCACCTGCAGCTGTCTGGCAGGAAAGAACAAATTGCAAGTTGTCACAGCTGTCCTGGAGTCTGTCCTCCAGCAAATTATTAGGATTGCTGAGACACTAACCCAAGTTAGTGGCAGTGGCTCTATGGATCCTTCTCTCTCAGGATGACAGCACTTGATCTTTACTGCTGCCACTCCACCAGAACCCTTGCTGTAGCCCATCTGCCAACTATCACAGGCTGCTGCCGCCCACGTCGAGATGGTGCAGTCCAAAGCTGGGTCTTCTAGGTCCAGAGCTGCTCAAGGTGGTCCTGCAAGGCTATCTGCATTCCCCACCACTGAAAACTCAGCAGCCTTCCTGTCAGCCATGCTGAAACCACTGGCGTAGCACTGCAGAAGAACATTAGGGTGGTCAAAAGCACATGGAAGACAGACACTAAGGAAATACACAAGGGTGATTAGTTGACTTTTCCATGCAATATAGCATACTTTGATATATAAATTTGGTCTAGAATGTTTATTTTGTGGCTTTTTTTCTGCATTGTGGCCAGGTGGACACTGTGATGGTCAGTCACAGAGGGAAGGTATGGGACTGTTGGTGAATGGGGAATTGTGGTCGAGTTAGAAAGGGGCTGTCTAGGTTGCCTACTCCCTTCCTCCTGCTCCTCAATTGCTCACCATATAGTTGGTGGCAAGGGCTGTGCACTTATTATGGTAAGGGTGCGTAGCGTACAGCAATCTTTGCAAAGCTGCTGCTTACTCCACCTGCTGCTGTCTGGCAAGAAAGAACAAAATGTAGTCAGCTTTCTTTGAAGGTCAGAGGCTAGGAACCCTATGGCAAGTAACTCGCCTCTTGACCCCCCAAAGCCTGTCCACTATCTACAAGACACAAGTCAGGACTGTGATGGAATACTCTCCACTTGCCTGGATGGGTGCAGCTCCAACAACACTCAAGAAGCTCGACACCATCCAAGACAAAACAGCCCGCTTGATTGGCACCCCATCTACAAGCATTCACTCCCTGCACCACTGACACACAGTGGCTGCATGTATAGCATCTACAAGATGCACTGCAGCAAAGCACCAAGGCTTCTTAGACATCGCCTTCCAAACCCACGAGCACTACCACCTAGAAGGACAAGGGCAGCAGATGCATGGGAACACCACCACCTGCAAGTTCCCCTTCAAGCCACACACCATCCTGACTTAGAACTATATCACCGTTCCTTCACTGTCGCTGGGTCAAAGTCCTGGAACTCCTTTCCTAACAGCACTGTTGATGTACCTACACCCCAAGAACTGCAGTGGTCCAAGAAGGCAGCCCACCATCACCACCTCAAGGGCAATTAGGGATGGGCAATAAATGCTAGCCTAGCCAGTGATGCCTGTATTCCAATGACGAATAAAAAAAAATTGAAAGCATCAGTGACCTCCCTCATGCAACAGTGGACGGCATGCTGTGAGATGTTGCAAATATCTCCAGCTGCAGCCTAAAAGGAACCCGACACATAAAGGCTCATTGCCACAGTCACTTTCATAGTTACTGGCAATGTGGTCCTCACTCTGCAGTCGTGGGTGAAGCAGGTGGCAGATTTCAGTGTGGATGTCTGTTCCTTGTTGAGGTCCAGGCAGGAGAATTTCTCCCTGACCACCCTCATGGATATGTCCTCTTGCTGAGAACTGTTCTCCTGCTCTTTCTTCTCTCTCTTCTAGCAGTTTCCGCTGTTCTGTTGTCTCTGCTCAATCTCCTATTACAAATTCAAAAGGGAATGCCTACTGCTGCACCCATGTCTAGGAGCAGCTGGTTTGTGCTGAAGGCTTTAAGTCTGGACCAATTACAAGAACAACAACTTGCATTTATAGAGCGTCTTTAACTTAATAAACGTCAAAAGGCGTTTCATAGGAGCATTATCAAACCAAGTATGACACCGAGGCACTGAAGGAGATATTAGGTTAGATGACCAAAAGCTTGGTCAAAGAGGTAGGTTTTAAGAAGTGTTTTGAAGAAAGTGAGGTGAAGAGGTTTAGGGAGGGTATTCTAGAGCTTGGGGCCTAGGCAACTTAAGGCGCAGCCACCAATGGTAGAGCAATTAAAATCAGGGATGCACAAGAGGCCAAAATTCGAGGAGTGAAGATATCTTGGAGGGTTGTGGTGCTGGCGGAGATTACAGATTTAGGGAGGGATGAGGCTGTGGAGGGATTTGAAAACAAGGATGAGAATTTTAAAATAAAGACGTTGCTTGACTAGGAGCCAGTGCAGGTCAGTGAGCACAGGGGTGATAGGGGAATGGAACCTGCTGTGAGTTAAGACATGGGCAGAGTTTTGGATGACCTCAAGTTTATAGAGAGTAGAATGTGGGAGATCAGCCAGAAGTGCATTGGGATAGTCAAGTCTAGAGGTAACCATGGCATGAATAAAGGTTTGAGTAGCAGATGAGCTGAGACAGGGATGAAGTTGGCCGATTGTTATGGAGGTGGAAATAGGCAGTCTTGGTGATGGCATGAATATGAGGTCGGAAGCTCATCTTTGGGTCAAATGTGACATCAAGGTTGCAAACAGACTGACTTTATCTCAGACTGTTGCCAGGGTGAGGAATAGAATCGGTAACTAGGGAACAGAGTTTGGAGTGGGGACCAAAAACAATGGTTTCAGTCTTCCCAATATTTAATGGGAGGAAATTTCTGCTTATCCAGCACTGGATGTCAGATAAGCAGTCTGATGATTTAGCTACAGTGGGGGAGTCAAGAGAAGTGGTGGTGAGGTAGAGCTGAGTGTCATCAGCATACAGATGGAAACTATGCTGTGCTTTCGGATGATGTTGCCGAGGAGCAGCATGTAGGGGACCAAGGATAGATTCTTGGGGGACACCAGAGGTGTGGGAGCAGGAAGATAAACCATTGCAAGTGATTCTCTTGCTACAATTAGATAAATAAGAATGGAACCAGGTGAGAGCAGTTTCACCCAGCAGGACCAAGTCCTTGAACACCTGCTACAACACTCCCTGTCGACTTTAGCAACTTTAAAAGAACTCTAGAAAGCACCAAACACTTCCAAAATCCTCGCAAGAGCCAGTAGAAATCAATCGGCAACAAACCTAAAAGTAGTTGATGATCACTTTGAATCGCATTGTTCATGGTTTCTGCTTGCTGCTGACCATGTGCTCGGCCATGCGTGATTGAGAGCATTAGCTGGAACATTGAGCACCAAAATGGCAGCGCTGGCATCAAATCAGCATTACACGCTGATGTCACAGTCTGCCTGCTTTGTATACTTCCAGCGGATGCTCACTGCATGCCCTCACCAATATTTTGTCTGGTGCAATTCACATCTGAAGTGTGTGAACACACCTTAAATGTCATTTTCGATCCTTAAGACCACTCGAATTTTGCAGCTGACATGTCTGTGAAATGACCACCTAGAGGAATATGGGATTGTTAAGGGTACAAAAAAGTTGAACACAAAATATTACTTCAAATTCAGTTGGGAGTGGAACAAGAGATCGTGCGTTAAAAGAGGTACAAGAGTATTTTTGGAGTGAAGTCAGGAGATTTATATTCATGCAGAGAGTGTTCAAAGGGTGGGAAAAATAGTGGAGGGTGCTGCATTTCCTCTTTCATGATGCAAATATTCCAATCGCACAGACAAGATTGGTGAATCTAAAAGGTGGGTTCTTTTATTGAAGATACTAACTTATATACAGCAATACTGGGAAGAGTAAGATACTCGTCCTGTTTCTGTAGCTGCTTCCAACAACTGCTTAGAGATCACATGGGTCTGTATATCACATCCTGTCTGGTGATGGACAGCTGTTTCAGATATGCCCCTTAAAGCAATATCACAACAGAGGGAAAAACTAGGTTGTAAATATTTTAACCCCAACAAAATGCTGTATCACTGGGCCAGCTGGTTCCTTTTTCTTCTGCTTATAGTAACAAAACCTATGTTGTAAAAAAACACTCAAAACATCTGGAACACTTTTATTACTGAAACATTTACTAGAACTGCTAGTCTCTCCCATTCTCAAATTTTAATTTTAATTTTTCAAATTGATTTATTTTACTTAATATATTTTAGGTGTTTCCCACCAGTTTTTCTCACTTCAAAATCTTTATTTTACTTTTTTAAATCGATATCCCTGCAGACCCCATCCATTTGATTGATTGGCTAAAATTTGGTTCCAAACCTCATCAAATCGTAATGATTTGGAAATTGGTTGGGTTGTGTCGTCAGTACGGTCCTGTACGGGACACAGTTATCAACATCAAAGCCAGGAAGAGGCTTGTCAGTGAGTGTACACCTTGGCAGTATTACAGTGTTCATGCAAGTATACTCATCTGTGGTTCTTGAAGAGTTAATATATGAACCTATGAAGGGAAAGATATGATCAAGAAGTGGATGTTTCCAAGCTAGACCAATTACAAATTTTAATTTGCAGCATTGAGAGTTAGTGATTTGATTATTTTTTTCCGAAGAGGGAATTGGATTTTGGAATGAATTTGACTATCTTGAGGTTCATAAAGTGTATGGATAGTGTGGCACAATGTTTAATGTCCATTTTGAGATCCCGGTTTTAGGTATATTATGATGTGTTCTCAATTTTACTCAGCCCTCACCATGGGAGCATTGCAAAATAATTTATAGTTTTGATTTTTATTTCATTTAGGACTTTGGTCAAGTGGAAACATCTGTGTTTGCTTTCAATTGTATCATTGTGCAGAGCATTTTTTGCAGTTAACACACCTGAGATTATGGAAGATAGAAAGTTGGACAAAATGTAAAACAGGTCCTGTTAAAATTCTGCTGATAAATTAGTGTAAAATAAAGGAACTTTACTATGTTTGGGGCGACACGCTTTATTAATAGCTTGCCTTTCTCCTCCTCTTCTTTGGCCTCCTTGTCTCGAGAGACAATGGGTAAGCACCTAGAGGTGGTCAGTGGTTTGTGAAGCAGCGCCTGGAGTGGCTGTAAAGGCCAATTCTAGAGTGACAAACTCTTCCACAGGCGCTGCAGATAAAATTGGTTGTCGGGGCTGTTACACAGTTGGCTCTCCCCTTGTGCTTTTGTCTTTTTGCCTGCCAACAGCTTTTTTCCTTGCCTTTCTATTATACACAAAACATCTTAAAATATTTACCTGATCCTTCTGTGGAAAATACTATCAAAAATATTCTTTGGTAGTTCTTCACAGGTTGTGTGCTACCAATGTCAGAGGGTGAGACCACCTGTTGCAAAGTCTCCTGTAGTATTTTTTACTTCAACATGAATATGCCTATCACCCAGCCATATGAAGAGCTCCCGAGCAATGACCAAGTCTGGAGACTGAAGTTCGAATATTGGTGGGTGGGTGGGGGCAGTGTGGGATTGAACCCGTACCAAACTACAGCAGGTATTGAAATAATAGTATGAAACAGTTTCTTTCTTTAAAACATGTTTTGTTACAATTAAATATATAGAAACAATAATCCCAGGTAATATCTCCGATATTAAATGCAATGTGCGATTTGGTACTGGGCCATGCAGACAAAGTAGACCCAAAATTTGATTATCAAAATAATAAAAAGAATAACATTACGCAAAATTGATTACTTAACAAAAATTTGAATCTATATGTTGCTATACTGAAAAATTCAAAAGCTGCTGGGAAAATGTGTCTAGTAACCAGCATATCAATAGAACAAGATTGAAGGATTCCTTTTGTTGCCATGAGGACATTTCTCCACTTGAGAGCAGATTGGAAGAAGGCCTCTTGAAGCATTGTGCCTAAATACAGTGCCTGTTCAACATCACATGTACTGGCCATGCCTATTACAATTAGTATTTGATGTTTTCATTGACCTTGAATTTTTGTTGCAGATGTATGAATGCATCCAAATAGATCCAAGTGTTGATCCATGTTGGTCATTAGCTACCCATAGAATTAAATAACAAGATTTGATAGCACACAAATAGTTGTATGTGGGTCATTGTCAGAGAGTTATAAAGCACAGAAACAGGCCCTTCAGCCCATCATGTCTGTGCCGGCCATCAAGCACCTATCCTGATCCCATTTTCCAGCACTTGGCCTGTAGCCTTGTATGCTATGGCGTTTCAAGTGCTCATCTAAATACTTCTTAAAGGGTTCCTGCCTTTACCACCCCTTCAGATAGTGTGTTCCAGATTCCAACCACCCTCTGGGTAAAAACATTTTTCCCCAAATCCTCTTTAAACCCCCTGCCCCTTACCTTAAATCTATGCCCCTAGTTATTGATCCCTCCGCTAAGGGAAAAAGGTTTCTTCCTATCTCTCCTATCAATGCCCCTCATAATTTTGTATAGCTCAATCAGGTCCCCCCTCAGCCTTCTCTGCTCTAGGGAAAACAACCCTAGCCTGTCCAGTCTCTCTTCATAACTGAAATGCTCCAGCAACATCTGGTGAATCTCCTCTGCACCCTCTCCAGTGCAATCACATCTTCCCTATAGTGTGGTGACCAGAACTGTACACAGTACTCCAGCTGTGGCTTAACTAGCATTTTATACAGCACCATCATAACCCCCCTGCTCTAATATTCTATGCCTCGGCTAATAAAGGCAAGTATCCCATATGCCTCGCTAACCACCTTATCTACCTGTGCTGCTGCCTTCAGTGATCTATGGACAAGAACACCAAGGTCCCACTGACCCCTCTGTACTTCCTAGGGTCCTACCATCCATTGTATATTCCCTTGCCTTATTAATCCTCCCAAAATGCATCACCTCACACTTCTCAGGATTAAATTCCATTTGCCACTGCTCCGCCCATCTTACCAGCCCATGTATATCGCCCTGTAATCTAAGGCTTTCCTCTTCACTATTTATCACACCATCAATTTTCGTGTCATCTGCAAACTTACTGATCATACCTCCTATAGAGTCATTGAGTCGTACAGCATAGAAACAAGCCCTTCGGCCCACCGCATCCATGCCGACCATAATGCCTATCTATACTAATCCCACCTGCCGTATGCCTTCTTGAATACCTTATCCACCTGCATTGCCACTTTCAGTGACCTGTGGATCTGTACACCCAGATCTCTCTGCCTGTCAATACTCCTAAGGGTTCTGCCATTTACTGTATACTTCCCACCTACATTAGACCTTCCAAAATGCATTACCTCACATTTGTCCGCATTAAACTCCATCTGCCATTTCTCCGCCCAAGTCTCCAACCGATCTATATCCTGCTGTATCCTCTGACAATCCTCATCATTGTCCGCAACTCCTCCAACCTTTGTGTCGTCCGCAAACTTACTAATCAGACCAGCTACATTTTCCTCCAAATCATTTATATATACTACAAACAGCAAAGGTCCCAGCACTGATCCCTGCGGAACACCACTAGTCACATCCCTCCATTCAGAAAAGCACCCTTCCACTGCTACCCTCTGTCTTCTATGACTGAGCCAGTTCTGTATCCATCTTGCCAGCTCCCCTCTGATCCCGTGTGACTTCACCTTTTGTACAAGTCTGCCATGAGGGACCTTGTCAAAGGCTTTACTGAAGTCCATATAGACAACATCCACCGCCCTTCCTTCATCAATCAAGACTCTGGCTATCTACCCTATCTGTGCCTCTCATAATTTTATATACCTCTATCATGTCCCCTGTCAGCCTCCTTCGCTCCAGGGAAAACAGACCTCGCCTATCCAATCTCTTTATAACTCAAGCTCTCCAAACCAGGCAACATCCTTGTGAATCTTTTCTGCACCCTCTCTAGCTTAATCACATCTTCCCTATTCACGCCTAAATCATTAATGTACACTACAAACAGCAAGGATCCCAGCACCGATCCCTGTGGTACACCACTGGTCACAGGCTTCCACTTGCAAAAACAACCCTCTACCATCACCCTCTGCCTCCTGCCACTAAGCCAATTTTGGATCCAATTTGCCAAATTGCCCTGGATCCCATGGGTTCTTATCTTCTTAACCAATCTCCCATGCAGGACCTTATAAGAAGTCTTACTGAAGTCCATGCAGACTACATCAACTGCCTTACTCTCATCTACACATCTAGTCACCTCCTCAAAAAATTCAATCAAGTTAGTTAGACACGATCTCCCCCTGACAAAGCCATGCTGACTATCCCTGATTAATCCCTCCCTCTCCAAGTGGAGATTAATCCTGTCCCTCAGAAATTTTTCCAATAGTTTCCCTACCACTGATGTTAGACTCACTGGCCTGTAATTATCTGGTTTATCCCTGCTACCCTTGAATAATGGAACCAGATTCGCTGTCCTCCAGTCCTCTGGTACCTCTCCTGTGGCCAGAGAGGATTTGAAAATTTGTGTCAGAGCCCTTGCTATCTCCTCCCTTGCCTCACATAACAGCCTGGGATATATCTCATCTGGTCCTGGGGATTTATCCACTTTTAAGCCCGTCAAGTATATTTTGGCCAAACTGAGTTCAATCGTAGCGGAATTCAGTGGAAAGAGATTTACAGTATGTTCCTTCCATAGTTTTTACCACGTACTTTTAAATTCAGTCCTCTACCGCCCTGCACACCCCAAAGAAAAATTGGAATTTCAGCATGTCTCACTGATCTTGAACTCTTACCAGGTACATCAGCTTTTGTTTTTCAGGCCAACCTAATACCACAATATGCCAAATGGTGAAGCAAGAATCAAATGTACAAACCTTTTTACAGGATGGAATGATTAATAAGCTGCTTCTTTACTTCAGTTTCTTTGTTGATGCAACCTGGTTCCCATTGCCTCAATGCAGAAAGCTTGGTTACAGAGATCGAGAGGGGCAGGCCATAATGGGATTTAAATACAACAATGAGAATTTTGCATTTGCGATGTTACTGCCAGCAAGTAGGTTAGCAAGGACAGGGTTTGATGGGTAAGTGAGATTTGGTGTGGGTTAAGATGGGGATAGCAGAGTTTTGGATGAATTGAAGTTAATGGAGGCCTGCCAGGGAGCATTGAAATAGTTGAGTCTGGAAATGACACAGAAGGAAATAACTTTCATTCATATGTCTGCGTGGGTTTCCTCCGGGTGCTCCGGTTTCCTCCCACATGCCAAAGATTTGCAGGTCGATAGGTAAATTGGCCACTAGCAATTGCCCCTCGTGTAGGTAGGTGGTAGGGAAATATAGGGACAGGTGGGGATGTGGTAGGAATATGGAATTAGTGTAGGATTAGTATAAATGGGTGGTTGATGGTCGGCACAGACTTGGTGGGCCGAAGGGCCTGTTTCAGTGCTGTATCTCTAAATAAAATAAAATAAATAAATGTAAATTAAGGCTGTCAGCAGAATAAGTGACAATCTGCACTCTGGCAAGCAGTATGAGGCAACTTCAGATAGGTCGTCTCATAGTTATTAGCTGCAATATAACTGAATCCAGTCCAAATCCATCTTTTTAATCCCTATTTTTGAATTTTAAAAAGATCCCAGGTGGTCTACTGTACCCCCCCTTAAAATTTTAATCCCAGTTAAGAGCCAATACAACAGTTAATTCTTACCTAACATTAAAATGCTATTATATAGACATCGGTAGGCAGTGTTCTGTACATGCATTTAAGAAAGATTTGTATTTCTCAAATTTAGAAATGGTAAGAGTGGGAGGTATAACTCAGCCCTGTTCATTCACATTCTCAAAAGTTTTGCCAGTATAAAACTGCTACATCTCATATAACTGCATCTTTGAATATACATATTTTCAAATGGACATTCAGACTTTTTGAGTTTCATGGTGCCTTTGGAATTATCAGTTGATCTCCACTGTGTGGCATTGTGCCACCCAATTAAGTATTTCAAGTTATTTTTTCATGCAACGCTCCATTCCTTTGCACGAAGAAATTGTTGTTCTCTCTAGTTCATGCTCTTGTAGGTTGATGTTTCCTTGTATTAACTCAGAACATATTCGTAAGTTTATTATTAATGGACAGGAAATCTGATCCATTCATTGGATTTTACCAGACTTGACATCTGGCTTTCAGCATTATGTTTATTTTTGATATAAAATTGGTATGTAGGATAACTTTGTGTATTTAATGCATTCTTAAATGCCTTGCCTTTGCACATCATTTTCACACACCACTAATTCCTGTCAAATTTGAATAACCATTCATTCTCATCTAAGTTTTTTTCAGCCGGCGCAGACGTGATGGGCTGAATGGCGTCTTTCTGTGCCATAACTTTTCTATGGTTCTAAATCTGTTTCTCTGAAAATTGATTTTTTCCCCCAATGACCAGATGGATCCACTACTTCATTGTTACATGGCATCATGGAATACATAGTCTCTGCAGAGATCTGCCCAGGTTGTGAGTTCACAATTTCAGCTCAGATAAATAGAGGAAATGCTAGGTTGGTGGGAAGGGGGAGTTGGAATGTTCTTTCCTTATGTCACGGAAGGGAGAAGGATGTAAAAGAAGAGAGTGAGTAAACCTGTGTCGCTATAGTGTGCTTCATGATAATGTTATGAAAGTGCTTCCATTTTTTTGTTAAATTTTGAGGACTTGTGTTTTAAAACTGAAAAAAGAATTCCATAGATGCTGGACGTTGTTTTTTTTAAAAGGTCATCATAAGATCTTTTGGACTTGGTTTGTAAACAACCCTTACTGGAAGTCACTTGTCTTCAAATAATTACCCAACAGGGGCTTTTTGACATTTTTTTTTTAGAGATACAGCACTGAAACAGGCCCTTCGGCCCACCGAGTCTGTGCCGACCATCAACCACCCATTTATACTAATCCTACACTAATTCCATATTCCTATCACATCCCCACCTGTCCCTATATTTCCCTACCACCTACCTATACTAGGGGCAATTTATAACAGCCAATTTACCTATCAACCTGCAAGTCTTTGGCATGTGGGAGGAAACCGGAGCACCCGGAGGAAACCCACGCAGACACAGGGAGAACTTGCAAACGCCACACAGGCAGTACCCAGAATTGAACCTGGGTCGCTGGAGCTGTGAGGTTGCGGTGCTAACCACTGCCCCACTGTGCCGCACTATTGGGGGAGATGTTTACAGAGAAGTAACAAGTCAAGATTTATAGGGGTCAGGAGGCTTGAGTCTTTGAGATATTGCTTTGGTTTTGCTTTGGACAGTCAGTTGGAGTTTTAAAAACCAGCCATGAGAGCAGTCACCCCAGCTCAGACTTTTCCATCTCTTTGAAAGGCCTGCCAGCTTTTCCATCTCTTTGAGAAGCTCTTGGAAGCGAGTGTAAGAAATAGAGAAATTGATGCTGCATTCATCCTGAAAGGCCTGCTTGAAACCCCTGTTGCCACATTTCTCCTGAGATGCTGGAAAAACCTGCCAGATAAATCCTCGACGACGCTTGAATGAATTGCTCCAGAGAAAGATCCAAGTGACAGCTGTCTACGCATATTTGGGATGCCAAACCAAAAAAGGACAACTGACATCTTTCTATATCTTTTTTTTATCCTTCAAGAATTAGCAAGTATTTGGCCAAAGTATGTTTTGTCTTTTGTTTGTAACAGAGCTCTAAAAAGAAAATCTATTTTCTTCCCCCCCCGGTTAATGTGCGTGTGTGCGTACGTTCAGGTAAAAAGAGAACTTTCATATTTCACTCTGTGTATTAATGCTTTGTTTCGTTACTGATTAAGTCTTGTAAGTCGTGTTTTGTAATAAACTGATAATTTTGTTGTTTATTACAGAAACCTGGGGGTGGTTGTATTGTACTCTGGGATAAAAATAGAGTCTATGATTGACCTTCTCAGTAACCGGGTAAACGTTTAAATATATGTTGTGACCCGTGGAGAAGTGGAACTAGAAAATACAATGCACTCCTCCCACCTCGGTTGTAACATATAATTGGGGGCTCTGTGCAGGATAACCTAACACTGATGACGTACAATTGTAAGTGGGGTAATAATAATTGAAGAAAAGGAAAAACCATGTTTCTTGCGCATTAAAGTTTACACTACCGGAATGCCTGTGTCAGTTGCTTTGATCTTTCTGGGGAAGGAGGATGTATCCCTGAGTGATTTGAGAAACTTAACCAAGACTCCGCTAAAGGATTTGGCAGAATTGTTGGTGTTAGAGTTTAAAACCAGGAGCTAAGAAAGCAGACATAATTGCAGTAATAGCCCAGCATTTGCAGTTAGAAAAAGAAGGCAAACCACATCATAGTATAGTTGAATTAGTTAAAATTCAGTTGCAGATAGGGCAGCTTGAACTTGACAAAGAAAAAGAAATAGAATTGGAAAAACTTAAGCTTGAATTTCAAAGAGAAAGTGAAAGAGAAGGGAGGGAATTTGGATTAAAAAGATGGAACTGAGTCAAAGGGCTGGTCTTGACTCCAGGAAAAAGTTTGGTGGTGAAATAAGTGACTCAAGCCCAGGACCCAGTGGCAAGCTAAATTCGAATAAGCCCCCCTGAAATTTGAGGAAAGGGGCGTAGAGGCATTTTTCATTGCTTTTGAATAGATAGTCAGACAGATGAAGTGGCCGAAGGAAAGCTGGACACTGCCTGTGCAAAGAAGGTTGATGAGTAGAGCTCATGAAGTTTATGCTATGCTTTCTCAGGAGGCTTCTGCAGATTGAGATAGCAAAAAGGCTATTCTTGCTGCTTATGCGTTGGTCCCTGAAGCTTACCGGCAGAGATTTTGGAACCTCCGGAGGCAGCCTGGGCAGACTTATATAGAATTTGAGAGGGTAAAGCAAATTAATTTTGATCATTGGATGGGGGCACTAAAGATAGAGGCCACGTCTGAGAACCTTCGGGAACGAATTCTCCTGGAAGAATTTAAAAATTCACTTCCTCCATTTGTAAGAACCCATGTAAAGAAGCAGAAAGTTTTAATAGCCAGACAGGCAATGGAAATCACTGATTATTACGAGCTTGTGAATAAGCCCAAACCCTTTGTCTGTCACCCCCACAAACCTGAGAAGGATAGAAGGTGGGAGGTTAAAAGGAAGGCAAGTAGCCCAGGACAAGAAGGGACACCCCGGGGATCTCCTCCTCAGGCCAGAAAGGAACATGCTGCGGGTGGAAGTGAGGTCTGAAAGCCTAAGTGTTACCATTGCCACAAGGTGAGACACCTTTGTGTAGAATGCTGGACGTTACAGGGTAAACCCATGGGACTTATTGGGGTACATAAAGCTATTGTAGAGAAAGGGGCCCTGACTGAGAGTATGACCGATCAGGCTGTAGCTCTGACTGTAGCTGCAAGGCCAAGTACAAAAACCACTGAGAGTGCGGGGGATATGAATAAGATACCAGAAAGATATAGGGAATTCTTGCCAAAAGTAAAAGTAACTCCTTATCCCTCAAATGAGGCAGGTAAACTTATACTTAGGAGCCACCCAAACCTTTTTGCTGGGGAAAGGCGTAACTTTTCCACCAGAGAGCGCACTGAATGCCACAGTTTTAGTGAATGGTATAAGGTTGGGGGGTGGGGGGGGGTGGTTGTATGTACAAGTATCTTTGTATTGGGTGCACCTAGAGTATGACCTCATCTCTGGAACGGTAACTTTAGGAATTATCCATTGTTTGCCGGTAGACGGAGTTGATCCACTCCTGGGGAATGATTTGGCCGGAGCGAAGATAGTAGCTTCTCCAGTAGTCACGGAAAGACCAAGTGAAGTCAAAGAGACAGAACAGTTGCAGGAAAAGGTTCCAGGAATTTTTCCTTCATGTGTAGTGACCCGAGCAATGGCTAAACAAGTTCTATTGTCGAAGGTAAAATTGGCACCACAATCAGTCAAATATCTGAAACTTTCTTTGGGATTTGGATAATCCGAAGGAAATGTTCAGTAAGTCTTCTCTGATCAAGGCTCAGCAAGCCAATCCAGCATTAAATAAAGTGACACAATCAGTTCCAGTGGAAGCTGAAGCAAAGGGAGTTCCGAAAGGATACTACATTAAAAATGGGATGCTGATGAGGAAGTGGAGACCTCCTCACAGACCTGTGGACAAAGAATGGATGGTTGTTCACCAGATAGTAGTACCGCCCAAGTATCGCCGGGAAATATTAAGAATAGTGCTTGAAATACCTATAGCGGGACATGTGGGGATCCGGAAGACCCAATCACATATAAGTCGACATTTTAATTGGCCAGGTCTTTCCAAGGATGTGGTACAGTTTTGTAAAACGTGCTTTACGTGCCAGATTGTGGGAAAACCACAACCTGTCATAAAACCGGCACCTCTAATTCCCATACCAGTTTTTGGAGAGCCATTTAGTAGGGTGTTGGTAGACTGTGTAGGACCTTTACCGAAAACAAAAGCGGGACACCAGTATATACTCACTATCATGGATATGGCTACTCAGTTCCCAGAGGCCATTCCCTTGAACAGTTGCTGCTATGGTAGTGGTAGAGAAGTTAACCCAGTTCTTCTCTAGATATGGATTATCGATTGAGATTCAGTCAGATCAATGTTCCAATTTTATGTCTAAAATTTTTCAGCAGTTTATGGGTAATTTGGGTGTAATACAGTTAAAATCTTCAGCATACCTCCCACAGACACAAGGGGCTTTAGAAAGGTACCATCAGACCCTCAAAACAATGATCAGGGCATACTGTCATGAATATCCCCATGATTGGGATAAAGGGCTAGAATTTCTTTTGTTTACCACGAGGGATTCACCTAATGAGTATACCGGCTTTAGTCCTTTTTAATTATTTTATGGACATAAGATAAGAGGTCCTCTCAAACTAATTAAAGAAAGGATTGTAGAACAGAGGGACGAATCTTCTGTGTTATGTTATGTATCCGTGTTCCGGGAACGGCTCACGAGGGCCTGCAAAGTGGCTCAGGAACACCTTAAAGCTTCCCAAATAACCATAAAGAAATGGGAAGACAAGCATGCCAAGACCTGAACATTTCAACGAGGGGATGAGGTGTTAGTATTACTACCTTTACAGGGTGAACTGCTGAAAGGTCCAGCTAAAGTGGTCAAGAGAATTGGTAAGGTAAATTATTTGCTTGACACCACAGATCACCGAAAAAAGAATCGGCTGTGTCATATCAATATGTTGAAACAATATCATTGTTGGGAGGAGGATAGGCAAGCACAGGTATGTCAGGTAGTAGGGATACTGAGGATGAGGCAGAAGGAGTGTTAGACAAGTCTCAAATTGAATCTCCCACTATCTGGTTAGCGAAGACTGAATTGTTCGGGAGATTAGACACTATGCCGGAATTTTACCTCCCTTAATCGGGTCCGTTCGGAGGCGTCCGGGTGGTAAAATGGCATCCAATGACATCGGATCAGGTCCCCGGCGTCATCACGCACAGAATCCATTTTACGATCCAGGGAGTTGGCCGCGATTGAGTCGCCACCCGCACGCTCGACCGCAAGTAATTTCAAGGCACTTAAAGCAATTGAGAAACCCATTGACTGGAAATTTACGTGGCCGTTCTATTTTACGGCCGTAAATCGGTTCACTGATCGTGTCGGGGCCCGGCAGCTTTAAAAGGGCAGAAGGCAGGTAATCAGTAACGGTGTTGCAGGTAAAGTTTTTGGTGTTGCATATCTGTGAGAGTTTTTGTGTGTCATATAAATGTTGACATTTGTAGCTTATGCAGAGGGCTCCAACAGAGTCTGACTCACTGCAGCTCGGGACCTATCTGTCCTGAGTCAGAGTGGAAGAAAGGGGTTTGTGTGTGCCTGTTCTGACAGTTGGAGCTTAAGAGATTTAATCAGTGAATCTGGTAACCAGTTCAACGATGGGAATTATGCATTCTGGCGACAGCACTTCAGAGGAGGAGGACCATGCCCCAATCAGGGACAGAAGGACAGCTGGGCTGGTCAAGTGGCTCCCCGTTATGTGGGAGGGGGAGCAGGTGGCATAGTCGGGTGAGAGCGAACACATGTCAGGAGATGCGCCTACCCAACAGGCAGGGTATACCGACCGTGTCTGAGCTATCTGCAGCTGTCGGAACGCCAGTGCAGAAGAAGGCTGCGTCTGTCGCGTGAGACTGTGACCTTTCTTTGTGAGATGGTGGCAGTGGATGTAACCTCAAACAGCCTCGGTGGCCATCCAATGCCAGTCGCTCTAAAGGTGACAGTCGCCCTTAAATTTTATGCGTGTGGCTCTTTCTAAGCTTCGACGGCAGACCTGTGCGGAGTCTCCCAAGCAGCTGCGCACCACTGCATAAAGGTTGTGACTGATGCACTGTTCAGACGTGCTAACAATTTCATTAGTTTCAAAACGGACAACATCAGCCAGGCTGAATGAGCAAGAGGATTCAGCGCAATAGCTGGGTTCCCAGTGGTTCAGGGCGTTATGGACTGTACACATGTGGCAATTAGATCACCAGCAGGTCATTCAGGGGCATTCATCAACCGAAAAGGCTTCCATTCATTGAACGTTCAGCTTGTATGCGATCATCGCAAGAGGATCATGCATGTTTGTGCACGGCACCGAGGGAGTTGCCACGATACATTCTCATTCTCAAACGCTCAGGTGCCTGCTCTTTTCAGTCCCCCAGACAGACTGGAAGGTTGTATACTTGGCCACAGGAGTTATCCTTTGAAGACATGGCTGATGGCACCCATGAGAATCCTAAGGGCTCATGCTGAGTAACGCTTCAACGAGAGCCATGTGGCCACAAGAGTCGCAATCGAACTAATGATTGGCCTGCTCAAGGTGAGATTCAGGTGTCTGGACCACTCAGGAGGAGCAGTACAGTACAGATGCATGGGCATCCAGGATTATTGTCATTTGCTGCACCTTGCATAACCTGGTGATGGAAAGGGGAGACGCATTGAGGAGGTTCAAGGTAACCTTGAGGCATCATCAGATGAAGGTGGAGTTTCTGATGAGGACGATGGGCAACACCCACATGATGGCAGGTGGCAGGAAGCAGAATGTCCTCTGGAATTAAGAGCAAGAGAGACCCAGGATGCCCTAATTGGCAGGCGTTTCTCTTGAGAGGATCGCTCCATGCAAAGATTTCACATTGTGGCATGCAATGAGCCATCGTGGGATTGCGAGAGGGGAAAGAAGCGCACATCCAAGGGAAGAGATGATCAGATTAAAAACGACATCATGTCACGATGAACCCAACCCAAGTGTGTGACATCTCATATATAACCGCCTCAGCAGCGCAACGATGTCTGACGCTTCCTCATGGATGAAATATGCAAAATTAAATGTTCAAACCACAAATTTATTTACGGTGATGTAATGTGCAATTGAAATAAATATTCAGAAGGTAGCCCAGTGAACCAGGAGTGATGTTACTGTGATTTCTTAAAACGTTTGCGGGTGCTCTCGTGTGGACAATCCGTCGCCACCAGAGGCAGGTGGCTGATTGGGCTGTCGCCCTGCTCTTGATGACTTTGGCGGATGTCCTCTGCCTGCTGGGTGCTCATAAGACATATCAGGTGCAGCCTCTAACACCCTGGGTGTTTATGGTTGACATGTCACTAGCGGAGGGAGCAAGGGGCTGCATGATGCATCAGTACTGCCCTGAGAGGAGCTCCCATGTGCTATTGGCTGCTGCCCCGTGCCCTCCTGAGGCTCGACTGGTCCTCAAAGCTGACCTCAGAGGGATGAGCAGCCTCGACCTGCCGCATACGAATCTGAGTTTGCGCCCTGCTGGACTAGTCTAAGAAGGCTACATTCTCCCTAAGATCATGGATGGCTTCCAGTACTGGCCCCTCCACTGCAGCCGCCATTCTGTTAAAGGAGGATGCCTGATGGACAAATGCCTGAGAGTTTGCAGCAGACACGCCCTGATTGGAAGTTTCCAGGGTATGTGCTATGGCTCGCAGCATCTCTGGCAACTCCGCCAGATGTTCATGCACTGCATGTTGAACCTGCAACATACCACACAGCGGCTGCCGACCTCTTCGGGACCTCCGGCCAGGCCCTCTTGGTCGCTTTTGCGGGCCTTCTTCGGCCATCGGCATTGAATACTATGTCACGCCTCACCTCCACCACCTGGAGGAGGACCTGCAGAGATTCCTCTGAGAATCTGGAGGCTGTGGTGAACCTTCTCCCCTCCAGTGCTCTGGATTTCTTCTGCAAAGTTTGCCCCTTTCCTGCCCCTGGACACTGTCCCTCTTCCTTCACTTCTTCACTTTCTAGTCAACTGGTCACCTCAACAGCTATGCCCACTACTACTCCTCATCTGCTGTATTCCCCTGAGCATCTGCTCCATTGTACTGCTGTCTGCCTTTTTAAATGGCTGCCATTGGCCACACCCCCAAATCCACTGATCCCAATCCGGTGCCAAATACGCCGAGGGGCCGCTAATTGGCAGCCCTGCGCGTGATGCCAGTGGGCGGGCGGTGCAGAGCGGATTCAGTTTTCTCGGCCTCTTATGACTCGGCCACCCCAGAGTCGCCGGCAGCTGTAAAACTCTGACCTATTTAGATGTAGAACAATGAGAAGACCTAACAAGGCTTCTCACAGCATTTAAAGGAGTCTGTAGTGACAAGCCAGGATGTACAACCTGAGCCACACATGATGTGGATGGAGGGGAATCCTTTCTTATAAAACAGCATCCTTATCGCTCAAGTCCTGAGAAACAGGCCCAGATAAAAGCAGAAATCAATACATGCTGGAAAACCACCTAACTGAACCCAGTCAAAGCAGCTGGAGTTCCCCAGTGGTGTTAGTGCTTAAAACTGACGGTTCAACAAGATTTTGCATAGACTACAGAAAGGTTATTGCAGTAACAAAGGCAGACTTCTACCAAATTCCTCGCTTGGAAGACAAAGTGGTCAGGGCAGTGTGAAGCATCTTTTGAGAGGCTGAAAAGCCATTTTGACTAATGAACCAGTGTTGGCTGCTCCAAATTTCAATAAGCTCTTCAAGGTAGCAATTGATGCCAGTGACCTGGGGGCTGGTGCAGTCAATGAGTCAAGCATAAAAAGGCCAGTGAGATAATTTTCCAAAAAGCTAAATCGACACCAAAAAAGATATTCAACAGTGGAACAAGAAACCCTAGGCTTATTGCTAGCTCGTAAGCATTTTGAGGCCAATAGTCTACCGCGACTACAGAGAGACCCTGGTATATACTAATCATAATCCTCCAGCCTTTGTAAAAAAATTCCCGCCTCAAACCTGGCAGCCCCCAGTCAGTAAGGTTCTGTCCCGCCACAGTCCACCTGCTTCAATGGGTTCTTGGAGCTCAGGGTCACAGCCCGACAAGTGGACTGTAACACCACACCAAACAGCACGACAAAAAAACGAAAGAAGGTACCAGCCCTTCGTTTTGCAAGCTGGAACGTCAGAACTATGTGTCCTGGCCTGCCAGAAGACCTTACACAAATCAACGATTCTCGGAAGACCGCCATCATTAACAACGAGCTCAGTAGACTCAATGTGGACATTGCAGCACTTCAGGAGACACGCCTCCCTGCGAGCGGATCTCTAAGAGAGGAAGACTACACCTTCTTCTGGCAAGGTAGAGATCCTGAAGAACCAAGACAGCATAGAGTGGGCTTCGCCATCAGAAACACCTTGCTCAGCATGATAGAGACACCTTCAAATGGCTCGGAACGCATACTGTCCATCCGACTGCTCACCGCCTCTGGTCCAGTACACCTACTCAGCATCGATGCTCCAACACTCTGCTCCCCACCTGAAGTTAAAGACCAGTTCTACAAGGAACTCCACAATATCATTAGTAGCATCCTCAATACCGACCATTTGTTCCTGCTGGGGGACTTTAACGCCAGGGTTGGGGCCGACCATGACTCATGGCCCTCCTGCCTTGGGCGCTATGGCATTGGAAGGATGAATCAGAATGGACAGAGACTGCTTGAGTTGTGTACCTATCACAACCTCTGCATCACCAGCTCGTTCTTTCATACTAAACCCTGTCACCAGGTTTCTTGGAGGCACCCAAGATCACGTCGTTGGCACCAGCTGGACCTCATCATCACAAGGCGAGCCTCTTTAAACAGCGTTCAAATCACATGTAGCTTCCACAGTGCGGACTGCGACACTGACCACTCTCTGGTGTGCAGCAAGGTTAGACTCAAACCAAAGAAGCTGCATCGCTCCAAGCAGAAGGGCTGCCCGCGCATCAATACTAGCAGGATTTCTTCTCAATAGCTGTTACATAAGTTTCTAAATTCACTTGAAAAAGCCCTTCAAAACACTCCTACAGGGGATGCAGAGACTAAGTGGGCCCACATCAGAGGCACCATCTATGAGTCAGCAATGACCACCTATGGCAAACGTATGAAGCAGAACGCAGATTGGTTTCAATCTCACTTTGAAGAGCTGGAACCTGTCATAGCCGCTAAGCGCATTGCACTGTAGAACTATAAGAAAGCCCCCAGCGAGTTAACATCCGTAGCACTTAAAGTAGCCAGAAGCAGTGCACAAAGAACAGCCAGGCGCTGCGCAAATGACTACTGGCAACACCTGTGCAGTCATATTCAGCTGGCCTCCGACACCGGAAACATCAGAGGAATGTATGATGGCATTAAGAGAGCTTTTGGGCCAACAGTCAGGAAGATCGCCCCCCTCAAGTCTAAATCAGGGGACGCAATCACAGACCAACACAAGCAAATGGACTGCTGGGTAGAGCACTGCCTAGAACTGTACTCCAGGGAAAATGTTGTCACTGAGACCACCCTCAAGGCAGCCCAGTCTCTGCCAATCATGGATGAGTTGGGCGAACAGCCAACAAAATCGGAACTCAGTGATGCCATTGATTCTCTAGCCAGTGGAAAAGCCCCTGGGAAGGACGGCATTACCCCTGAAATAATCAAGAGTGCCAAGCCTGCTATACTTTCAGCACTCTACGAACTGCTTTGCCTATGCTGGGATGAGGGAGCAGTACCACAGGACATGCGCGATGCCAATATCATCACCCTCTATAAGAACAAGGGTGACCGTGGTGACTGCAACAGCTACCGTGGAATCTCCCTGCTCAGCATAGTGGGGAAAGTCTTCGCTCGAGTCGCTTTAAACAGGCTCCAGAAGCTGGCTGACGGTGTCTACCCTGAGGCACAGTGTGGCCTTCGAGCAGAGAGATCCACCATTGACATGTTCTCCCTTCGTCAGCTACAGGAGAAATGCCGAGAACAACAGATGCCCCTCTATGTTGCTTTCATTGATCTCACCAAAGCCTTTGACCTCGTCAAGAGACGTGGTCTCTTCAGACTACTAGGAAAGATCGGATGTCCGCCAAAGCTACTAAATATCATCACCACATTCCATAACAATACGAAAGGCACAATTCAGCATAGCAGCGCGTCATCATACCCCTTTCCTGTCCTGAGTGGCGTGAAACAGGGCTGTGTTCTCGCACCTACACTGTTTGGGATCATCTTCTCCCTGCTGCTCTCACATGCATTCAAGTCTTCAGAAGAAGGAATTTTCCTGCACACAAGATCAGATGGCAGGTTGTTCAACCTTGCCCATCTAAGAGCGAAGACCAAAGTACAGAAAGTCCTCATCAGGGAACTCCTCTTTGCTGACGATGCTGCATTAACATCCCACACGGAAGAGTGTCTGCAGAGACTCATCGACAGGTTTGCGGCTGCCTGCAACGAATTTGGCCTAACCATCAGCCTCAAGAAAACGAACATCATGGGACAGGACATCGGAAATGCTCCATCCATCAATATCGGCGACCACGCTCTGGAAGTGGTTCAAGGGTTCACCTACCTAGGCTCAACTATCACAGTAACCTGTCTCTCGATGCAGAAATCAACAAGCACATGGGTAAGGCTTCCACTGCTATGTCCAGACTGGCCAAGTGAGTGTGGGAAAATGGTGCACTGACACGGAACACAAAAGTCCGAGTGTATCAAGGCTGTGTCCTCAGCATCTTACTCTATGGCAGCGAGACCTGGACAACATATGTCAGCCAAGAGCGACGTCTCAATTCATTCCATCTTCGCTGCCTCCGGAGAATCCTTGGCATCAGGTGGCAGGACCGTATCTCCAACGCAGAAGTCCTCGAGGCGGCCAACATCTCAGCATATACACCCTACTGAGCCAGCGGTGCTTGAGATGGCTTGACCATGTGAGCCATGTGGAAGATGGTAGGATCCCCAAGGACACATTGTACAGCGAGCTCATCACTGGTATCTGACCCACCTGCTGTCCATGTCTCCGCTTTAAAGACGTCTGCAAATGCGACATGATGTCCTGTGACATTGATCATAAGTCGTGGGAGTCAGTTGCCAGTGATCGCCTGAGCTGGCGGGCAGCCATAAAGGCAGGGCTAAAGTGTGGCGAGTCGATGAGACTTAGAAGTTGGCAGGAAAAAAGACAGATGCGCAAGGAGAGAGCCAACTGTGTAACAACCCCGACAACCAGTTTTATTTGCAGCGCCTGTGGAAGAGTCTGTCACTCTAGAATTGGCCTTTATAGCCACTCCAGGCGCTGCTTCACAAACCACTGACCACCTCCAGGCGCTTATCCATTGTTTCTCAAGACAAAGGCCAAAGAGAGAGAGTGCCTTTGTAAAAAAAAAAAATTCAAAAACCAGAAAGCCACAGTAATCCGATGGAGTTTACTAATGCAATCTTATCACTTGAAGATTATCCACATTGCGGGAAAAGTAATGTAATTGTGGATGCTTTGACTAGGATTTAACTTTGCTTTGAGTTATCTGAGTACAAACATGGTACAAAGCAGAACTGTATTAGCTACAGGTAAAGAGTGAATGAGAATGAGTGTGAAAATGTATTTTGAAATGTTTTTCATTTTCTGTTTTTCCCACTCGTTGCAATGAAACGCATTTGAAAATGGCGTTTCATTCCTCCATGGGTGGAAGTGTTAAGAAGGTACTTCCATTTTTTGTTAAATTTTGAGGACTTGTGTTTTAAAACTGAAAAAAAAATTCCATAGATGCAAGACTTTGTATTTTTTTAAAAACTAGATCATCACAAGGTCTTTTGGACTTGGTTTGTGAACAACCCTTACTGGAAATCACCTGTCTTCAGATAATTACCTAGCAGGGGCTCTTTGACTTGGGGGAGATGTTTACCGAGAAATGACAGGTCAAGATTTATAGGGGTCAGGAGGCTTGATTGGAGATATTGTTTTGATTTGTTCCAGAGAAATATCCCAAGTGACAGCCATCTACATGTATTTGGGACGCCAAACCAAAAAAGGGACAACTGATATCTTTCCATATCTTCTCTTTATTCTTCAAGAATTGGCAAGTATTTAGCCAAAGGTTTCTTCTGTGTCTTTGTTTTTGTAACAGAGCTCTAAAAAGAATTATTTTTTTCCGGTTAACCTGTGTGTGTGTGTTTGTGTTTGTGGTTAAGGTAAAAAGGGAACTTTCATATTTCACTCTGTATTAATGCTTTACTTCATTACTGATTGTCTTGTTTTGTAATAAACTGATAATTTTGTTGTTTATTACAGAAATCTAGTTGGTGTATTTTATTCTGGAATAAAAATAGAGTCTATGATTGACCGTATCGGTAACTGGATAAATATTTAAATATTTGTTGTGACCTGGGGAGAAGTGGAACTAGGTGCACTCCTTCCACCTCAGTTGTAACAATAAGCAGTTAACAATGGCATTGGAAGAGACCTTTTTGATGAAATGGCATTTGTGAAATCTGCATGGATCAACATGGGAGATTGTCAAAAGAGGGAATTAAAATTCAAGTATATGTATTTGCAATGATCAATTATCACAGTTAACAATAGGGAAACTGATATTTTCACTGCACTAGATAAATGACTTTCTGTTGTCAAATGATTATAAATCTTTTCATATTTGTGTATGACTGGCAGCTATTGCAAGTATTTAATATATATAGCACAGGGTAATAAATGTTATATATCTAAAGGAGTATTGCTGCATAGGATTGAAGTTGAGTTCAGTTGTGTAATTTAAAAGCAAAATGTGAACCAGTATGATTTAAAAATTACATTTTGGTTTAAAAATTGTTTATCCAGTTGCTTCTAGCGCTGTAATAAGGGCCATTAGCACATTGTATTCCTTTGCTCCACTAATAATTTCATTCTGCTGTGTCAAATTCACCACAACAGGGCTGTTCAACCATTTGTTTTTCTTCCACATCTGGGCAAGGATTATGGAGCTTCGGAGGCTACATATAAATTTAGAATCCCATGTTTCATTAACCTCATTTACCTACTGTTGAGGAAAAAGTGTTGTTTTTTTTAAAAAGCACTCTTTCCATACCACCAGGTTCACAAATTCCAAACAAGATAAACCAGCAAATAAATATAAGTGCAAGCAATATTAAGTTGTTTTTAGGGCCAAATGGCCAGCACTTACAGGTTGCATGTGGCTGTGCTTTGTAGGCTGAGCGCATTGCTGTGGCTAGTGCTACCTCTGCTTCAGACTGGCTTGGCTCTGCAGCCCTTGACTGACTGCAAATAACTAAGTAAGCTATTTCTCTTAATCATAGTAGCCATATCATTTGCATTATTCAGATCATTCCCTACTGAACTGATGGTATGAGCATAAAGACTTCAGCTTCTTTCACCTTCAACCACAAATTATGTTCTAGCTGTACTTCAGCTGGCAGTATGTCAAGAGATCCAGTGCGAACGTGTTACGGCCAACGTTACCATCTAGATACTGGTTATTTTGCATCAGGAGTGGTCGTACCTGTGTTAGCATATACTCGTGCAATGTTTTGGTAGGTTTGCCTGTTCATTATGGTTGGACACAAATGCTATTTGAATTTATTGACCACTTGCAAAACAAAATGAGTAGTTAACTAAGTACTTCTGGTCAGATCAGGCTGAATGGTTTCATTGTTGACCAGTGTTCGCATATGAAAGTCAATTTGCCTCATGCCAGCCTCTTTGTATCTGGAAGTAGATATGCTGGCAAAATGGAATACACAACACTCATACTGGGCTTTGCTTTCAATGAACCTGGGTTTATCCCCAAAAGTACCATAAAGAAAAGCGAACAGAAGCCCGTGTGAATATAGCCCATTTTGTCACACCTATTTTATATTGCATGACTTTGTCGACATAGTACAGAACATAGGTTAGCTAATTTTCATAATTTGATGATTTTGTTGTATATTTATGTGGCAAACTTTGTGTTTTGTGTTCTTGATTGCCAAATTCTTAAACTTTTTTTTAAAGGAATTGCAGGAAATGTTCGAGAAGTCCTCAAAGTTAGAAGAACATCTGCAAGAAAAAAGAGCAGAGGAAATTTCATACCAAGACCACTACAGTCAGCTCCAGGTAATTAATGCTTGCATGAGCACATTAATGATATTTGGGATGGTAAAATGTGCAGTCTGCACCACATGTGCAAGATCTGTATTGTTGCACCCATGGATCAGCATCGCTACTGACACTGTTCCTTAATTTTAAAATGGTCACCTTTGACAGTTGGAGGAAACGTATCAGTTATGTGGCCTCAGTATAATTTGTCAATTTGAATGCAGATAAGCCAGATCAACTCTGTTATCTTGGAAAAGTACATAGTGACATATTCGAACTGTCAAGTATATTGATATTTAAAAAAAAGAGTGGGGAAGTACTCGTAAAGTGCTGCACTCCATTGCACCAAGACTCATAATTGCAATGTACGGCCTATATACCTAGCATCACACTGACATTGAAATTCATTTACCACATTACTCATTTGTGTGATAGGCAGAACGTCTTTTGGGCTTGACAGCAGCATCCTGTTAGGGGCAAACACCACATGTGTTGCTACTGCATAGTAGCAGCGTGAAACAGCTAGCTTCATCTGTTGCTCAAATTTTTGGGATATATTATCCTTCCAGGGTAATTTGAGGTAGACTGGACATTTTTCAGGGCCGAAAATGACTGCCTTAGGCCCGTTCATAAGTTTGCGCGATATACAGTGAGAAATGATCTGATCAGGGTAGCCATTGTCACACAGGATTCCTTTGATTTGCCTTATTTCAGCATCAAGCTTGCATGGTGAGCAAATGGCTCGGGCCCTATTTACGAGGTTGTCGATAAGGCCAAACTTATAGCACGTGGAACTGTAAGAATCCAACGTGTGTATTGACCAGTCGGCTTGGGGTAGACCGTGTTAGAAACCCCCTCGCAAATTTCTCAACTAGTACGTCAAGGAAAGGGAGCATTTGACTGCTCCATTTCAAAGGTGAATTTGAGTGCAGGATGGAGCCCTTTAAGACGTGTAAGGAAATTATTACATGCAGCTGCAGATTCAAATATAGCAAATGTATCATCTACATATCTGAAATATGCAAGAGGTAGGAGGTTAGCTGTCATTCATTCGAAGCTACTTTTCTCATGGAACCCATCAAAGATGTTTGCAAGAGCTGAGCCTAGAGGAGATCCCATGGCAACACTATCTATTTGGGCATACAGGGTGTTGTTAAAACTGAACTCCACTGCGTGAGTTGCCGAGTTCATAAGTTCAATGAATATTGATTCACGCAATGGTGGCAGGTCTAGATCACCATGATATAGTGCTGCAGCACAAATATCTATGGCTTCCTTAAGTGGTACATTGGTGAATAGGCTAGCAATGTCAAATGAGCACATGGGCAAGGCATTGCTATCGATATGCAAGTCCTGTATGCGCGTATGTATGGGCTGCCCAAGACACACACACAAGTGATATCCCTTTACGCCCTATCTTATCCATGACTGGTTCTGCATAACATGAATTGGCCAAATGGTTGGGAGAATTGTTACAACCAGTTTTGAGCAAGTTCTCCACATACACGGTGAAGGATACCTTCACATTTGCGAAGACCTTACAGGACTTGCATATCTATCTTGATTTTGTATACAATAATAGGAAAGCAAACAATTTCAAGGAAGCCAGCCAGGGGTTTGACCTCAAAGCAACATATGAATGACAGGGGAGACTCTCTGTCTGGTCATGTGATCGGCTCAGGAAGGCTTTTTAATTTCACTTTGGACTTTTAAAAACCAGTGAGTCGGGATGAAGCAGCCGCCCCTCTACGTCATCGGGGGCGGCCACTCTGCACCCTCCATTTAAATGAGCCCCTGCGCGAAATATCGCGGTGGCTCAGCGGTGTGCTTCCGCGCCTGAAGGTCGCCAACTTCAAAGTGCGCCGCCACGATGTGTGGCACACTAATAAAGTTCAGCCAATCAAGTGGCATCTGATTATTTGATTCTGGGACATCTCATCCAACTGAAGATTTCCTATCAGAACATGACAAATTAATTTATTTTTATTATTCCTTCTATTCCTAAGAAACCGCTTCAAGTCAAAATCCTTTTTCCCCGGTTAACCGTTTTTTTTTGAATGTATGTGTGTGTGCATGAGGGGCTAAGGACTAAGGAGCTTTTCGTATATAGCTTTATCTCATTAGTAGTTAAGACTTCTTATTTCTTTTCTAATAAATAGTGAATGTTGTTTAAAGAAACCTGGTTTGGTGTGCTTTATTCTGGGGGACAAATGAAGTGTCTTTTTTTTATTCGTTTGTGGGATATGAGCGACATTGGCTTGGTCAGCAATTATTGCCCATTCCTAATTGCCCTTGAACTGAATGACTTGCTAGGCCATTTCAGAGGGCATTTAAGAGCCAGCCTCATTGCTGTGGGTCTGGAGTCACATGTAGGCCAGACCAGGTAAGGACAGCAGATTTCCTTCCCTAAAGGACATTAATGAACCAGATGGGTTTTTACTACAATTGACAATGGTTTCATGGTCATCATTAGACTAGCTTATAATTCCAGATTTATTAATTGAATTCAAATTTCACCATCTGCCATGGTGGGATTTAAACCCAGGCATTAGCCTGGGCTCTGGATTACTATTCCAGTGACATTACCACTATGCCACCACCTCTCCATAAATTTCTCCTTCAGAAGGTGGGAAAATTTATTGATATGCTGTGACCTGTGGAGTAGTGGGCATTTCTCCTGCCTTGGTCTTAACAGAGTCAATAGCTTTGCTAAGCTCCTCCACTGTGGGTTCAGTATATAGCTCTTCCGTGATAGGCAGGCGCTCTATGGTGGCTAGAGCTTCATAAGAACACAAGAATTAGGAGCAGGAGTGGGCCATTCGGCCCCTTGAGCCTGCTCTGCCATTCGATAAGATCATGGCTGATCTGATTGTGGCCTCAACTCCACTTTCTTGTCTGCCTCCCCTGACCCTTGACTCCCTTGTTGATCAAAAATCTCTCTAACTCAGGTTTAAATATTTTGAATGACCTAGCCTCCACTGTTTTCTGGGGAAGAGAATTCCACAGATCAATGGCCGTTTGAGAGAAAAAAAATCTCTTCATCACAGTCTTAAATGGGAAACCCCTAGTTTTTAAACAATGTTCCCTAGTTCTAGATTTCCCCACAAGGGGAAACATCCTCTCAGCATCCACCCTGTCAAGTCCCCTCAGGGTCTTGTATGTTTCAATAAGATCACCTCTCATTCTTCTAAACTCCAATGGATATAGGCCCAACCTGCTCAACCTTTCCTCATAAGATAACCTTTGCTCTGGAGAGAGTACAGAGGAGATTTACTTGCTCTGGAGAGATTACACAGAACAATATTGTCAGGGCTTTAAAGTTGCAGCTATGAGGAAAGATTGGATTGGCTAGGGTTGTTTTCCTTAGAACAGAGGAGGCTGAGGGATGACTTAATTGAGGTGTACAAAATTATGAGGGGCCGAGATAGAGTAGACAGGAAGGACCTGTTTCCCCTAGCGGAGAGTTCAATATGGGGGGCAGAGATTTAAGGTGATTGGTAGAAGGGTTAGAGTGGACATGAGGAAAATGTTCACAGAGGGTGGTGGGTGTATGGAATTCACTGCCCAGATCGGTGGTGGAGGTAAAAACCCTCAACTCATTTAAAAGGTACCTGGACCTCCACCTGAAGTGCTGTAATCTGCAAGGCTACGGACCAGGTGGTGGAAGGTAGGATTAGATTAGTTTTTTTAAACGGTGCGGACACGATGGGCTTAATGGCCTCCTTCTGTGCAGTAACTTTTCTATGATTCTAACCCCTTCATCCCAGGAATCAGTCGAGTGAACCTTCTCTGAACTGCTTCTAATGCAATTATATCCTTCCTTAAGTAAGGAGACCAAAACTGTACACAGTACTCCAGATGCCGTTTAACTAAGGCCCTATACAGCTGTTGCCATAAATACCACCATTTGATTTGCCTTCCTAATCTCTTGCTGTACCTGCATACCAAATTTTTATGATTCATGTACCAGGACACCCAGATCCCTCTGTACCATAGAGTTCTGCAGTCTCCATTCAAATAATATACTGCTTTTCTATTCTTTCTGCCAAAGTGCACAAGTTTACATTTTCCCACATTATACTCCTGCCAACTTTTGCCCACTCATGAAACCTATCTAAACCCCTTTGTAGACTCTTTGTCCTTTTGACAGCTTACTTTCCTACCTATCTTTGTGTCATCAGCAAATTTAGTCCCTTCATCAAAGTCATTGATATAGGTTGTAAATAGTTGAGGCCCAGCACTGATCGCTGTAACAGCTTGCCAGCCCAAAAATGACCCATTCAGCCCTACTTTCTGCTTCCTCTTAGCTAACCAATCTTCTATCCATGCTAATATGTTACCCCCTACACCTAGAGCTCTTATTTTGTATAGTAAACTGTGATGTGGCACCTTATCGAATGCCTGTTGGAAATCCAAGTACACCACACCTACAGATTCCCCTTTATCCACCTTGCTTGTTACTGCCTCAAAGAACTCTAATAAATTAGTCAAACACGATTTCTGTTTCATACAATCAGACAGAGCCAACATGATTTTATTATGATTTTCTGGATGTCCTGCTATTACCTCCTTAGTAATGGATTCTAGCAATTTCCCTATGACAGATGTTAGGCTAACAGACCTATAGTTTCCTGCTTTCTGTTTCCCTTCTTTCCAGAATAGAGGTGTTACATTTGTGATTTTTCCAATCCACTGGGACCTTTCCCGAATCTAAGGAATTTTTGAAGATCACAACCAACACATCTACCATCTCTGCAGTTACTTCTTTTAAGACCCTAGGATGCAAGCCATCAGGTCTGGGGGACTTGTCAGCCTTTAGGTCTAATAGTTCTCCCAGTACCTTTTCCATAGTGATTTTGATTGTTTTAAGCTCTTCTCTCCCTTTTACCTCTTGATTTTCAAGTATTCTTGGGATGTTTTGTCTGTCTTCTACAGTGAAGACAGACACAAAACACCTGTTCAACGCTTCTGCCATTTACTTGTTTCCCATTATTAATTCCCCAGTCTCACCTTCCAAGGGACCAACATTCACTTGAGTTATTCTTTTCCTTTTTAAATATTTGTAGAAACTCTTAATATCTGTTTTTAAATTTCTAGCTAGCTTCCTCTCATACTCTAATTTCTCCCTCCTTTTTGTTTTATTCATTCTTTGCTGGTTTCTAGAATCTGCCCAATCTTTTGACCCACCACTGATCCTTGCAGTATTGTACACCTTTTCTTTCATTATGATACTATCCTTAACTTCCTTAGTTAGCCACGAATGGTGCAACCTTCTCAGAGTCTTTCCTTCTCAAAGGAACATATCTTTGCTGAGAGTTATGAAGTATCTCCTTTAATGTCTGCCACTGCTTCTCTACTGTCGTACCTTTTAATCTATTTTCCCAGCTCACTTTAGCCATCTCTGTCCTCATACCTAATAATTGCCTTTTTAATTTTAAGACACTAGTCTTAGACCCACACTTCTCACCCTCAAACTGAATGTGGAATTCAGTCATGTTATGATCACAGTTGCCTAGCAGCTTATTTACTATGAGGTCATTTTTTAAAAATTCATTCATGGGATGTTGGGATTGCTGGGTAGGCCAGCATTTATGGCCCATCCCAAATTGCCCTTGAGAAGATGGTGGTGAGCCACCTTCTTGAACCACTGAAGTCCATGTGGGTAGGTACACCCACAGTGCTTTTAGGAAGGGTGTTCCAGAATTTTGTCCCAGCGACAGTGAAGCAACGGCGATATAGTTCCAAGTCAGGATGGTGTGTGACTTGGAGGGGAACTTGCAGGTGATGGTGTTCCCATGCATCTGCTGCCCTTGTGCTTCTAGGTGGTAGAGGTTGTGGGTTTGGAAGGTACTGTCGAAGGAAACGTGGTGAGTTGCTGCAGTGCATCTTGTAGATGGTACACACTGCAGCCACTGTGCATCTGTGGTGGAGGGAGTGAATGTTTGTGGATAGGGTGCCAATCAAGCGGGCTGCTTTGTCCTGGATGATGTGTAGCTTCTTGAGTGTTGTTGGAGCTGCACCCAAGTGGAGAGCATTCCTTCACAGTCCTGACTTGTGCCTTGTAGATGGTGGACATGCTTTGGGGAGTCAGGAGGTGAGTTACTTGCCTCAGGATTCCTAGTCTCTGACCTGCTCTTGTAGCCATGGTATTTATATGGCGACTCCAGTTCAGTTTCTGGTCAATGGTAACCCCCCCAGGCTTTTGATAGTGGGGGGATTCAGCGGTCGTAATGCCATTGAATTTCAAGGGGAGATGGTTAGAATCTCTCTTTGAGATAGTCATTGCTTGGCACTTGTGTGGCGCGAATGTTACTTGCCACTTATCAGCCCAAGCCTGGATATTGTCCAGGTCTTGCTGCATTTCTACATGGACTGCTTCAGTATCTGAGGAGTCACAAATGGTGCTGAACATTGTGCAAACATCACTGAACATCCCCATTTCTGACCTTATGATTGAAGGAAGGTCATTGATGAAGCAGCTGAAAATGGTTGGGCCTAGGACACTACCCTGAGGAACTCCTGCAGTGATGTCCTGGAGCTGAGATGATGACTTACAACCACCATCTTTTGTGGTAGGTGTGACTCCAACCAGCGGAGAGTTTACCCCCTGATTCCCATTCACTTAAAGCCTGGCTCGGGTATAAAATTGAAACCCGACCTAGGCCGGACCAGACCACATCCAACCCGGGCCCGAGTCCTTTAATTTTTTTAAATGCCAAACCTGACCCGACCCCGACGCATGTAGTCTGGTTTGGTCGGTTAGCCAGGCTTTACCGCAGAGTGCGGAGTCCGGACTGCACGTTTCCCGCCTTGACATCCTGAATGTTCATTTGATGATTGCTTCCTGGAGCAAGGCAACACTGTCCACGACCAGCCCGACCCGACCCGAGCCCAAATGCTGGACCCGGAAGACAGACCCGACCCGCATCCGACGCATGTCGTCGGATCTGGTTGGGTTCGGGTTGGGTAGCCACGCTTTAGCCCATGCTTGGGCTTCTTGATGCCGTACTCTGTTAAATACTGCCTTGATGTCAAGGGCAGTCACTCTCACCTCACTTCTTGAGTTCAGCTCTTTTGTCCATGTTTGAACCAAGGCTGTAATGAGGCTAGGAGCTGAGTGGCCCTGGTGGAACCCTAACCCAGTGTCACTGAGCAGGTTATTTCTTAGCAAGTGTCATTAATTAATCCTGTCTCGTTGCACATTGCCAGGTCTAAAATAGCCTGCTCTCTGGTTGGTATTAAATTGTACTGCTGTAAGAAGTTGTTCCGAATACATTCTGTGAAATCATCTTCCAGGCTACCTTTCCCAATCTGATTCCTCCGATCCATATGAAGATTAAAATCACCCATGATTATTGGAGTACCGTTCTTACAGTCCCCCATTATTTCTTCCTGTATACTCAGATGTACAGTGTAGCTGCTGTTCGGGGGCCTGTACACTACTCCCACAAGTGACTTCCTACCTTTGCTATTTCTTAACTCTGCCCAAACTGTTTCTGCATCTTGATCTTCTGAACTAAGCTCATCTATGACTGCCGTGCTAATGTCACCTTTAATTAAAAGAGCTCGCCCACCATCTTTTCCTAGCTCAGTGTCTTTCCAAAATGTCAAATACCCTTGAGTATTTAGGTTTCAGGCTTGGTCACCTTGCAACCTCATCTCTGAAATGGTTATCAGGCCATACATATTGTCATGCTGGGCCCCCACCTGCCAAGAATGAGGCTTATTAATTTTGCCATATGGACATTAAATTTCAAATTGTTGCTGGAAAGAAGAGAAGGCCTGTTACAAGGGCTGCCAGACTTGGATGGAGGACTTTTGCATACCAGTAGGGACAAGAGAGGTGACTTCCCTTATCCAAATGTTGATCACCAGACTGTGAGGGTGTGAGGAAGCGCATTCCAAGGCCTGCTGGGGTGATGCAATCCACAGGGGCCAGGACTGGTTGGACCAGCTGGTCACATGACTAACTGGCTGTTCCAGGGTTTTTTGAACTAGCCACAGAGAGCTTGAGCAGACTGTCTGTTTGCTCCTGGACTAAAAAGACCTCTGCTGGCTGGCTTGCCACAGCCTCTCCTGTCTGCTCCCATCTTTTTCTCACGGAACTCCAAATCCACTGAAGACACATGAACCCCAAGAGAGAAACGTCTCCTACAGCGAACAAAGTTTAAGAAGAATACTGGGCCCCAACGAAAAGCAAGATTTACCTACAATCAAGGACTCTACAGTGAGCTCAAAGATCCATAACAAAAATCCTCTTCGGAGATTGCCTCAAACTTTTCCACTTTATTTCTTCTGCTCTGTTCTGCCTCTGTCTGCATGTGTATATCGCGTATGCATGCTAGCGTGGCCGCATCGTGTATCCGTAGGCATTAACGGAATTAGAGTTTAAGTTTAATAAATTTTAACCTTTCTTCTTTAAACCTAAGAAAACCTGTTTGTGCTGGTTTCTTTGCCTTATAATTGGAAAGCAGTGAACAAAGATTCACCAAGGGGGAGATAAAAACATGGTGGGCTGAATTTTACCGGCCCTAGACGCCGTGGGAGAGGCCCGCCTTGACCTGTGCTGTCGAGAAGGGCCCACCACGTATTACTGGTGGTGGCGGGACCTTGGTGCGGCCACCCTGCTGCCTGATGGCAGGCTCTTCATCAGCATAAGTAGATGAACATTTAAGTTATTTAAATACCCGCAGGCATGGCCGTCCCACTCTGATATTACGGCCACCGTTCATGTTCCGCACACCTTCGGAGCTCCATATGGAGTTCCGGGCGAGAACCTGGTGGGGAGGGGGGAGGAATAAAATTTTCATGGCGGGAGGGGTGGAGGAGCGGGGAATTCAATTTTTATTGGATGTGGGGATGGTCGGAAGGGGGTTGAAGGGCAAAAGATTAGAGGTTGGGGGGGAAGTTCAGGTATTTAAACAATTAATGGATGGTCATTTCATTGCCTGAAGCGACCATTGTTGGGGGGTTGGGGAAGGGCCTCCATCAGCTATTTTTATATGTCATTAAAATCCTTTACATTGTCCCTTTAAAATTATACGTATATGTAAGGGCTTAAAGCCCTTTATAAATGGCGCCGGCGCCTGCGCGATGGTGGCACCGGACGCTGTTGCCAGGGACGTGGATGCCGCCCCCGATGATGTAGAGGGGGCGGTCGCTCCGCCCCCTCTATTTAAATGAGCCCCCGCACTAATTTTGCGGGGGCTCATTTAAATAGAGGGGTGGAGTGGCCGCCCCCTCAATGTCATCGGGGGCGGCATCCACGGCCCTGGCAACAGTGTCTGCACGGGATGCACACCATTCCTCGAGTGTGCCGCTGCAAACTGCGGCACACTCATAAAATTCAGCCCGATGTATTTAAAATTAAACCCTGTTGTTACTGTAAGACCAGGTGAAGGCTGAGAGGGATCCCTAGACCCCTTTCTCACCTGATCGTAACAATGTTTATTTCTATTTGTGCTATCAATTTCTTCCGTTTTGTCACGAATGCTGCATGCATTCAGATACAGAGCCTTTAATTCTGTCTCATCATTCTTGCAGACCCTGGCCTTATTTGCTGGTGCACTCTTCAGTTTATACAATCTGTCCCTTCCTGCCACACTCTGGTTATCATTACCCACATTGCTACCCTGCTCTATTGCCTTGTCCTTTCTGTTTAATTTACCACATTGCCTCTCACGTGATCCCCACCCTCCCCCAACTATTTAGTTTAAAAACCTCTCTACTGCCCTAGTTATACGACTCGCCAGAACGCCGGTCCTAGCAAGGTTCAGGTGAGAACCAGGCAGGCAACATAACCTTCTGGACTTGTGCTATCAGCTACAGAGGACTGTGTCTATCCTTCTGACTAAATTGTCCTGTACTACCACTACATTTCTATTTACTTCCCCCATTTGAATGGCTCTTTGCACCACTGTGCCATGGTCAGTTCACTCATCCATGTTCCATTTTGCTTCTGCATTCTGCTTCCTTGGTGCTGGTGTTTTCCCTGGAGTACAACTCGAGATAGTGTTCCACCCATCTCTCCATCTGTTTATGATGATCTCGCCTGCCTTTGTTTTCAGTGGAGCTGTTCTGTTTGCTGATGGACCTATTACCTTTTTGATCCCATCATACATACCTCTAGAGTTGCCTTTGTTAGAGGACGCCTGGATATTCTGGCAAAGTTGTAACCAGTAGTCATTGGCCCAGAGCCTAGCACTTTACTTCGAGCAGCTCTTGGTGCACTCAGAATCTTCTCATCCGATCGTTCTTGTAATTAATGAGAGTGGATCGCTTGACTTCGATAACAGGTTTCATTACAGCAATGTTAGTCTTGAACCAGTTAATGTTTTTCCATTTTTATTTCCCATATGTTGAGAGTGCAATATTGTAAATAGTGTCTTGAAGTCCATTCCATTTCGTTTCTGCTATCTCTGTGGAAATTCCAGAGCATGCCTGTTCAATGGAGTAGACGATCTGTCGATTCTTATCTGGGTAGGCAGTATGGCTGACGTTGATATGAGGATGACCTTTCTGCTTTGAATTGAAAAGCTTCAAGGATTGCATCCTGATCCTGGTGTACACCAAGAGTGATCTGTGTTGCAGTCAATGCTGTGACAGCTGAGTGTTTTGAAGCTACCATTGAGAAAGTCTGGTGATGATCAGATCTAGTTGGTGCCAATGTCCTGACCTTGGATGTCGGCAGGCCACCTTGTGGCATGGTTTGTTCTGGGGAAAAAACACACACGTAACCTCTGTCCATTTTAATTTATCTTTCCCATGCTGTGATGTCTGAGGCAAGTGGGCCATGCCTCTTGCTCCATGCCCACTCTTGGATTGAAATCCCCCAGGATAAAGATGTTCTGTCTTAGGGACTCTGCTGATAGCAATATCAAGCTTCTTGTAGACCTGGTCTTTTGTCTCAGTAGTGGAGCACAGTGTTAGAGCATAGATACTCATGAGGTTAACTGGCCCTGTTTGAGTTGTGTGGTGGACAGATGGAATGCGTTCTGAACCATTTGTCGGGATTCTATCATCGAGAGCAGTGAGTTCCTCGCAGTGAAGCCTACACCCTACTCACATTTCCTCTGAACTCTTCTCCGCGAGATGAATGTGTAATGTTGTTCTTTCAGTAATTCACTGAGGGTAGTTAGCTTTGGGTTACTCTGGTGCCACATGCTAGTGAATACAGAAATAGCAAGTTAGAGCTAATGAATACATGGCTAGAGAGATGGTGCAGGAGGGAGGCCTTTAGATTCCTGAGGCATTGGGACCACTTCTAGTGAAGGTGGGACCTGTAAAAGCACCACAACAGATCTGGGACCAATATCCTCACAGGGGGTTTTGCTAGTGCTGTTGGGAAAGGTATAAACTAGCCTGCCAGCAGGATAGGAACCTGAGAGTAGATTCAGAAGGGAGAGAATAGAAGTTAGAAATGGAAGGCTGAAAATTAGTAAGCATGTTTGGAAGGCAGAGGAAACAAGGGCTAGAAAATAGACAACATGGGAGTTTGACAGTGCTAAATGGTATATACTTCAATGTATGTAGTCTAGGAATAAGGTAGATGAGCTGAGAGCTCAATCTGACAGGTGGGCGTATGATATAGTTATTACTGAGACATGGCTGAAAGAAGGGCAGGAATGACAGCTCAACATTCCTGGTTACAGGGTTTTCAGATGAGACAGAGTCGGATAAAAAAAGGAGGGGTGCAATATTGATTAAAGAAACAATGATAGCTGTGAGGAGGGATGATAGGCAGTAATAATAGTGGGGTTTTCAACTACCATAATATTAACTGGGATAGAATTAATGTAAAAGTTACAGAGGGAGCTGAATTCTTAAAATGCATTCAAGAGAACTTTTTTAGCCAGTATGTGGTAAGCCCAACAAGAGAGGGGCAGTTCTGGACTTAGTTTTAGGGAATGAAGCTGGGCAAGTGGAGGGGTATCAGTTGGGGAGCACTTTGGCAGAAGTGATCATAATTCAGATAGATTTAGGGAATGTTATGGAAAAGGACAAAGATAGACCAGGAATAAAAGTTCTCAACTGGGAAAAGCTAACTTTACTAAGCTGAGATGTGATTTAGCTAAGGTGGACTGGAAACAGCTACTTGAAGGTAAATCAGTGCCAGATCAATGGGAGGCATTCAAGGAAGGGATAGTGAGGTTTCAGAGGAAGTATATTCTTGTAAAGAAAAATAGTGGGACTGACGGGGCTTAAAGGGGAAGATAACGAAAAAAAGGGAAGCTTACGACAGATATTGAGGGCTCAATACTGCAAAAAACCTCAGAGTACAAAAAGTGTTGGGGTGAAATTAAAAAGGAAATTGGGAAAGCAAAGAAAGTGCATAAAAGATATTGGCAAGTAAAATTAAGGAAAACCCAAAGGTTTTTATAAATATGTAAAGAGCAAGAGGATAACTAGAGAAACAATAGGATCTATTAGGAACCATGAGAGTAACCTGTGTGTGGAGGCAGAGGATGGTCATGATTCTTAATTGAATACTTTGCACCTGTTTTCACAAAAGAGAAGAACGATGCAGACATTGCAGACAGAAAGAAGGAGTGTAAAACATTAGATGAAATTAACATGGTGAGAGAGGAAATATTGAGAGGTTTAACATCTTTGAAAATGGATAAATCCTCAAGCGCAAAAGAAATGTATCCTTGGCTGTTGAAGCAAGAGAAGAAATAGCAGAGACTCTGACCATCATTTTCCAATCCTCATTTTTTTTCCAATTTGTTTCATGGGATGTGAGCAATGCTGGCAAGACCAGCATTTGTTGCCCATCCCTAATTGCCCTTGAGAAGGTGGTGGTGAGCCTTCATTGACCGATGCAGTCCACCTGCTGCGGGTACGCCCACAGTGCTGTTAGGGAGGGAGTTCCAGGATTTTGATCCAGCGACAGTGAAGGAACAATGATATATTTCCAAGTCAGAATGGTGTGTGGCTTGGAGGGAAACTTGCAGATGGTGGTATTCCCATGCGTCTGTTGCCCTTGTGTCCGGAGACAGACAGAGCGAGAGAGAGAGAGGAGCACCTTGGGAATGGAGATTTAAAAAGCACGCCAAAAGCCAACAGTCGGAGACCGGAGACAGAAAGCGAGAGAGAAGAGCAGGGGAAAAATCGAAAAGTGACATCGGAGGGATGTCACAATCAACAGTGAGAGCAGGGAAACAGAGAGCCGGGGAGAGTATACAGGTAAGCTGTTAATTTAATTTAAATCAAATATAGCATCAAACATCACAGGCAAGTGGGTAGGTAATTGGTTTGGGAAGAAGCTACCTGTTTGGTGAGTATCTGGCAAGTGATTAAGGTCCATTCTAATCCTAACATTTAAAATATTAAAGGAACTAGTGGTAAGCTTAATAAAATATATTAAAAAAAAAAGGAAAATAAAATAAATAATTTAATAAAATAATTAAGTGGTTAATTAAAACACATTAAGGACAGCAGGACAGGTGATGTCTCATGGCTGCAGCATGTGGGAGCTCCTGCATGTCAGTGTGATCCAGGGCAAACACGTCTGCAGTAAGTGTTTGAGGCTCGAAGAGCTTCGGCTCAGAGTCATTGAACTGGAGGCCGAGCTGCAGGCACTGCAACAGATCAGGGAGGGGCAAAGTTACCTGGACATTTTGTATCAGGAGGCGGTCACACCCCTGAGGAGAGGGTCATCTGATTTGGTCAGGGACAGGAGAGTGTGGCTGCAGCTGAGGCAGGTAAGGGGACCCAGAGGGCAGGAATGCAGGAGCCTCAGCCTGTGTGATTGTCCAACAGGTTTGAGGTTCTTTCAGCTTGTTTGGATGAGAGTGGAGGGGCTGCAGGGTGGATGAGCAATCTGACCATGCCACCATGGTACAGGAAGCCGTTCAAGTGGAGGGAGGAAAAAGGAATGTAGTGGTAGTAGGGGACAGTACAGTGAGGGGGATTGACACTGTTCTCTGCAGCAAAGAGCGAGAGTCCAGACGGTTGTGTTCCCTGCCAGGGTTCGGGACATCTGCTCAGGGCTGGAGAGGAACTTGGAGGGGAAGGATCCAGTCGTCGTGGTCCATGTAGGTACCAACGACAGAGGCAGGAAAAGGAAAGAGGTTCTGCATAGGAACTAGGCGCCAAATTAAGAAGCGGAACCTCAAAGGTAAGAACAAAGAACAGTACAGCACAGGAACAGGCCATTCGGCCCTCCAAGCCTGCGCCGATCTTGATGCCTGCCTAAACTAAAACCTTCTGCACTTCCGGGTTCCGTATCCCTCTATTTCCATCCTATTCATGTATTTGTCAAGATGCCTCTTAAACGTCTCTATGGTACCTGCTTCCACCACCTCCCCCGGCAACAAGTTCCAGGCACTCACCACCCTCTGTGTAAAGAACTTGCCTCGCACATCCCCTCTAAACTTTGCCCCTCTCACCTTAAACCTATTTCCCCTAGGAACTGACTCTTACACCCTGGGAAAAAGCTTCTGACTATCCACTCTGTCCATGCCGCTTATAACTTTGTAAACCTCTATCATGTCACCCCTCCACCTCCGTCGTTCCAGTGAAAACAATCCGAGTTTATCCAACCTGTCCTCACAGCTAATGCCCTCCAGACCAGGCAACATCCTGGTAAACCTCTTCTGTACCCTCTCCAAAGCCTCCACGTCCTTCTGGCAGTGTGGCGACCAGAATTGCTCGCAATATTCTAAGTGTGGCCTAACTAAAGTTCTGTACAGCTGCAGCATGACTTGCCAATTTTTATACTCTGTGCCCCGAGAGATGAAGGCAAGCATGCCGTATGCCTTCTTGAATACCTTATCCACCTGCATTGCCACTTTCAGTGACCTGTGGATCTGTACACCCAGATCTCTCTGCCTGTCAATACTCCTAAGGGTTCTGCCATTTGCTGTATACTTCCCACCTACATCAGACCTTCCAAAATGCATTACCTCACATTTGTCCGCATTAAACTCCATCTGCCATTTCTCCGCCCAAGTCTCCAACCGATCTATATCCTGCTGTATCCTCTGACAATCCTCATCATTGTCTGCAACTCCTTCAACCTTTGTGTCGTCCGCAAACTTACTAATCAGACCAGCTACATTTTCCTCCAAATCATTTATATATACTACAAACAGCAAAGGTCCCAGCACTGATCCCTGCGGAACACCACTAGTCACATCCCTCCATTCAGAAAAGCACCCTTCCACTGCTACCCTCTGTCTTCTATGACCGAGCCAGTTCTGTATCCATCTTGCCAGCTCCCCTCTGATCCCATGTGACTTCACCTTTTGTATCAGTCTGCCATGAGGGACCTTGTCAAAGGCTTTACTGAAGTCCATATAGATAACATCAACTGCCCTTCCTTCATCAATCATCTTTGTCACTTCCTCAAAAAACTCAATCAAATTAGTGAGACACGACCTCCCCTTCACAAAACCATGCTGTCTCTCGCAAATAAGTCCATTTGTTTCCAAATGGGAGTAAATCCTGTCCCGAAGAATCCTCTCTAATAATTTCCCTACCATTGACGTAAGGCTCACCGGCCTATAATTTCCTGGATTATCCTTGCTACCCTTCTTAAACAAAAGAACAACATTGGCTATTCTCCAGTCCTCTGGAACCTCACCTGTAGCCAATGAGGATGCAAAGATTTCTGTCAAAGCCCCAGCAATTTCTTCCATTGCCTCCCTCAGTATTCTGGGGTAGATCCCATCAGGCCCTGGGGACTTATCTACCTTAATGCTTTGCAAGACACCCAACACCACCTCCTTTTTGATAATGAGATGACTGAGACTATCTACACTCCCTTCCCTAGGCTCATCATCCACCAAGTCCTTCTCCTTGGGGAATACTGATGCAAAGTACTCATTTAGTACCTCGCCCATTTCCTCTGGCTCCACACATAGATTCCCTTCTCTGTCCTTGAGTGGGCCAACCCTTTCCCTGGTTACCCTCTTGCTCTTTATATACATATAAAAAGCCTTGGGATTTTCCTTAATCCTGTTTGCCAATGACTTCTCATAACCCCTTTTAGCCCTCCTGACTCCTTGCTTAAGTTCCTTCCTACTGTCTTTATATTCCTCAAGGGATTCGTCTGTTCCTAGCCTTCCAGCCCTTACGAATGCTTCCTTTTTCTTTTTGACGAGGCTCACAATATCCCGCGTTATCCAAGGTTCCCGAAACTTGCCAAACTTATCCTTCTTCCTCACAGGGACATGCTGGTCCTGGATTCTAATCAACTGACGTTTGAATGACTCCCACATGTCAGATGTTGATTTACCCTCAAACAGCCATCCCCAATATAAATTCTTCAGTTCCTGCCGAATATTGTTATAATTAGCCTTCCCCCAATTTAGCACCTTCACCCGAGGACTACTCTTATCCTTATCCACCAGTACCTTAAAACTTATGGAATTATGGTCACTGTTCCCGAAATGCTCCCCTACTGAAACTTCGACCACCTGGCCGGGCTCATTCCCCAATACCAGGTCCAGTACGGCCCCATCCCTAGTTGGACTATCTACGCATTGTTTCAAGAAGCCCTCCTGGATGCTCCTTACAAATTCTGCTCCATCCAAGCCCCCAGCATTAAGTGAGTCCCAGTCAATATAGGGGAAGTTAAAATCATCCACCACTGCAACCCTGTTACCTTTACATCTTTCCAAAATCTGTCTACATATCTGCTCCTCTACCTCCCACTGGCTGTTGGGAGGCCTGTAGTAAACCCCCAACATCGTGACTGCACCCTTCCTATTCCTGAGCTCCACCCATATTGCCTCGCTGCATGACCCCACCGAGGTGTCCTCCCGCAGTACAGCTGCGATATTCTCCTTAACCAGTAATGCAACTCCCCCACCCCTTTTACATCCCCCTCTATCCCGCCTGAAGCTACTAATGCCTGGAACATTTAGCTGCCAATCCTGCCCTTCCCTCAACCAAGTCTCTGTAATAGCAACAACATCATAGTTCCAAGTACTAATCCAAGCTCTAAGTTCATCTGCCTTACCTGTTATACTTCTTGCATTGAAACAAATGCACTTCAGACCACCAGTCCCGCTGTGCTCTGCAACATCTCCCTGCCTGCTCTTCCTCTTAGTCTTACTGGCCTTATTTACTAGTTCCCCCTCATTTATTTCACTTGCTGTCCTACTGCTCTGGTTCCCACCCCCCTGCCACACTAGTTTAAACCCTCCCGAGTGACGCGAGCAAACCTTGCAGCCAGGATATTTGTGCCCCTCCAGTTTAGATGCAACCCGTCCTTCTTGTACAGGTCCCATCTGTCCCTGAAGAGATCCCAATGGTCCAGATATCTGAAACCCTCCCTTCTACACCAGCTGTTCAGCCATGTGTTTAGCTGCACTATCTTCCTATTTCTAGCCCCACTGGCACGTGGCACAGGGAGTAATCCCGAGATTACAACCCTAGAGGTCCTGTCTTTTAACTTTCTACCTAACTCCCTAAACTCCCCCTGCAGGACCTCATCACTCTTCCTGCCTATGTCATTGGTACCAATGTGTACCACAACCTCTGGCTGTTCACCCTCTCCCTTCAGAATGCCCCCTGTCCGTTCAGAGACATCCTTGACCTTGGCACCAGGGAGGCAACATACCATCCTGGAGTCTCTTTCACGTCCACAGAAGCGCCTATCTGTGCCCCTGACTATAGAGTCCCCTATAACTATTGCTCTTCTGCGCTTTGTCCCTCCCTGCTGAACAACAGTGCCAGCCGTGGTGCCACTGCTCTGGCTGCTGCTGTTTTCCCCTGATATGCCATCCCCCCCAACAGTATACGAAATTGTATACTTGTTAGAGAGGGGGATAGCCACAGGGGATTCCTGCACTGACTGCCTGCCCCTTCTAGCTGTCACCCATCTATCTGCCTGCACCTTGGGTGTAACCACTTCTCTAAAACTCCTGTCTATGACACTTTCTGCCACCTGCATGTTCCTAAGTGCATCCAGTTGCTGCTCCAACCGATCCATGCGGTCTGTGAGGAGCTGCAACTAGGGACACTTCCTGCAGATGTAGTCGTCCGGAACGCTGGAAGCGTCACGGACCTCCCACATCTCACAGGTGAAGCACTTCACCCCTCTAACTGACATTTGTAGCACTAATTAATAAATAAAAATAAATACTTATTAAATGCTTACTAAATTGTTCTAATTAACTATATGGTCCCTAATGCCAGGGTTGGGGCCGACCATGACTCATGGCCCTCCTGCCTTGGGCGCTATGGCGTTGGAAGGATGAATGAGAACGGGCAGAGACTGCTTGAGTTGTGTACCTATCATAACCTCTGCATCACCAACTCGTTCTTTCACACTAAACCCTGTCACCAGGTTTCATGGAGGCACACACGATCGCGTCGTTGGCACCAGCTAGACCTCATTGTCACAAGGCGAGCCGCCTTAAACAGTGTTCAAATCACACGCAGCTTCCACAGTGCGGACTGCGACACCGACCACTCCCTGGTGTGCAGCAAGGTTAGACTCAGACCAAAGAAGTTGCATCATTCCAAGCAGAAGGGCCACCCGTGCATCAACACGAGCAGAATTTCTCACCCACAGCTGTTACAAAAATTTCTAAATTCATTTGTAACAGCCCTTCAAAACACTCCCACAGGGGATGCTGAGACCAAGTGGGCCCACATCAGAGACGCCATCTATGAGTCAGCTTTGACCACCTACGCCAAAAGTGCGAAGAGAAATGCAGACTGGTTTCAATCTCATAATGAAGAGCTGGAACCTGTCATAGCCACGAAGCGCATTGCACTATTGAACTACAAGAAAGCCCCCAGCGATTTAACATCCGCAGCACTTAAAGCAGCCAGAAGCACTGCACAAAGAACAGCCAGGCGCTGCGCAAACTACTACTGGCAACACCTATGCAGTCATATTCAGCTGGCCTCAGACACTGGAAACATCAGAGGAATGTATGATGGCATGAAGAGAGCTCTTGGGCCAACCATCAAGAAGATCGCCCCCCTCAAATCTAAATCAGGGGACATAATCACTGACCAACACAAACAAATGGACCGCTGGGTTGAGCACTACCTAGAACTGTACTCCAGGGAAAATGTTGTCACTGAGACTGCCCTCCGTGCAGCCCAGCCTCTACCAGTCATGGATGAGCGAGACATACAGCCAACCAAATCTGAACTCAGTGATGCCATTGATTCTCTAGCCAGCGGAAAAGCCCCTGGGAAGGACAGCATTACCCCTGAAATAATCAAGAGTGCCAAGCCTGCTAAACTCTCAGCACTACATGAACTGCTATGCCTGTGCTGGGACGAGGGAGCAGTACCTCAGGACATGCGCGATGCCAATATCATCACCCTCTATAAAAACAAAGGTGACCGCGGTGACTGCAACAACTACCGTGGAATCTCCCTGCTCAGCATAGTGGGGAAAGTCTTTGCTCGAGTCGCTCTAAACAGGCTCCAGAAGCTGGCCGAGCGCGTCTACCCTGAGGCACAGTGTGGCTTTCGTGCAGAGAGATCGACCGTTGACATGCTGTTCTCCCTTCGTCAGATACAGGAGAAATGCCGTGAACAACAGATTCCCCTCTACATTGCTTTCATTGATCTCACCAAAGCCTTTGACCTCGTCAGCAGATGTGGTCTCTTCAGACTACTAGAAAAGATCGGATGCCCATCAAAGCTACTATCATCACCTCATTCCATGACTATATGAAAGGCACAATTCAACATGGTGGCTCCTCATCAGAGCCCTTTCCTATCCTGAGTGGCGTGAAACAGGGCTGTGTTCTCGCACCCACACTTTTTGGGATTTTCTTCTTCCTGCTGCTTTCACATGCATTCAAGTCCTCTGAAAAAGGAATTTTCCTCCACACAAGATCAGGGGGCAGGTTGTTCAACCTTGCCCGTCTAAGAGCGAAGTCCAAAGTACGGAAAGTCCTCATCAGGGAACTCCTCTTTGCTGACGATGCTGATTTAACATCTCACACTGAAGAGTGTCTGCAGAGTCTCATCGACAGGTTTGCGGCTGCCTGCAATGAATTTGGCCTAACCATCAGCCTCAAGAAAACGAACATCATGGGGCAGGACGTCAGAAATGCTCCATCCATCAATATTGGCGACCACGCTCTGGAAGTGGTTCAGGAGTTCACCTACCTAGGCTCAACTATCACCAGTAACCTGTCTCTAGATGCAGAAATCAACAAGCACATGGGTAAGGCTTCCACTGCTATGTCCAGACTGGCCAAGAGAGTGTGGTAAAATGGCGCACTGACACGGAACACAAAATTCCGAGTGTATCAGGCCTGTGTCCTCAGTACCTTGCTCTATGGCAGCGAGGCCTGGACAACGTATGCCAGCCAAGAGCGACGTCTCAATTCATTCCATCTTCGCTGCCTCCGGAGAATACTTGGCATCAGGTGGCAGGACCGTATCTCCAGCACAGAAGTCCTCGAGGCGGCCAACATCCCCAGCTTGTACACCCTACTGAGTCAGCGGCGCTTGAGATGGCTTGGCCATGTGAGCCGCATGGAAGATGGCAGGATCCCCAAAGACACATTATACAGCGAGCTCGCCACTGGTATCAGACCCATCGGTCGTCCACGTCTCCGCTTTAAAGACGTCTGCAAACGCGACATGAAATCCTGTGACATTGATCACAAGTCGTGGGAGTCAGTTGCCAGCATTCGCCGGAGCTGGCGGGCAGCCATAAAGACAGGGCTAAAATGTGGCGAGTCGAAGAGACTTAGTAGTTAGCAGGAAGAAAGACAGAGGCGCAAGGGGAGAGCCAACTGTGCAACAACCCCGACAAACAAATTTCTCTGCAGCACCTGTGGAAGAGCCTGTCACTCTAGAATTGGCCTTTATAGCCACTCCAGGCGCTGCTTCACAAACCACTGACCACCTCCAGGCGCGTATCCATTGTCTCTCGAGATAAGGGGGCCCAAAAGGTCCCGAGTGCTAGATTCCTACTATAAATATTAAATGCTGACTAAATAGAGTAACTTCCTCCCTCTGGTTTAGTGACTCTACTTATTAATTAGTTAATTAGGGTTTTAATCAATTTTTACCAATGTTTTATTTTCAAATTCAGTACAAATTCCCTACCAGCCAATCAGGTCACAGCTTTCCTGTGACGTCACTTTTCAGTTTTTTTTTACCAGAGGTCAGTTTTTTATACTTACCGGTCTGGAACTCCGCCCTCCGAGTCTTCTCCGTGAATGAATCTCTGGATTATTTCCTGAGCCACGTGCAAATTGGCATCGGGCAAATAAGATTAGAGAAATGAATGCGTGGCTCAAAGACCGGTGTGGTAGAAGTGGGTTCTGGTTTGTGGGGCACTGGCACCAGTACTGGGGAAAGTAGTGGCTTTGTCGTTGAGACGGTCTACACCTGAACCGTGCTGGGGCCTATGTTCTAGCGAGCTGCATAACTAGGGAAGTAGAGAGGGTTTTAAACTAAATAGTGGGGGCAAGGGATCAAATTTTGGAAGATATAATAAATCAAGGAGTAGAGACAAGGCAAGAAAGAAAGGTATTAAATTGGGAAATGATAAACAGACTGTGACAGGAAGGGACAGAGCGTACAAATCTAAGAGTAAGTCAGCAGGTAAGGCTAGACGTTCCAAAAATAATAAAGGGACAAACTGAAGGCTCTGTATCTGAATGCACTTAGCATTCGAAACAAAACAGATGAACTGAGAGTGCAAATAGAACTAAATAAGTACGATCTGATAGCCATTACAGAGACATGGCTGCAAGATGACAGATTGGGACCTGAATATTGAAGGATACATGGCATTTAGGTAGGTCAGGAAGCTAGGAAATGGTGGAGGGATAGCTCTGTTAATTAATGATGGTATTAGCGCAATCGAGAGGGATGACCTAAGTTCAGGAGATCAGGATGTAGAAGCAGTTTGGGTAGAGAAGAGAAATGATAAAGGCAAGAAGTCACTTGTGGGAGTGGTGTACAGGCCACCTAACATTAACCACACTGTCGGACGGGGTATAAAGGAAGAAATAATGGCAGCCTGTCAGAAAGGTACAGCGATAATTATGGGGGATTTTAACCTCCATATAGACTGGAAAAATCAGATGGACAGAGGTAGCCTAGATGAGGAGTACATAGAATGTTTTCAGGGTAAATTTTTAGAACAATACGTTCTAGAGCCAACCAGACAGCAGGCTATACTAGATCTGGGATTGTGCAACGAGATAGGATTAATTAATGACCTCCTAGTTAAGGCGCCCCTAGGTAGCAGCGATCATATGACTGAATTTTACATGCAGTTTGAGGAAGGGAAGAGTGGGTCCAAGATTAGTATTTTAAACTTAAATAAGGGCTATCATGAGGGCATGAAAGCAGAGCTAGCTAAAGTGAACTGGCAAATTAGGTTAAGGGATAGGTCAATAGAGATGCAGTGGCAGACATTTAAGGGGATATTTCAGAATACACAGAATACATACATTTCAACGAGAAAGAAACATTGCAAGGGGAGGACCTGCCATCTGTGATTAACTAAAACAGTTAAAGATAGTATCAAACTTAAAGAAAAAGCCTATAATTGTGCAAAGATGGGAGGCAGGTCAGATGATTGGACAGAATATAAAAAACAACAAAGAAGGACTAAAGTATTGATGATGGTAAAAATTGGAGTGCGAGAGAAAGCTAGCTCGAAATACAAAGACAGATAGTAAGAGTTTCTATAGATATTTTAAAAAGAGTTAACAAAGTGAGTCTGGGGAATTAATAAGGGATTATAAGGTGATGGCAGATGAATTGAACAGATATTTTGCATTGGTCTTCACTATTGAGGATACAAGTAACATCCCAGTATTAGCTGTAAGTCAGAAAATGGAAGGGAGGGAGGTACTCAAGAAAATTATAATCACCAGGAAAGTGGTACTGACCAAATTGTTAGAGCTGTGGGCTGACAAGTCTCCGGGTCCTGATGGACTTCATCCTAGGGTGTTAAAAGAAGTAGCTAGTGAGATAGTTGATGCGTTAGTTTTAATTTTCCAAAATTCCCTAGATTAGGGGAAGGTTCGGTTAGATTGGAAAATAGCGAATGTAACTCCTTTATTCAAAAAGGGAGGGAGACAGAAAGCAGGAAACTACAGGCCAGTTAGCTTAACATCTATATTGGGGAAAATGTTAGAAGCTATTATTAAAGATGTTATCGCAGGGCATTTAGAAAAATTGAAGGTAATCAGACAGAGTTAACATGGTTTTGTTAAAGGGAAATTGTGTTTAACCAATTTATTGGAGTGCTTTGAGGGAGTTACATGTGCTGTGGACAAAGGGGAACCGGTGGATGTATTGTACTTAGATTTTCAGAAGGCATTTGATAAGGTGCCACATCAAAGGTTATTGCAGAAAATAAAAGCTCATGGTGTAGCGGGTAACATATTGGCATGGATAGAAGATTGGCTAGCTAACAGGAAGAAAGAGTAGGCATAAATGGGCCATTTTTTGGTTGGCATGATATAACGAGTGGTGTGCCACAGGGATCAGTGCTGGGGTATCAACTTTTTACAATTTATATAATTGACTTAGATGAAGAGACAGAAGGTATGGTTGCTAACTTTGCTGATGACACAAAGATTGGTCGGAAAGTACCTTGTGAAGAGGACATAAGGAGGCTACAAAGGGATATAGGTAGGTTATGTGATTGGGCAAAGACCTGGAAAATGGAGTATAATGTGGGAAAGTGTAAAATTGCCACTTTGGCAGGAAGGATAAAAAGGAAACATATGATCTAAATGGTGAGAATTCGCAGAGCTCTGAGAAGCAGAGGGATCTGGGTGTCCTGGTGCATGAATCTTAAAAGGTTAGTATGCAAGTATAGCACGTAATTAGGAAAGCTAATAGAATGTTATCGTTTATAAAGAGGGGAATTGAATACAAAAGTAGGGAGGTTATGTTTCAGCTATACAGGGCATTGGTGAGACCACGTCTGGAGTACTTTGTACAGTACTGGTCTCCTTATTTAAGGAAGGATGTAAATGCGTTGGTGGCAGTACAGAGAAGGTTTACTCGACTAATACCTGGAATGGGCGGGTTGTCTTACGAGCAAAGGTTGGACAGGCTAGGCTTGTATCCACTGGAATTTAGAAGAGTAAGAGGCGACTTGATTGAAACACATAAGATCCAGAGGGGTCTTGACAGGGTGGATGTGGAAAGGATGTTTCCTCTTGTGGGAGAATCTAGAACTAGGGGTCACTGTTTAAAAATAAGGGGTCACCCATTTAAGACAGAGATGAGGAGAATTTTTTTTCCCTCAAGAGGGTCGTTTGTCTTCGGAACTCACTTCCTCAAAAGGCGGTGGAAGCAGAGTCTTTGAATATTTTTCAGGCAGAGGTAGATAGATTCTTGATAAGCAAGGGAGTGAAAGGTGTGTGGAAATATGGAGTAATCAGTTCAGCCTTCGATTTATTGAATGGCGGGGCAGACTCGAAGGGCTGAGTGGCCTACTCCTGCTCCTAATTCATACGCTGGTAAGTTTGTAAGTGGTAGAGGTTGTGGGTTTGGAAGATGCTGTCGAAGGAGGCATGGTGAATTGCTGCACTGCATCTTGTATATGTACATACTGCTGCCACGATGTGTCACTGGTGGAGGGAATGAATGTTTAAGGTGGTGGATGGGGTGTCAGTCAAGCGGCTGCTTTGTCCTAGATGGTGTCGAGCTTCCTGAGTGTTGTTGGAGCTGCACTCATGCAAGCAAGTGGAGAGCATTCCATCACGCTCCTGACTTGTGTGTAGATAGTGGACAGGCTTTGGGGATTCTGGAGGTGAGTTACTTGCCGCAGAATTCCCAGCCTCTGACCTGCTCTTGAAGCTATAGTATTTATGTGCTATCAATTTCTGGTCAATGGTAACCCCCAGGATGTTAATAGTGGGGGTTCAGTGATGGTAATGCCATTGAATGTCAAGGGGAGATGGTTACATTCTCGTCATTGGAGATAGTCATTGCCTGGCACTTGTGTGGCATCAATTATACTTGCCACTTGTCAGCCCAAGCCTGAATGTTGTCCCGGTCTTGCTGGATATGGACACAAACTGCTTCAGTATTTGAGGAGTTGCGAATAGTACTGAACATCATAGAATCATCAGCGAACATCCCCACTTCTGACCTCCTGGTGGAGGGAAGGAGATGAAGATGGTTGGGCCGAGGACACTACCCCGAGGAACTCCTGCAGCAATGTCCTGGGGCTGAGATGATTGGCCTCCAACAACCACAACTATCTTTCTTGGTGCTATATATGACTCCAACCAGTAGAGAGTTTTCCCCCTCATTTCCATTGAATTCAATTTGGCTAGGGCTCCTTGATGCCACATTCAGTCAAATGCTGCCTTGATATGAAGGGAAATCACTGTCACCTCACCTCTTCAGTTCAGCTCTTTTGTTTTGGACCAAGGCTGTAGTGAGATCAGGAGCCGAGTAGCCCTGGCAAAACCCAAACTGAGAATTAGTGAGGAGGTTGTTGCTATTTAAGTGTCGCTTGATAGCACTGTTAGCGGCACCTTCCATCACTATGTTGATGATTGAGAGTAGACTGATGAAGTGGTAAGTGGCCAGATTGGATTTGTCCTGCTTTTTGTAGACAGGACATACCTGGGCAACTTTCCACATTGTCGGGTAGATGTCAGTGTTGTAGCTGTACTGGAACAGCTTGGCTAGGGATGCAACTAGTTCGGTAGTACTATAGATGTGGGCCAAGGTCACCTGAGGTCAGCTAACGATGTATTATTGTTTAAAAAGTGAGAAAGGGATGGCCTGTGCAATTACAGGGCAATCAGCCTATCCTCAGTGGTGGGAAAGTTATTGGAAAAAATTCTAAAGGACAGGAGAAATCTTAATTTAGAAAAACATGGGTTAATTAAAGGCAGTCAGCACGAATTTGTTAACGGAAGGTTGTGTCTTTTGAATGTGATTAAATTTTTTTGAGGAGGCAATAAGGAGGGCTGATGAAGGTGGTGTATTTGATATAGTATGTGTGGATTTTAGCAAGGCTTTTGATAAGTCCCAAACGGCAGACTGGTCATGCAAGTAAAAGCCCATGGGATCCAAGGCGAAGTGGCAAGTTGGATCCAAAGTTGGCTTACAGGCAGGAAGCAAAGGATAATGGTTGATGGGTGTTGTTATGACTGGAAAGCTGTTTCCATTGGGGTTCCACAGGGCTCAGTATTTGGGTTCCTTGCGTTTTGTGGTATATATCAATGATTTGGGCTTGAATTAGGGGTTATGATTAAGAAGTTTGCAGACGATACAAAAATTGGCTGTGTGGTTGATAGTGAAGAAGAAAGCTGTAGACTGCAGGAAGATATCAATGGACGAGGCAGGTGGGTGGAACAGTGGCAAATGGAGTTCAGTCCAGAGAAGTGAGAGTTATTGCATTTGGGGAAGGCTAACAAGGTAAAGGAATACACAATGAATCGTAGGATACTGAGAAGTGTAGAGGAACAGAGGGACCTTGGAGTGCATGTCCACTGATCAGATGGCTGGACAGATGGGGTGAATGACCTTCTATGCCATAAATGACTCTATGATTCTGTAAGGTGGTCAAGAGGCAAACGGGGATACTTGCCTTTATTAGCTGAGGCATAGAATAGAATAGCTGGGAGGTTATGCTGAAACTGTATAAAACATTAGGTAGGCCACAGCTGGCGTACCGCATGCAGTTCCGGTCACCACACTATAGGAAGGGTCACTGACCTGAAACATTAACTTTGCTTCTCTCTCCACAGATGCTGCCAGACCTGCTGAGTATTTCCAGCATTTCTTGTTTTTATTTCAGATTTCTGCAGTATTTTGCTTTTATTTATATATAGGAAAGATATGACTGCATTAGAGAAGATACAGAGGAGATTTGTAAGGATGTTGCCCAGACTGGAGAATTTTAGTTATGAGGAAAGATTGAATGAGTTAGGGTTGTTTACTTTGTAGATGAGGATGTTGAGGGGAGACCTAATTGAGGTGCATAAAATTATGAGGAGTCTGGCTAGAGTGGATCGGAAGGCCCTATTCCCCTTGGTTGAGGGGTCCATTACCAGGGGACATAGATTTAGGGGAAGAGGTAGGAGGTTTAGAGGGGGTTTGTGGAGAAATTCTGTCACCGAATGTGGGGGGATTTGGAATGTACTGTCTGAAAAGGTGGTAGAGGTACATAACATTTAAAAAGAACTAGATATGCACGTGAAGTGCCGTAACCTACCAGGCTACGAACCAAGAGCTGAAAAGCGGGATTCGGCTGGATGGCTCCTTGTCAGCCGACGCGGACGCGATTGGCCGAATGGCCCCCTTTCCAGGCTGTAAATTTCTATGATTTTCCTGATCATCCACTGGTAACTTCAGAGGAAACCCCAACAAAATGGCATAAATGGCTGTTTGTGTTTCTCCATGACCTCTACTAATCTTCCACCAAAATTATGGCGTGATATTGGAGAACCTCCACAGAAATTCCCTAAATCCTCACTTGTAACCAAAACTGCACTTATTAAAAAGTCACGTTTTCCATGAGTCAACATCCAAGCCTCCAGCCTCAATTATTGCTGTTTAAGCAAAAAGGTAAAAGGGGAAAATGTGCAATGTTGGAAAAGCTATTGCAACCTTTAATACTCATGCATGGGTATACGCATTAAAAGGACCTTTAACTTTGTGCAGCCCATGGATAATCCTGAAATGTACATTTAGCTGTGTTAACAGTAATTGGTAATGTCTGGAACAATCAATCCACAAATGATTATTTAACATGATGGTGGAGTTTTTACAAATAATGCTTAACAGCCAAATGTTGAACTGTATTACATAGTATTTACAGCATGGAAACCGGCCATTTGGCCCAATAGGCCCACACCGGTGTTTATGCTCCACATGAGCTTCCACTCCTCCTACTTCAGCTAACCCCACCAATATATCATATTCTTTTTTCCCTCATGTTTATCTGGGTTGGCATCCTTCCATCTACGAAAGATGATGGACATGCAGCAGCAAACAATCCATTTAGGTGGGGTGTCTTCTCTTGGTGCACCTTTGCTGATGGCTGTGAAGGCCAATCCTTGAGAGGCAGGTTCTGTCACAAATACTGCACATGAAGCTGCCAACTGACGTTGTGAGCTGTTGTTTTTGATGGCGCCTGTTGCCAAGCTGCTGTAGCAACTGGTCGTCGTGGTAGTGCACTCCAGTCCATAGGATGTGTTGCCATTTCCCTCTTGCGCTGGCTAGTGACAGGTGCAATAGTTGACATTTAGGGCCTTCATGTCACGCAGGCAAGCATTCTTGAAGCGGAGCTTTGCGTGCCCCACTGGTCATCTGGCACCTTCCACCTCACCATACAGAAAGTCCTTGGGTATGCGACCATCTTTCATCCTGCAGATGTATCCGATCCACCGAAGCCGCCTCTGTTTGATTCATGCCAACACACTTGGGAGCTCTGCTTTTGAGAGGACTGCCGCATTTGTGATTTTGTCCTGCCAGGATGTACTCATAATGTGCTACAGACAGCGAAGATGGAAATTATTGAGCCTCTTTTCCTGGTAGCTGTATGTTGCCCATATTTCACAGCCATACAACAAGGTGCTGAGAACACAGGCTTTATAAACCATCAGCTTGGTCCTAAGGGCCAGCTTGGTGTTATCCCATGAGTGTTTCGCGAGTCAGCCAAGTGGTAGTTGCTTTCCCTATGTGTGTATCGAGCCCTGCATCGAGGGACAGATTTTCTGTCACCGTGGACCCAAAATAGCAGAATTTGTTAATTACTTCCAGTGGATTATTATTTAGTGTGATCAGGGATGGAGATGCAACATCATGTCCCATGACCAGATTTTTCTTGATACTTACAGTTAGGGAGAACAATTTACAGGCATGGGAGAGATAGTCCATGAGTCTTTGTAGCTGAGTTTCTATGTGAGTGACTAGCACAGCATTGTCAGCATAGAGGAATTCTCTGATCAGGACGTGATGTGTTTTTGTCTTCGCTTTCCGCCTTGATAAATTGTAGAGCTTGCCATCTGACCTAGTGTGCAAGTAGACTGTGTCCATATCTGCAGGGAAGGTGAAGGTCAGGAGCACGGAGAAGAAGATGCCAAACAGAGTGGGGGCTAGGGCACAACCCTGTTTCACTCCATTCTTCATTCCGAAACTGTCGGAAATGGAGCCATGAAATTGTACAGCGCAGTGCATGTTGTTATGAAAGGAGCGGATAAGACTGAGGAGTTTCGGTGGACAGCCAATTTTCCCCAAAATCTTGTGGAGTCATGCGCTGTTGCTGGTGTCAAATGCCTTAATGAGATCTACGTAGTAAGGTAAAGGGATATGCTCTGTTCCCTGCACTTGCGGCTGGCGTATGGAGAAAATCATATCCACAGTAAATCTGCTGGCACGGAAACCGCACTGTGCTTCCAGGTACACTAGTCTGCAGGTAAATAGAGTCTTTTAAGTACGACCTTAGCAAAAGACTTCACTGTGATGCTAAGGAGTGAGATACCCCTGTAGTTGTTGCCGTCTCCTCTGTCGCCTTTGCTTTTGTATAGTGTAATGATTCTGGCATCACACATCTCCTGTGGAACAGAGCCTATTTTCCAGCAGAGAAGGTCATGAACGTGTGGCAATAGATGAGACTTTCGGTGCTTAAGCAGTTTGGCTGGGGTTCCATCCTAGCCTGTCCTTCTGTTTACTAGGTGATCTATGGCTTTCTCTAGCTCTAGTGATTAGGGTTCTTCATCTAATTCATCCATGACAGGAAGTTCCGGGAGAGCGTTGAGCACAGACTGTAAGATGTCCGATTCACAGGAGTACAGCTCACAATAATGTTCAGCCCAGCAGGACACCTGTTTAAAAACAGGAAATGCTGGAAATACTCAGCAGGTCTGGCAGCATCTGTGGAGAGAGAAGCAGAGTTAACGTTTCAGGTCAGTGACCCTTCTTCAGAACTAGCCAATATTAAAAATGTAAAAGGTTATAAGCAAGTAAAGCAGGGGTGGGGCAAGAGATAACAAAGGAGAAGGTGTAGATAGGACAAGGTCACAGAATAGCTGACCAGAAAGTCGTGGAGCAAAGGCAAACAATATGTTAATGGTGTGTTGAAAGACAAAGCATTAGTATAGATAGAGTGTTAACGGACTGAAAATTGAACAGTGGCAAGTACAAACATGAAAAAAGAAACAGTGGGTAAGCAAACTGAACAAACTAAGATGAAATAAAATAAAATAACCACAAAAAATATATTAAAAAAGGAAAAAGAAAAAAATAACTAAAAATAAAAGTAAAATGGGGGGCCCGTCATGCTCTGAAATTATTGAACTCAGTGTTCAGTCCGGCAGGCTGTAGTGTGCCTAATCGGTAAATGAGATGCTGTTCCTCGAGCTTGTGTTGATGTTCACTGGAACACTGCAGCAATCCCAGGACAGAGATGTGAGCATGAGAACAGGGGGGAGTGTTGAAATGGCAAGCAACCGGAAGCTCGGGGTCCTGCTTGCGGACTGAGTGGAGGCTTTCTGCAAAGTGGTCACCCAGTCTTGCGTTTGGTCTCCCCAATGTAGAGGAGAGCACATTGTGAGCAGCGAATACAGTATACTACATTGAAAGAAGTACAAGTAAATCGCTGCAGGACATCTGTTTACTCGGTCAGTGAGTACTTCACCGTCTGCTGACTTCAGGCGAGCAACTTTGGTGATGGCAGGGTCAAATCCTCTTGTGATCCATTTGTACAGAGCTCGTAGATTTCCTTTGTCACATGCAGTTTGGATGTCTTGACATAAGCTCATCCAATTTTTTTTTAATGCAATATCTCCCTCTCCTTTGCAGGGCTGACTTGTCTACTTTCAGGTGCGCAATGTCTTAGCTGTTGGGTTTATGTTGTGCATCATGTAGGCTTTGTTTTTTGCATCAATGACAGATATTATCTCAGCTGAGTAGGTCTCAAACCGGCTGGCTTGTGGGTTCCGCCATTACCAAATGATGCTTCTGCTGCTTCATAGATGATTGAGCTTAGTGACTTCCAAGCTTCATCGATGCCAGCATTTGTGCTTCCCGTTAAAGCTTTGGTGGATAGAAAGTGTTCTGATGACAGTGCAAAGTGTTGGTATTTGGCATCATTGCTTATGCAAGGGCTGTTGATGCGTGGCAGGCTGTCGTGTTTGGAGTTGTGGAACTTTCGGGGGTGCACCTTCACCATGCTGCTGCTATGAGTGTGGTCGCTGTCGCAATCTGCGCTATGGTAGGTGCAGGTGTGAAGAACACTGGGCAGATCGCACGTCCTTGTGATGACTAGGTCTAATTGGTGCCAATGACCAGACCTTGGGTGACGCCATGATATCTTATAGCAATGTCTGCCCTGGAAGAAGGTGTTGGTGGTGCAGAGTTAATTCAGGGCACAAAACTCAGGAAGGCGTTTTCCGTTATTGTTGATCTTGCCTACCCCATGATAATCGAGGTACATCAGCCATGAATCACTGTCTGCCTCAACACGTGTTTTGAAGTCACCCAGGATGAATAGCCTCTTGTCATTTGGGATGTGCCTCAGAATGTCACTTAGGGAGTCATAGAAATGCTCTTCATCTGAGATTCTGGCATTCAGAGTTGGTGCGTAGATACGTATGATGTTGATTGTGCCTCCATTGTGAATGGCCTTCTTCTGTGCTGTAACCATTCTATGATTTGATCGGATGATAACTGCAGAGAAATGAGGCGCTGCAGGTTGCTACTGGTGGTTCAATTGATGGTGTCAGCCGATTGCTCACTGCAAAGCATGCACCATGTTCACGGCAATCTTCAACACTCTTTCCATGCCAGTAGAAGGTGTAATTAGCCTCTCAAGTAGAGCCTGTGTCGGCTGATCTTTTTTGTACAGCGGCAATGTCGATACCAAGCTTGTGTAGCTCACGGTCAGTCAGGGTTGTCTTGCGTGCACTAGCTGTGGAGTGTGGGACGTTGTTCATTGCAGCATTCCTCACATTCCAGCTTCCAAGCCGGAAGGTTACCTTTCTTTGTTTGCTGTGTAACCTAGGCATGGTTTTAGGAGGTGCAGACTTGCCCAGCATCTGCACTTCCTCTTGACCTCGTAAGCTGGTATTGAGAGGAAAGAAGAAGGCCTATACGTCTGGGGCCTATTCGGTTGCAGGAGTTGCCAGAAGGTGCTAACTTGAGGGAAACACCGACTGCCTAATGGGACTCCACACCAGATTTTGCCAGGTTTACTCCCTTTGCATCTTGATGTTAATGTTCAAGGCACTGACCAGCAGGGCAGATCAGCACAAAAGTAGGTATGATCTTGTCCTCCAGGTGTACGAAGGGAGCAGCTCCAGGTTACCACCACCATCCTCCGAACCCTCCAGCTACTATGCCCTCGCTTAGGAGTGAACTGAGCACAGGCAAGTGATTGTTCTTGGGGGGAACAGGCTGAAGTGGAAAAACCAGTATAACCAGTGGCCAGTCACAGGCTCAGCAGGAGACTGAAGTCTCTCAATCACAGCAGTGGTGGGGGAAGGACAGTAAACTGATCAAAGTTACTTTAGATATCACAACAGAGCCGCAATTCAGAGACAAAGTTGGGTCTTGCTTTATAACCGGTGTAGTCCAGAGCAAAAGGACAAGGGCAGCAAATGCATGGGAAGACCACCACCTGCAGGTTCCCCTCCAAGCCGCATACCATCCTAACTTGGAACTATATCGCCATTCCTTCACTGTCACTGGGTCAGAACCCTAGAACTCCCTTCCTAACAGCACTGTTGGTGCATCCTACACCAGATGGACTGCAGCAGTTCAAGAAGGCAGCTCACCACCACCTTCTCAAGGGTAATTAGGGATGGGCAATAAATGCTGGCCTTGCCAGTGTTGCTCACATCCCATGAATGAATAAAAAAATGTTTTTTTGATGTTGAGATAAGCCCAGAAATTTGAAGCCAAGTCTCAAAGAAGGTCTAGATCTAGATTTTTCCAGATCTTTTCCACAGCTCACAGATCAGAAAAACAAAAAAGGCAGCAGATTATAGATGGAAGCAAAGTCTTACATTTTTTCCAATGTAGTCCAGTGCAGAAACATGATCTTGATGTCCAGTGAGAGAAAAACCACATCCAGGTCTTATCCAGATCTTTACCAGAGCTCACAAGGTGAGGTCGGGGGATGGGGTTTGTACTGTCAGACAGAGACTGTTTTAGACTAACAGTTAACTCGAAGTTTGGGCTAAAAATGCACCCACTGTTCGAATCAGCAGAACCTAAACAGAAGAGAGAATTTAGTGAGGAGAACTAAATGGATGGCAGCCCATGGCCACAGAGAGACGTGAACAGTGAGGATCTCCCTGGGGAGCAGACTGCCCAGGAACCATCTTAGAGAATATCATGTTTATCTATCTTCTGCTTAAATGCACCTATCAGGAGTGCCATAATTTGCAGATTTGTTCCCCTTTGAATGGAAAATATAAGCGCATAGAAAAAAACCATCAGTTTCCACCTCCGAGACATCCCTGACTCTGTCCCTGCCTCAGCTCATCTGCTGAAACCCTCATCCATGCCTTTGTTACGTCTAGACTTGACTATTCTAATATGCTTCCAGCAGGCCTCCCACCCACTTTCTACTCTCTCTAAACTTGACGACTTCGAAAACTCTGCTGCCCATGTCCTTGCCTTGCCTTGCCTTCACCAAATCCTGTTCATCCCATTACTCCTCTGCTCGCCAACCTACATTAGCTCCCGTTTAAGCGATGCCTCGTTTTGGAATTCTCATCCTTTCAAATGGCTTCGATCCTCCCTATTTCTGTAATCTCCTCTAGCCCCAGAACCGCACAAATTTGCGGGCGGCACAGTGGCGCAGTGGTTACCACAGCCTCACAGCTCCAGCAACCCGGGTTCAATTCTGGGTACTGCCTGTGTGTAGTTTGCAAGTTCTCCCTGTGTCTGCGTGGGTTTTCGCCGGGTACTCCGGTTTCGTCCCACCACCAAAAGACTTTCAGGTTGATAGGTAAATTGGCCATTATAAATTGCCCCTAGTATAGATAGGTGGTAGGGGAATAGAGGGACAGGTGGGGATGTGGTAGGAATATGGGATTAGTGTAGGATTAGTATAAATGGGTGGTTGATGGTCGGCACAGACTCGGTGGGCCGAAGGGCCTGTTTCAGTGCTGTATCTAAATAAATAAATAAATAAAACCCTCTGCAATATCTGCGCTCCTCTAATTCTGGTCTCATGAGCATCCCTGATTTTAATCATTCCAGTGTTGGTAGTTGTGCCCCCAATTACCAAGGCCCTAAGCTCGGGAATTCCCTCCCTAAACCTCTCTGCCTCTCTGCCTCTCTACCTCTTTCCTCCTGTAAGATGCTCCTTAAAACCTACCTCTTTGACCAAGCTTTTGGTCATCTCCCCTAATATCTCTTTATGTGGCTCAGTGTCTAATTTTGCTTTATATTACTCCTGTTAAGCACCTTGTGTTGTTTTATTACATGAATACAAGTTGTTGTTGCTGTCAAATAGGGATATGCCAAGTCTTGAATATTTTCCTGATGATTTCATCATTTGAGGGCCTGAAGATGCCTTCCACTACATCATGTGCTGTTAACTTGTGTTTCATTTCCTTATTCTGCATGATTATCCAGTAGATTAATGTTAGATCTCCTTTAACATTTTAAGTTTTTATCTAATATATAAATTAGTTAAATGTTTTATCATGATGTAGATAGTGGACTATGACTGTTAAATTTGTCTATAATGTATACCAGTGTGACAGTAATATTGTAGTCAACCTGTAAGATTGCCAATTCATCCATGGACTAATAAAATTGTTCAAAAACAAATATCAACCTGTTTACAGCCGCCATGAAAGTTCCTCACCTTTATTAGTCCTTCATCTTGGGTAATGTTGTGCTCTAGGGCCCTCTGCTTGTCTTCCTAGTCTTGTGCAGTCTCTTACCTGTCCACTTCAATAGTGTTACCCAAGGCAAAAAGGGGTGGTAATGGATGTATGGCCATGACTCCCATCCATTCATTCTATTACTCAATATACTGTGACTAATACTGTCTGATATACACAACTCCCTTGGCTAAGACTGCTGAAATTCACTATCCAGTTGAAGTTCATATTGTTACGACTGAGGCTGGAGGAGTGCACTGTCTTTCTCTAGTTCCACTTCTCCACAGGTCACAAGATATATTGAAATGTTCTATCCAGTTACCGGAACGGTCAATTATATACTTTATCTAATTTAGTTTCACAAAATCCAGGTTTCTTTAATAAACAACAAAATTATTAATTTATTATAAAACAAGACTTATTCAATAAAGATGCAAAGCTTATTAACACACAGATTGAAATATGAAAGTTCCCTTCTAAATTAACCTACCACGTACACACACACACACATGCACTCACACCCAACGAAAAAATAAAGAAGTTTTCTCTGCAGAGATCTCTTTACAAAAAAGACAAAAAAAAAACTTTTGCCAAATACTTGTTAATTCTTGAAAAAAAAAGGATAAGATATGGAATGATCTCAGATGTCCCTTGGAGCAGTTCTCTTCAGGCGACGTCGAGGCAGGCTTTCCAGGAAAAATGCAGCATCAGGGGTTTCAGCTATCCCACTGGATTCTCAGGGTTTCTCAAAGAGGTGGAAAAAGGATGAGTTGGTGGCTTCTCTCTTCGCAGGCTTACCCCCAACTGAACCAAAATAATATCCAAAATGAAACTAACTCTTGACCACCATAAATCTTGACACGTCACTTCTCTGTAAACAGCTCCCCTAGTCAACAAGGCTCCTGCTGCTAACTTAGCTTAAGACATGTGACTTCCAGTAAGGGTTTTTAAACAAAATCTCAGTGACCTTTATATAAAAAAAACACAAAGTCCAGCATTGATGGAATCTCTTCAGTCTTTCAAATGATTCCATTTCCACAATTTTTAAACATGAATCCTCAAAAAATATAAAAAGGAAGCATTTTCATAACAATATTCTAACCCCATCACATGACTATTGGTCATCTTGTTTCAAACTAAGATTAAATATATTCATCTACAGGAATTTCATGAACATAATGTCCCGAATCAAAACTTATTAATATAGTTTCCCAAAAATTTGTGACTTCTCAATGTCGCTATCACATTTAAAAACTGAAGGCCTTTGCTGTTTTTTACATGCATTTAATAATACCTCACAAATGGTTTTATATGGATATTGAAAGTTTACAAAGTAGACATGGAGAAATGTACAAGACCTTCAGACAGTTTTATCAGTTCAAATTATTCTTTGTATAGACGGGAAAATTATATTGTTGCATTTTGACTTGTGTTGGTAAAATGTTATTGCAGGTGTTGGTAGGTTACCAAACCTCTTCCCCAAATAATTGTTCTTTCAGTCTTGAGTATGTGTGTGAGATTTGCTTTGAGGTAAAATGCCTTTGATATCTTACTGTAAACATATCTCTCCCTTTATTCCTGCCTTAGTCATATTTATTTCCCTTCATTTTGATGAAATAATGAAGTGGGGTTGGGTGGACAAACTTTCATTCAGTTTGAAGCAGTCTAAATATTGGGAACTCCAGTGGAAATTGGGACAGGAGCTCAAATACATTGACGGAGACACATGGAAATTAATTCTTGGCAGTCCAAAGCATTCTTTAAAAAAATTTCTTTCACCACATTTCCAGAGTATCTATTTGTTCATCATTCAGCTAAAGTCTGATAGTTTGTTGAAATGAAGAATCGCCCATAAGAACATTTATTTTTCATTTCCTGTCCAGACAATGGAATTCTTCAGGCGCGTGTGTTATATTTTTAGGACATTAACAGTATTGGATTTTTCATGGGCATTTGATGCACCTATATTTTTCATCATTTGGAGTAAGTAGAACCATTAACTAGTGGAAAACAAAAGGTGTTTGGCAGTCCACAAGAATGACTAAACTTCAGATCTGTTCATCTGTGCAGAAGTAACACTGATTTTCATGTTCTTGCAGAGAAAATAAAAATCCCCATTTTAAAAAAAAACTTTATTTTCTCTTTACCATTGTCTTTAAGGTTCTTTTTAATCAGGCACATGGAGTAACAAATGAGTCTTCATTACAAAAAGAGATATTAAATTCTGCATGCAGTGTTGCACCTATTTCCATCCAAGTCCCTGCTAGAGGTGACGGTCCCTTTTATTTTCATGGCCCTTAGCCTAGCATAGATAGTTCTGTAACCTGGATAATCTTGTAGCCGTCATTAATTGTACTTCTGGATCAGACAAAAGCATAATCTTGGCAACAGAAAGTAATCTCTTGCTACATCGTTGTCCTCCTCTTTCTTCCTCCTCCTCCAAAAATGGAATGTTCTATTCTTGTACATTGCAGTTTCTGGCTGAAATCTGGGTATCATCCAGTGAGCATAGACTAGTTCAAATTATATTTATGGTTGGGATTGAAATTTCAAATTTGCAATTTCCACCTGATTGAAAGTTGGGGACTTTATTGATGCATTAGGGTAACCAGAGATAAATGATATATAGGATTTATAAACCTTGCATCTTCATATGCACCATCTTTTTTAATGCTTAGGCTTTTATATGAAGAGAAGAAAAAGACAAGGTTAAGAAAACACCATTTGATCCCTCTGGATTTTCAACTTTTACATCCTGGCAGGCAACTGCTATTACATAATTAAAAATGGGTGCAACGCATACCAATTTCTATCCCTTGTTCTTTAGATAATCTATCTTATGAACTGTAAATATTTCTTTGCAATTTTCAGAAGTACGTCTCCTTATCTTCTGGTCTATCTGAGTATTCTCAATGAAGTCAGGCCCCAAGCCACGAGACATCCATTTAGCTCTGCTTTTGCCTGGGCAATTGTGCATTCTACTCTTAAATATTGATAAATGGTGCTCCAATGCCAACTATTTCATTTTTTTGAAAGAAAAAAAGTACTAGTTATTGGCTGCTGTCATGAATCGTAGGTCGTGACTTCTCTAAAAGAACATTTAAAGACACCGGAAACATCAGAGGAATGTATGAATGCATTATGAGAGCTCTTGGGCCAACCATCAAGAAGATCGCCCCCCTCAAATCTACATCAGGGGACATAATCACTGACCAACGCAAACAAATGGACCGCTGGGTTGAGCACTACCTAGAACTGTACTCCATGGAGAATGTTGTCACTGAGACTGCCCTCAATGCAGCCCAGCCTCTACCAGTCATGGATGAGCTGGACATACAGCCAACAAAATCGGAACTCAGTGATGCCATTGATTCTCTAGCCAGCGGAAAAGCCCCTGGGAAGGACAGCATTACCCCTGAAATAATCAAGAGTGCCAAGCCTGCTATACTCTCAGCACTACATGAACTGCTATGCCTGTGCTGGGACGAGGGAGCAGTACCTCAGGACATGCGCGATGCCAATATCATCACCCTCTATAAGAACAAAGGTGACCGCGGTGACTGCAACAACTGCTGTGGAATCTCCCTGCTCAGCATAGTGGGGAAAGTCTTTGCTCGAGTCGCTCTAAACAGGCTCCAGAAGCTGGCCGAGCGCGTCTACCCTGAGGCACAGTGTGGCTTTCGTGCAGAGAGATCGACCGTTGACATGCTGTTCTCCCTTCGTCAGATACAGGAGAAATGCCACGAACAACAGATGCCCCTCTACATTGCTTTCATTGATCTCCCCAAAGCCTTTGACCTCGTCAGCAGACGTGGTCTCTTCAGACTACGAGAAAAGATTGGATGTTCACCAAAGCTACTAAGTATCATCACCTCATTCCATGACAATATGAAAGGCACAATTCAACATGGCGGTTCCTCATCAGACCTCTTTCCTATCCTTAGTGGCGTGAAATAGGGCTGTGTTCTCGCACCCACATTTTTTGGGATTTTCTTCTCCCTGCTGCTTTCACATGCGTTCAAATCTTCAGAAGAAGGAATTTTCCTCCACACAAGATCAGGGGGCAGGTTGTTCAACCTTGCCCGTCTAAGAGCGAAGTCCAAAGTACGGAAAGTCCTCATCAGGGAACTCCTCTTTGCTGACGATGCTGCTTTAACATCTCACACTGAAGAGCGTCTGCAGAGACTCATCGACAGGTTTGCAATGAATTTGGCCTAACCATCAGCCTCAAGAAAACGAACATCATGGGGCAGGACGTCAGAAATGCTCCATCCATCAATATTGGCGATCACGCTCTGGAAGTGGTTCAAGAGTTCACCTACCTAGGCTCAACTATCACCAGTAACCTGTCTCTAGATGCAGAAATCAACAAGCACATGGGTAAGGCTTCCACTGCTATGTCCAGACTGGCCAAGAGAGTGTGGTAAAATGGCGCACTGACACGGAACACAAAAGTCCGAGTGTATCAGGCCTGTGTCCTCAGTACCTTGCTCTACAGCAGCGAGGCCTGGACAACGTATGTCAGCCAAGAGCGACGTCTCAATTCATTCCATCTTCGCTGCCTCCGGAGAATACTTGGCATCAGGTGGCAGGACTGTATCTCCAACACAGAAGTCCTCGAGGCGGCCAACATCCCCAGCTTATACACACTACTGAGTCAGCGGCGCTTGAGATGGCTTGGTCATGTGAGCCGCATGGAAGATGGCAGGATCCCCAAAGACACATTGTACAGCGAGCTCATCACTGGTATCAGACCCACCAGCCGTCCATGTCTCCGCTTTAAAGACGTCTGCAAACGCGACATGAAGTCCTGTAACATTGATCACAAGTCGTGGGAGTCAGTTGCCAGCGTTCGCCAGAGCTGGCGGGCAGCCATAAAGGCGGGGCTAAAGTGTGGCGAGTCGAAGAGACTTAGCAGTTGGCAGGAAAAAAGACAAAAGCGCAAGGGGAGAGCCAACTGTGTAACAGCCCCGACAAACAAATTTTTCTGCAGCACCTGTGGAAGAGCCTGTCACTCTAGAATTGGCCTTTATAGCCACTCTAGGCGCTGCTCCACACACCACTGACCACCTCCAGGCGCTTACCCATTGTCTCTCGAGATAAGGAGGCCAAAGAATGAATGCTAACTATTTCATTTTTTTAAAAGAAAAAAATACTAGTTATTGGCTGCTGTCATGAATCGTAGGTCGTGACTTCTCTAAAAGAACATTTAAAGTAACTTTGAAAAACTACTATTCTTGGGACAAGTACTTAAGCTGCTACTTGCTCCAGTTAAGTGATGCAAGAATAAACAGAAAACAATAGCTGCCAGCTAGTTAATTGTGTAATTGAAGTCCAATAGTTATGGCAGTTAATGTTACATTGAATGTTCTCTATGTATAGTCTGTTTACCATCAGAGTGTACATTAAATATGTTTTCAGTGTTAGGGTATTGTGAGTGTTTGCAGTTTGCTGCAGAAAAAAAGAGAACTGCTCATTTAAACTGGCATGATAGGTTAAAGAGTTATTTACATTTATGTTGAATATGATTTTGTTTTTTGTCGCCATTTCCAATTTTCCTGATTGTATTTATTTGTCCTTTTAGGCATCCCATTCTTCATCATTCATGTTTTCCTAATTGAGTGGAAAGGAAGGGTCCTGTTTCCAGGCTCCTGCTTTCTGTAAAAATCTGTTTTGAACAATTTGGGCAATTTGGTGCACTTTTTCCCTTCCTGCTGTCTCTACTTTCCTCTGTCAAATTTTATCTGCTAAATGCTTCTGTGAAGCACCTTCAGATGTTTTACTATGTCAAAGTTATATAAATGCAAGTTGTTGTTGTCCCGTTATCCGTTCCTGTGTGGAAGTGTTACATTTTAATGCTCAATAGGGGTTTGAGCATGGAGAAGTAATAGTACTTAGCAGAACTCTATGCCAGATTATCCTCTTTTTCTGAAAAGAGCTCAACGATTTTAAGGTAGGCTGAATTGCTCAATGTCCATCAGATCACTTGTGATTAACAGTGGTGCTCAATATTGACCAAAACTATCTCTTCTCAACTGAAAATTTGTAAATCATTTACATCTTGCAAACAATTTAGTTACTTGCATGACTCAAAACATAAATGGTGCAGCAATGCTGAATTTGTTCTAGGTGTGGCTAACAATGGCTTGGCTACTGAGCCATGATATGTTGCCTTTTCACAATTCATTATTGGTTCCTCCAGAGTACAGTGAAATCGATTCTCATCTTCACTGCATAGCTTAACCTCTGTCATTGTAACCTGTTGTTAAAATTTTAATTTGCTCCCAATTCCCGAATTATGGAAACAGCACAGGCCAGAATTTCCCCCCTTCCCCCACAAAGAGCAGGAAGGTGGCGAGGTGGGGGAGGGGGGGTGCGTAAAATGGAGCAGGAGGCTTGGGGGCCCCTTCCCGACCTGCTCCCGTCTCCACCACCACTTCAAGCAGGGCGGCGGCATCGGTGAAAAATGGCCCGCCCGCTCCAGGCCAATCAAGGCCCTTAAGTGGCCTTTTAACGGCCACTCAAGGGCTTCAGCCTGCCACCACGAGGATCTTACCCATGGCTGGTTGGGCGGCCTAGGTCCCAGAGAAACCGCCTGACTAAAGCAGGTGGCTCTCTGACGGCCTTGTGGGGGGCCTCATGATCATGATGCTGTGCCCGATGGAGGGCCGCCCCTGATGCCCCAACCACTCCCAACACGCCTCCGTCCCCCCAATCCACCACCCTTGCCTTGTCGGGGCCCGACCAATCACCCCTGGCGAGGCACTAAAAACTAACCTTCGTTTTCCGGGCTCCCCGACATCATCTTCCCGATGGCTGGGTTGCAGTCCCAGCAGTTGCCGCCACTCCCGGTGGCGCTGCTAGGACTAAGAGCTGCCGGTCTGCTGATTGTCCGGCAGCTCCATTAGGCGGGACTTCCTGCCTCAAGCGGGTGGAAGTCCCGCCTCAGACCCATTAAAGGCCAGGGAACTGCAAAATGCAGATTGGATCCCCAGGCCAGACGGAGGCTGGTTCGCCACCGACTTTTCAATCGGTGGACAGCTCCCTTCTGCCGAGGGAAAAGTCCTGGTCAATGAATCTGAAAGTTCGATTTCTCTCTTTGCTGCGTTCAAGTAATTTAGGCAGTGCTTTTGGAATGGTAGCAAATAATGGGGGAGCTGTTCTGCGGTCTTAACCTTTCATTTGAGTCTGGCATATGCTTTAACCTTGACAGACATTATTACATATCTTTAATTTCTTTCAGCAGAGACATAGAACCTACTAGAATAAAAGCTGTGAAATAACCCAAGAAGTGTATCTGTCTCTATCCGGTGTGTGTGTATCAATGTATGCATGTGTATATATAATTATTTATATTGGTTACAGCAACTTCTAGACCAATCAACAAATGGCAGCTGCTCTGAGTTAGACTTGCCCTTGCCTGTTTAATTTCCATGATGTTTTGTGCTGCAAGATGCTGGGAGTGTGAGATGAAAATGGCACAGTGCCCTCTACAGGACATTTGGGATCTGACTGCACAAGGCAATCAACTGTGCATCTACTTAACCAATTAGATTGAAGGATCATGAAATGACCAACCCAAGGACTGAGGAGGAAGTGTAAATTAGAGTGGGTGAAATCAATGTCAAATAAGGTACCAAAAGAGAAATAGAGAAAGAAAGATTGGATTAAGAGAGCAAAAAAGAGACAAAGAAAATTAAAATTTATTTGATTTAAATAAGAACTCCAACAATTAGAGTAGGCGCTGGCAAAGTGGTATTATCACTGGACTAGTAACCCAGAGACCCAGAGTATTTCTTTGGGGACATGGGTTCGAATCCCACCACAGCAGAAGGTGGAATTTGAATTTAATTAATAAATCTGGAATTAAAAGCTAGTCTAATGATGGCCATGAAACCATTGTCGATTGTTGTAAAAACCCATCTGGTTCACTAATGTCCTTTAGGGAAGGAAATCTGCTGTCCTTACCTGGTCTGGCCTACATGTGACTCCAGACCCACAGCAATGTGGTTAACTCTTACATGCCCTCTGAAATGGCCTAGCAAGCCACTCAGTTGTATCTAACCGCTACGAAGTTAATAAAAAGGAATGAAACCGGACAGACCACCCGGCATCAACCTAGGTACCGGAAACGACAATGGCAAACCCAGCCCTGTCGACCCTGCAAAGTCCTCCTTACTAACATCTGGGGGCTTGTGCCAAAGTTGGGAGAGCTGTCCCACAGACTAGTCAAGCAACAGCCTGACATAGTCATACTCACGGAATCATACCTCACAGACGATGTCCCAGACACTGCAATCACTATCCCCGGGTATGTCCTGTCCCTCCAGCAGGACAGACCCAGCAGAGGTGGTGGCACAGTGGTATACAGTAGGGAGGGAGTAGCCCTGGGAGTCCTCAACATCGACTCCGGACCCTATGAAGTCTCATGGCATCAGGTCAAACATGGGCAAGGTAACCTCCTGCTGATTTTTAGATTAGATTTTTTAGATTTAGAGATACAGCACTGAAACAGGCCCTTCGGCCCACCGAGTCTGTGCCGACCATTAACCACCCATTTATACTAATCCTACACTAATCCCATATTCCTACCACATCCTCACCTGTCCCTATATTCCCCTACCACCTACCTATACTAGGGGCAATTTATAATGGCCAATTTACCTATCAACCCGCAACTCTTTTGGCTGTGGGAGGAAACCGGTGCACCCGGAGGAAACCCACGCAGACACAGGGAGAACTTGCAAACTCCACACAGGCAGTACCCAGAAGTGAACCCGGGTCGCTGGAGCTGTGAGGCTGCGGTGCTAACCACTGCGCCACCCTGTGATTACCACCTACCGCTCTCCCTCAGCTGATGACTCAGTACTCCACCATGTTGAACACCACTTGGAGGAAGCATTGAGGGTGGCAAGGGCACAAAATGTACTCTGGGTGGGAGACTTCAATGTCCATCACCAAGAGTGGCTCAGTAGCATCACTACTGACCGAACTGGCCAGTCCGAAAGGACATAGCTGCTAGACTGGGTCTGCGGCAGGTGGTGGGGGAACCAACACAAGGGAAAAACATACTTGACCTTGTCCTCACCAATCTGCTTGCTGCAGATGCTTCTGTCCATGACTGTATTGATAGGAGTGACCACTGCACAGTCCTTGTGGAGACGACGTCCCGCCTTCACATTGAGGATACCGTCCATCGTGTTGTGTGGCATTATCACCGTGCTAAATGGGATAGATTTCGAACAGATCTAGCAATGCAAAAATGGGCATCTATGAGGTGCTGTGGGCCATCAGCAGCTGCAGAATTGTACTCAACCACAATCTGTAACTTCATGGGCTGGCATATCCCCCACTCTACCATTACCATCAAGCCAGGAGACCAACCCTGGTTCAATGAAGAGTGCAGGAGGGCGTGCCAGGAGCAGCATCAGGCATACCTCAAAATGAGGTGTCAACCTGGTGAAGCTACAACACAGGACTATCTGCGTGCCAAACTGCGTCAGCTGCATGCGATAGACAGAGCTAAGCGATCCCATAACCAACGGATCAGATCTAAGCTCTGCAGTCCTGCCACATCCAGCCATGAATGGTGGTGGACAATTAAACAACTAACTGGAGGAGGTGGCTCCACAAATATCCCCATCCTCAATGATGGGGGAGCCCAGCACATCAGTGCAAAAGATAAGGCTGAAGCATTTGCACCAATCTTCAGCCAGAAGTGCCGAGTTGATGATCCATCTCGGCCTCCTCCTGAAGTCCCCAGCATCACAGATGCCAGACTTCAGCCAATTCGATTCACTCCGCGTGATATCAAGAAACGACTGAAGGCACTGGATACTGCAAAAGCTATGGGCCCTGACAATATTCCGGCAATAGTACTGAAGACCTGTGCTCCAGAACTTGCCGCTCCCCTAGCCAAGCTGTTCCAGTACAGCTACAACACTGGCATCTACCCTGCAATGTGGAAAATTGCCCAAGTATGTCCTGTACACAAAAAGCAGGACAAATCCAACCTGGCCAATTACCGCCCCATCAGCCTACTCTCGGTCATCAGTAAAGTGATGGAAGGTATCATCAACAGTGCCATCAAGCAGCACTTGCTTGGCAATAACCTGCTCAGTGACGCTCAGTTTGGGTTCCACCAGGGCCACTCAGCTCCTGACCTCATTACAGCCTTGGTTCAAACATGGACAAAAGAGCTGAACTCCAGAGGTGAGGTGAGAGTGACTGCCCTTGACATCAAGGCAGCATTTGACTGAGTATGGCATCAAGGAGCCCTAGCAAAACTGAGGTCAATGGGAATCAGGGGGAAAACCCTCCGCTGGCTGGAGTCATACCTAGTGCAAAGGAAGATGGTTGTGGTTGTTGGAGGTCAATCATCTGAGCTCCAGGACATCACTGCAGGAGTTCCTCAGGGTAGTGTCCTAGGCCCAACCATCTTCAGCTGCTTCATCAATGACCTTCCTTCAATCATAAGGTCAGAAGTGGGGATGTTCGCTGATGATTGCACAATGTTCAGCACCATTCGTGACTCCTCAGATACTGAAGCAGTCCATGTAGAAATGCAGCATGACCTGGACAATATCCAGGCTTGGGCTGATAAGTGGCAAGTAACATTCGCACCACACAAGTGCCAGGCAATGACCATCTCTAACAAGAGAGAATCTAACCATCTCCCCTTGACATTCAACGGCATTACCATCGCTGAATTCCCCACTATCAATATCCTAGGAGCTACCATTGACCAGAAACTGAACTGGAGTAGCCATATAAATACTGTGGCTACAAGAGCAGGTCAGAGGCTAGGAATCCTGAGGCGAGTAACTCACGTCCTGACTCCCCAAAGCCTGTCCACCATCTACAAGGCACAAGTCAGGAGTGTAATGGAATATTCTCCACTTGCTTGGATGGGTGCAGCTCCAACAACACTCAAGAATCTCGACACCATCCAGGACGAAGCAGCCCGCTTGATTGGCACCCCATCTACAAACATTCACTCTCTCCACCGCCGACGCACAGTGGCAGCAGTGTGTACCATCTACAAGATGCACTGCAGCAATGCACCAAGGCTCCTTAGACAGCACCTTCCAAACCCACGACCTCTACCAACTAGAAGGACAAGGGCAGCAAATACATGGGAACACCGCCACCTGCAAGTTCCCCTCCAAGTCACACACCATCTTGACTTGGAACTATATCGCCGTTCCTTCACTGTCGCTTGGTCAAAATCCTGGAACTCCCTTCCTAACAGCACTGTGGGTATACCTACCCCAAATGGACTGCAGTGGTTCAAGAAGGCAGCTCACCACCACCTTCTCAAGGGCAATTAGGGATGGGCAATAAATGCTGGCCTGGCCAGTGTCGCCCATATCCCATGAATGAATAAAAAAAAACAATTATGCCTTAAGAAATGAGACTCCATGTTTTTGATAGTTAATTTTCAGTGCCAATGAAGTTAACTGGCAGTAATTAACACTTAGTATTTCATTCAAAGGGTACTTAGACTTGAAATGATAACTTTCTATGGCAAGTTTACTTCATATCTACCATGCAAGTCCAGGCACTTCACGTGGCCTCTCCTGTTCCTGTGTCAGACAGAATTTCAGTAACTCATAAATTCCCAAAAGCAGTTGAATGAGGAGCCACAGAGTGAAACACTGGGCAGAAATTTGTTCTGTCCATGGAGGCAGGCATGGAGGCAGAGGTGGCAAACAAAATGGCAGGGGTCACCGTTCCCAGCAATGTCCAGACCCCCTACCGTTTTGCCCGACGCCGAGAAGACCAGGCTGCCCACTTAAGGGCCTCTTCCCGTCTCCACCTCAATTTTGTAGAAGGCGAAGGGGACCCCAAATGGGAAGACCCCATCAGGTAAAGCCTGGTGGCTCCTTGTGGGGTCAAGGGGTTCTCTCCTTTGGGGTCAACCCATGGACCGCAAAGGGCCTCCCCGGTAACGATCGCTGCCCTCATCTCCCACCCTCACTCTGCAACCCACCCTGCAACCCCCCCCCCCCCCCCCCCAACTTTTCTGTTGCTGGAGTCTGCCTGAATAGCCCTGGTGACACCAACCCCACTCACTTGTTCTGGGGTCTTCTCCCTCCTCAGTACTGCAGGACCTCCTGTAGTACTGGCAGTGGTCACTGCCCCTAGTAGCACTGCCGGTATGCAGAGCTGTCGCCTTTCAAATTGCCAACAGCTCTTGGAGGCGTGAGCCTGTCCCTTAACATCCCTGACGGCGGCAGTTAATTGCCTGCCTGCTGCCAAATGGCTTCAGGGGTCTGACGGAGGGCCGATGGGTGGGGTGTCTCCCCCACCTTCCGGCCCGCTACTTGGACCCCCAACACCAGAATAAAATGCTGCCCACAGTTATTGCGAAGCTAATGGCAGAGCAGTGCATCACTAACAGGATTTTTTAATTTCCATGTTTTAATTGTGCATCTCCATTTGCCTGAAGTTGCTGTGACGTTTGTGCACAAATAACAACAAATACTATTAACTTCACCACTATTTTGATAGAAAATTTTGGGCTGTTATTAATCTTGTTGACTACATCAGGTATAAATGTTACATGTTTTTCTGTTGAGTAACATGTGACATAGCTATTTGGCTCAGTGAAAATGTGATATCACTTTGTTTGGACTGCATGAAATCGTCATCTAAAGCAGTGTGTGATTGCATCAGTTATTTCACTATGCTTTACTGATGGATAGGAATAAAGTTGGACTTTTTTTTTTACTAAGAGCAAACTATTTCAGTCTCGATCAGATGACCATTCAAATATACTTCAAGCATTCATACAAAGATTTCACTGTCTTGTCCATGTAGTAAAGTCTCATCAAGCTGAAGCAACATGGAGTTTTTTTAATAAATAATTATTACAGTATTTCTGTAGATGTGAGAAATATATAACTGCATGCACAACATGGAAACATACTGATATTTCTGTGAAAGTGAAATAATTGCCAAAACCTTAATTGCTATTTGTGCAGTTTTAAACTATTTCCATTATTGTGCTTATCTTTTTATGTTAATAACTGACAACTTGCACATGAATACATTTCTAACTGTAATGTTACAATTTCCATACTCCATGTGAAGATAATGTTACCACAGTAGTATTGATGCTAGCTGAATTCTGTAATGACATCTTTAAAAGTCTCCAATATCAAAACTTTAACATGTAATACTCTGTTTGCAGGAGAAACATAAACAAGAACTGGAAGACCTGCAAAGAGCTGGTCACGATGCTCTGAGCATTATCATTGAAGAATTTAAGGTTAGTACCCTAAATGGAGGAACAGGCTCAAGGGGCTAAATGGCCTCCTCCTGTTCCTATGTCAGACAGAATTTCAGTAAAGCAGAATTTCCCAAAAGTTGAAAACAAAAGTGAATAATCTATTGATTTATAATAAAATTATAGGAAGCTCAACTCTTAGCCAAATACTAAGAGTACAATCCATTCGAAAGTTAAATAGGAAGAATCAATTGCCCTTTGTAAAAATGGTAGCTGAAGAAAAAACAGTTTTTGTTGACTGTCCCAGTAAAGTCTGCCTTTTACTATGATTTTGGGTATTGGTGTATCATAAAGAGATGTTTCAGCTACAAGAAACAATGCTTTTTGGCTGATCACATCCTAAAGTTCCAAAACACTTCTCAGCGAAAGCAAGCAACAGGTTGTAATCTTTTAATCCTCTTAAAATTGAATTTTCTAACTTAATGTTGCTTTCTAATACAACTGATAATCAAAAATATAAAATTAATAAATCCTTATGCAGTTATAGTCCTGGACTAAATTCACACTCTATCTGGAAGGAAAATGCATTTCTGTATGAGAAGATGTAAACATAATGAATGAATTCTTTGATCTTTGAATCAAAAATACCATCTATTTTAATTATAAATGCAAAGATCAATATAAAAATTGTGACACAGCCTTTTCTTGCTTCTCCCCCTTCCCATAACCCAAGACTTTTTGCTTTCATAGCTGCTCCATCTAGTGGTCTTGTCTGAGTTTTTTTGATTGTCCATTTCAAGACCTGGACCACTGGCCAATTATTGGTTGTGAATGTTGCCACTCAGCAGAATCTATTTTTTTACTATTTCAGGTAAGCATTTTTTGGCAAACTGATCCACATTTGTGAAAGGTCACTCTCGTTGTTATTGTATGTTTCGTACTAAACATAGTATCAACAATTCTTTATGTGCCAGTGTATAAATCTTAGAGTAAAGGATTGGCAGCATTATACTGTGTTTGAAGAAGAGGCTTGCCTTTTAAGACTCCCAGCATATTGATACTAAAATGCACCTTCAGTTTTGTTTCAGACTTTCTATGCTTGGCGAGCAGCCACTTGAAATTAAGTTATTAACAGAGGGTGACTTAGGAGTTCCCAATACAGATAGAGTCATTATGGCACAGACGGAGGTCATTTGGCCCGTGTAGTCCACGCCAGCTCTCTAGAGGAATCCATTCAGTCTCATTCCTCCGCTCTATCCCCGTAGCCCTGCAAGTTTATTCCCCTCAAGTGCCCATCCAATTTCCTTTTGAAATCATTCATCATCTCCGCTTCCACCATCTTCATAGGCAGCGAGTTCCAGGTCATTACCACTCGCTGTACAAAAAAAGTTCTTCCTCACATCCCCCCACATCTTTTGCCCAAAATATTAAATCTGTGCCCCCTAGTCCATCTAGCATCAGCTAATGGGAACACTTTTTCTTTGTCTACCTTATCCAAACCTGTCATAATCTTGTATACCTCTATCAAATCTCCCCTCAATCTCCTTTGCTCCAAGGAGAACAAACTCAGCTTCTCCAACCTAACCTTGGAGCTAAAATCCCTCATCCTTGGAACCATTCCGGTAAATCTCCTCTGGACCCTCTGAAAGACCCTCACATCCTTCCTAAAGAGTGATGACCAGAACTGGGCACAATACTTTTCGAGGAGGTGACTAGATGTGTAGATGAGGGTAAAGCAGTTTATGTAGTCTACATGGACATCAGTAAGGCTTTTGAAAAGGTCCCACATGGGAGATTGGTTAAGAAGGTAAGAGCCCATGGGATCCACGGCAATTTGGGAAATTAGATCCAAAATTGGCTTAGTGGCAGGAGGCATAGGGTGATGGTCGAGGGTTGTTTCTGCGATTGGAAGCCTGTGACCAGTGTACAGCAGGGATCGGTGCTGGGACCCTTACATTAATGATTTAGACGTGAATATAGGAGGTATGATCAGTAAGTTCGCAGATGACACGAAAATTGGTGGTGTCGTAGATAGTAAGGAGGAAAGCCTTAGATTACAGGACGATATAGATGGGCTGGTAAGATGGGCGGAGCAGTGGCAAATGGAATTTAATCCTGAGAAGTGTGAGGTGATGCATTTTGGGAGGACTAACAAGACAAGGGAATATACAATGGGTGGTGGGACCTTAGGAAGTACAGAGGGTCAGAGGGACCTTGGTGTACTTGTCCATAGATCACTGAAGGCAGCAGCACAGGTAGATAAGGTGGTTAGGAAGGCATATGGGATACTTGCCTTTATTAGACGAGGCATAGAATATAAGAGCAGGGAGGTTATGATGGAGCTGTATAAAACGCTAGTTCAGCCACAGCTGGAGTACTGTGTACCGTTCTGGTTACCACACTATAGGAAGGATGTAATTGCACTGGAGAGGGTGCAGAAGAGATTCACCAGGATGGTGCCTGGGCTGGAGCATTTCAGCTATGAAGAGAGACTGGGTAGGTTGTTTTCTTTTAGAACAGAGAAGGCTGAGGGGTGACCTGATTGAGTTATACAAAATTATGAGGGGCATAGATAGGGTAGATAGGAAGAAACCTTTTCCCTTAGTGGAGGTGTCAATAACCAGGGGGCATAGATTTAAGGTAAGGGGCAGGAGGTTTAGAGGGGATTTGAGGGAAATATTTTTCCCCCAGAGGATGGTTGGAATCTGGAACACACTGAAGGGGTGGTAGAGGTAGGGCTCTTCACAACATTTAAGAAGTATTTTGATGAGCACTTGAAACGCCATAGCATACAAGGCTATGGGCCAAGTGCTGGACAGTGGGATTAGAATAGATAGGTGCTTGATGGCTGGCACGGACACAATGGGCTGAAGGGCCTGTTTCTGTGCTGTATTACTCTATGACTCTATGACTCTAGTTGTGACCTAACCAGAGCTTTATAAGGTTCAGAACTTCCCTGCTTTTGAATTCAATACCTCTATTTATTAATCCCAGGATCCCATATGTTTTGCTAACTACTCGCAATATATCCTGCCACCCTCAAAGATCTGTGCACCTGGACCCCAAAATCCCTCTGTACACTCTTTAGAACTGTGTCATTAACTTTATATTGCCTCTTCCTTTTGCAAAAATGCATCACCTCACACTTCTCTGTATTAAATTCCATCTGCTAGTTGTCTGCCCATTCTGCTAGTCCAGGTCCTGTTGCAATCGATTTGTATCATCCTCACTGTGTGCCACACCTCCAGGTTTGCTATCATCGGCAAATTTTGAAATATTACTCTGTATTCCAATATCCAAGTCATTTATAAATATAAACAAAAAGCAGTGGTCTTAGCACTGAACCTTGTCCACCATCCTCCAGTCTGGAAAAAACAAAAAATTACCATGACTTGCTATTTTCTGTCCTTCAGCCAATTTTTTTTAATCCAAGCTGACACTGACCCTCCTATTTCAAGAACCTGAATTTTGTTAACCAGCCTTTTATGTGGTACTTTCTTAAAATCTATTGAGACAGCATCCATTGCTTTCCCTTCATCAACCTTCTCTGTTACTTCATCAAAAATTCAATCAGTTTAGTCAAACATGATCTGACTTTTACAAATCCAGGCTGGCTCTCTTTTTTAATTAACTCAAACCTCTTCAAGTGCCTGTTGGTTTTTTCCCCCCGATTATTGTTTCTAAAACCTTACCCATCACTGATGTTAAACTGTAGTTACTTGGAATGTCCTTACAGCCTTTCTTCAATAAGCGTGTCACATTTGCCACATCCAATCCTCTGACACCTTCCCTGTATCCAGGGAAGATTGGAAGATTATGGCGAGCCCGTCTGCTATCTCCACTCCCACTTCCTTCAGCAATCTGGGTGCAAGCCATCTGGACCAGGCGAACTATCCACGCTATGCATAGCCAGCCTTTCCAGCATGTCCTGTTTATCAATTTGCACCCCATCCATTGCCTCTACCATCTCCATTTCTATTGATACTTTGTCAGCATCCTCTTAGGAAACACTGATACAAAGGGCACATTAAGTATTCTAGCCTTGCCCTGCACCTCTAAGCGTATATCAGCTTCCTTGTCCTTAATAGGCCCCACCCCACCTTTTACTGTTTATATGCTGGTAGAAGATTTTTGGGTTCCCTTTTATGTTAACTGCCATTCTATTCTCATATTCTCTCTTTGCCAGTCTTATTTTACTCTTCACTTCCCCTCTCAACTTTGGCTTGGTTCTCGCTTGAAGAATTAACCGGACATGCATTATACACACTCTTTTATTTTAGTTTCATCATATTCTCTAGCTCCCTTCCAAGGAGCCCTGGCTTTGGTTCCCCGACCTTTCGCCCTTGTTGGAATGTACCGAGCCTGGACCTGAAATATCATCGCCTTAAAGATGCCCCACTGCCCTGTTACAGTTTTTCCTGTCAGTCTTTGGTTTCATTTTACCCTGGCTGGATCCCCTCTCATCCCCTCTTCCAATTTAGAAGTTCTACTTTAGATTGTTCCTTGCTGTTCTCCATTGTCAATCTAAATGTGATCACTCTTCTCCAAGTATTCCCTCACAGACACTTCATCCACTTGGCCTACCTCATTTCCCAAAATCAGATCCAGCAATATCTTCTTCCTAGTTGGACCGAGAACATACTGATCAAAGAAGTTCTCCTCAACACATTTCAGAAATTCCTCCCCTCCTTACGCTTTAGTCTAATGTTATCCCAATCAATATTTGGGTAATTAAAGTCCCCCAATATCAGCACTCTATAGTTCTTGCACATCTCTCTGATTTTCCTCCAGATTTGCTTCTCACTCACTCACGCACACTCGTGTTCACGTACTCGCGCGCTGTCTCTCTCGCGCTCGCTCTCTCGCGCTGTCTCTCTTGCGCGCTCTCTCTCTCTCTCGCGCTCTCTCTCTCTCTCGCGCTCTCTCTCTCTCGCGCTCTCTCTCTCTCTCGTGCTCTCTCTCTCTCTCGCGCTCTCTCTCTCTCTTGCGCTCTCTCTCTCTCTCGCGCACTCTCTCTTGCTCTGTTGCTCGCGCTCTCTCGCTCTGTCGCTCACGCTCTCTTTGGAGGCCTATAACATACCTGCAGCAGCGTGATCATCCCTTCTTTGCTTCTCAACTTTAACCAAATGAATTCAGTCCTTGCCTGCTCAAGGACATCCTCTTTTTCCAACACTACAATGTGTTCCCTAATCCGTGCTGCCTCCAGACCTTTTTTTCCTTCCCTATCTTTTCTGAACAATTTGTATCCCTGAATATTAAGTGCCCAGACCTCACTATAAGGTAATGTGATGAAAATCACGCCTGCCAAATGGAAACATGTTAATTTCGTCATGTGGAGCACTACTTGAACCTTTTATACTGGACATTGAACATAAGTTGTTTAAAAGGACCGCAGAGTTGAACAGCTAAAAACGTGGTTGCACATTTGCATTCTGAGAGAGAGTTGAATAGAGAGACAATGGGAATGCTCCCTGATTCAATTAGCGAGATGGGTTTTGTCAATAGTAGTGATCAAAAGACATTGAGCGCCATTGACTTTGTAAGAGACAAAACTCCAACCCCCCCCACCGAGTGTCTGGGAGACTCTGAAGTCCAGCAATCCTCTAAGAAGTTGCGATTTCAAACAAAGCAATGGTCACATGACTTACCTGCTGGCTAAACTGGGGACTGTTTGAATTGCGCCACACAGAAATGGGTCAGCCTGCAATTTGAAGACAAAAGAGAAGGAAGGTCTCTCCCTGTCTCTCTCTCTCTCCAGCAAAGTTCCAGGGACCCACGGTAGCAGCTTCAGCCTCAAGACAGAGCACCACTTCAGATTTCTGGTACCAGAGAAGCAAGTTGGAAATTGTGCACTGGGCCCCCGTGAGATCTCCAAGACTTCAACTTTTATCAAGGAGATTTCCACACAGAAAGGTGGATAAATCCCCAGGGCCTGACCTGGTGTATCCTAGGATGCTATGGGAAGCAAGGGAGGAGATTGCTGGGGCCCTGGCAGAGATTTTTGTATCATCGTTAGCCATGGGTGAGGTACCGGAAGACTGTAGGATAGCTAATGTGCCTTTATTTAAGAAGGGCAGCAAGGATAAACCAGGGAACTACAGGCTGGTGAGCCTTACATCAGTGGTGGGAAAGTTATTGGAAGGGATTCTGAGAGACAGGATTTATATGCATCTGGAAAGGCATGGTCTGATTAGGGATAGTCAGCATGGCTTTGTGCGAGGGAAATCATGTCTCACGAATTTGATTGAGTTTTTCGATGAGGTGACCAAGAGGATTGACGAGGGCAGGGCAATAGACGTTGTCTACATGGACTTTAGCAAGGCCTTTGACAAGATCCCGCATGGTAAGCTGGTCCAGAAGGTTCGAACACATGGGATCCAGGGTGAGCTAGCAGGTTGGATACAAAATTGGCTTGGTGATAGTAGGCAGAGGGTGGTAGTGGAGGGTTGTTTTTCAGATTGGAGGCTGGTGACCAGTGGTGTGCCGCAGGAATCAGTGCTGGGCCCTCTGTTGTTTATCATATATATTAATGACTTGGATGTGAATGTAAAGGGCATGATTAGTAAGTTTGCAGATGACACAAAATTGGTGGTATAGTGACAGTGAAGAAGGTTGTCTAAGGTTACAACAGGATATAGATCAACTGGGAAAGTGGGCAAGAGAGTGGCAAATGGAATTTAATGCAGACAAGTGTGAAGTGATGCATTTTGAGAAGTTAAGTCAGGGCAGGACATATACAGTGAATGGCAGGGCCCTGGGGAGTGTTGTTGAGCAGAGAAACCTTGGGGTGCAAGTACATAGTTCCCTGAAAGTGGCAAAACAGGTAGACAGGGTGGTGAAGAAGGCATATGGCATGCTTGCCTTCATCGGCTGAGGCATTGAGTACAAGAGTTGGGACGTCATGTTACAGTTGTACATAACGTTGGTTAGGCCACATTTGGAGTGCTGTGTGCAGTTCTGGTCGCTGCACTACAGGAAAGATGTGATTAAGCTAGAGAGGGTGCAGAAAAGATTCACAAGGATGTTGCCTGGTTTGGAGGGCTTGAGTTATAAAGAAAGATTGGATAGACTGGGTCTGTTTTCTCTGGAGCGAAGGAGGCTGAGAGGGGACATGATCGAGGTATATAAAATTATGAGAGGCATAGATAGGGTAAATAGCCAGAGTCAGTTTCCCATGGTAGGGGTGACTAAAACTAGAGGGCATAGATTTAAGGTGAGAGGGAGGAGGTTTAAAGGGGATCAAAGGGGTAAATTTTTCACACAAAGAATAGTGGGTATCTGGAATGAGCTGCCTGAGGAGGTGGTGGAGGCAGGAGCAGTAGCGACATTTAAGAGGCATCTGGACAGGTACTTGAATGAGCAAGACATAGAGGGATATGGAATTGATGCAGGCAGGTGGGATTAGTATAGATAGGCATTATGGTCGGCGTGGACGCGGTGGCCCACAGGGCCTGTTTCTATGCTGTACGACTCTATGACTGTATAACTGAATTCCCTTTATTACAAATTCTACTTCAACCGCCTCCCCCCCTTAATTCTTTCCACCCCTCTGTATCAATTTGTGTGTGTGTTTATCTCGTATGCATGCTAGCGTGGTTGCATCGCATATTTTAGTAACTTTAACCGAGTTAGAGTGATAAGGCTAACAAACTTGCATCTTTCTTGTTTAACCCTAAGAAAACCTGTCTGATTGGTTCATTTGCAATGACAATTAGAGTGCAGTGAGCAAAGGGCTCACTGAGGGGGTAAGCTAAAATCACTGTGTTTTAAAAGATAAACCCTGTTATGGCCAAACCAGGAAGGGGCAAGAGGGAAGTCTGAGACCCTTTCCTCACCCAGTCGTAACAGTAAGGATAAGGTAAGTATTGTTACTTAGTTGATCAATGCAACATTTGTTACCTGATGCATTTGGCAGATATGGTTAATTAGTGGTTCAGATATTTTTATGACATTGTACAGGAATACTGCCTGGTGTAATCTGATAAGCCGCAATCAGCAAATCAGCTTTTGGCCATTTGTTGGCGTAAATATCTGGAATGAGATGTAAAAATAGTTCATTAATTAGGTATTAAAATTCTGTTTCAAATGCCTTGTGATTTAAAACAAACTTTATGTATGTTATAGGCAAATAACCTAGTTAATTACATGCTGTTGTAAACCATGCATATTTGAAAGTTTCCATTCTGGGTAGAACATTTTTAAAAGGATACTGTCATCCTTTCAGGAAGATTTATGGGCCAGCTCAGTTCCTGGAGCAGGCTACTTCAAAAGCTGTCTTCCCACAGTCGCTGGGATTTTCCTTTGGCATATATGTTTTATATGAATTGATTTTCCTTTTCTTTGGTGTAGATATGATCTGTGACTCTCTGACACTATAATTGATAACATTGCACAACTATTTATGCCATTCTGTACTTTTTGTTTAGAAATCTAATCAATTTCATATCTCCATTTTACAAGGATAATTATTGTCAGATGTTAATGATTCACTTTGGCAATATTCCAAAGATCTGGCTTTGCTGTTATTTTCATGGAGGTATGAAATGTTGCAAATATAAATGGAATGGAAAGAACCTATTGGAGATTGGGTGCATTGAATTGAGTTAAGAACATGAGAACAGGAGTAGGCCATTCAGCATCTACGACCTACTCTGGCATTCAATTAAACCATGGATGATCTGTACCTCAGCTCTGTTTATCCTACATTAACTCCATATCACTGGATAGTCTTGCCTAATAAAAAATCTATCAGTTTTAATCTTGGAAGCTCCAAATGGGGGGAGAGGTTTTCAGATTTCTGCTACTCTTTGTGTGAAAAAAGTGCTTCCTGATTTCTCACCTAAAATGTCCTCGCTCTAGTTTTAAGATTATATCCCCTCATTTTTGATAGTCCCCACCAGAGAAAATTGTTTTACTGTATCTATCCTATCAAATCCTTTTAACATTATAAACATCTTAATCAGATCACCCCTCAATTTTTTAACTTAAGGGAATGCAACCCAAGTTTTTGCAACCTGCCCTCAATTTAGCTCTCTAAACCCTGGTATCATTCTGTTGAATCTGCTCTACCTGAGGTGTAATGTTTAAAAATGAATGTAGTACTCTAGATGGGCTCTTGCAACTGAAGCATCAGTTCCTCCACTTTGTACTCCAGCCCCCTTGAGAAAAAGGTCAACATTCCATGAGCCTATTTGATTGCTTTTTAAATCTGTCTACTAGCTTTAAATGATTAAGTCACGAGGGCTAGATGAGATGCATCCAAGGATACTGCAGGAAGTAAGGGTGGAAATTGCAGAGGCACGGGCCATAATCTTCCAATCCTCTTTAGATACAGGGGTGGTGCCAGAGCACTGCAAAATTGCAAATGTTACACTTTGTTCAAAAAAAGACTATAAGGATAAGCCCAGCATCTACAATTTAACCTCGGTACTGGTAAATCTTTTAGAAACGATAATTCGGGACAAAATTAACAGTCGCTTGGAGAAATGTGGATTAATTAAGGAAGGCCAGCACGATTTGTTAAGGGCAAATCATGTTTAACTAACTAGCTTGAGATTTTTGTTGGGGTAACAGAACGGGTTGAAGAGGGTCATGCGGTCGATGTGGTGTACATGGACTTCCAAAAGGAAATAAAGTGCGACATAACATTCTTGTGAGCAAAGTTGAAGTTCGTTGAATAAAGGGGACAGTAGAAGCATGGATACGAAGTTGGCTGACTGATAGAAACAGAGAGTAGTGGTGAACATTTCTTTTTCAGACTGGAGGAAGATATATAGTGGGGTTCCCCAGGGGTCAGTGTTAGAATATGAGGAAGAACTTTTTTACGGAGCGGGTGGTAATGACCTGGAACTCGCTGCCCCCAAGGATGGTGGAAGCAGAGACAATCAATGACTTCAAGAGGACGTTGGATGGCCAATTGAGGGAAATAGATTTGCAGGGCTATGGGGATCGAGCGGGGGAGTGGGACTGACGGGCTTGCTGCGTGGAGAGCCAGAATGGAGTCGATGGGCCGAATGGCCTCCTGCTGTGCCATGAATGGCACTATGACCACTGCTTTTCTTGATCTATATTAATGACCAGGGCACAATTTCAAAATTTGTGGATGACACAAAACTTGGAAGTATTGTGAACTGTGAGGAGGATAGTGACAAGTTTCAAGAGGACTTAGACAGGCTGATGGAACGGGCGGACAAGTAGCAAATGAAATTTAATGCAGAGAAGTGTGAAGTGATTCATTTTGGTAGGAAGAATGAGGAGAGGCAACATAAAATAAAGAGTACCATTCTAAAGGGGTGCAGGAGCAGAGGGACCTGGAGGTATATGTGCATAAATCATTGAATGTTGCAGGGCAGGTTGAGAAAGCAGTTAAAGCATACAGGATCCTGGGCTTTATAAATAGTGGCATAGAGTACAAAAGCAAGGAAGTTATGCTGAACCTGTATAAAACCCTGGTTTGGTCTCAACTGGAGTATTGTATCCAATTCTGGGCTGGGCACCAGACTTTTTAGGAAGGATGAAAAGGAATAAGAGAGGGTGCAGAAAAGATTCACGAGAATGGTTCCAGGGACGGGGAACTTCAGTTCTGTGGATAAATTGCAGAAGCTGGGACTGTTCTCTTTGATAAACAAAATTTGACACAAAGCCACATCAGGACAGTTGACCAAAAGCTTGGACAAAGAGGTAAGTTTTAAGGAATGTCTTCAAGGAGGAGAGAGTGTTGGAGAGTTTTAGGGAGAAAATTCCAGATCTTAGAGCCTAAGTTGCTGATGGCACGCCCGTCAACATTGGAACGATTAAAGTGGAAGAGGCCTGAATCGGAAAGGCACAGATCTTGAAGGTTTATAGGGCTGGAAGAGGCTACGGAGGGAGGGAGGGACGAAGCCATGGAATGATTTGAAAACAAGAGTGAGAATTTTAGATTTGAGGTGTTGATGAACCGGGAGCCAGTGCATGCTAGCGAGCAAAGGGGCGATGGGTGAATGGGATTTTGTGAGATAGGATACAGGCAACAGAGTTTTGGATGAGCTCAAGTTTATGTAGGGTGGAAGGTAGTAGGCCGGCCAGGAAAACATTGAAATAGTCAGGTCTCGAGGTAAGACTTGAGCTGAGGCTGGGGTGCAGTAGGCAATGTTATGGAGGTGGGGGTAGGCGGTCTTGATGGTGCAGGTATGTGGTCAGTAGCTCATCTCGGTGTCAAGTTCAAGATCAAGGCGGCGAACAGTCTGGTTCAGCCTCAGACAATTGCCAGGAGGAGTGATGGAGTCGGTGATTATGGAACAGAGTTTGTGGTGAGGATCGAAGACAATGGTTTTAGCCGGAAGAAATTTCTGCTGATCCGGTATTGGATATCAGTCAAGCAATGGAACAAGTCGGAGACAGTATTGATGTCGAGAGAAGTGGTGATTAGGTAGAGCTGGGTGTTGTTAGTGTAGTTATGGAACCTGATGTGTTTACGGATGATGTCACGAGGGCCAGCATGTAGATGAGAAATAGGAGGGGGCCAGGCATAGGTCCTTGGGGGATTCCAGAGGTAATTGTCCTGTAGTAGGAAGAGAAGACATTGCAGGTGAATTCTAGCTATGACTGGATAGATAAGAATGGAACCAGGCGAGGGCTGAATGACTGAGGAAAGGTATTGGAGGAGGATGATGTGACCAACCATGTCAAAGGTGGAGATGGATGAAGAGGGATAGTTTACCATGGTCACAATCACATAGAATTTCAGTTGTGACTTTGAGGGCTGATTCAGTTCTGGGGCGGAAACCTGATTGGAGGCATTCAAAAATGGAGTTCTGGGAAAGATGGGTACAGATTTGGGAGGAAATGGAGGTTGGAGATGGGGCAGAGTGGTGATGATTTGAAATGGAGGGGGAGAGTACCTGAGTGGAGAGAACCATTAACAATATTTTCTAATATGGTGGCAAGAAAGGAATGATGGGTGACCAGCAGTTTGGTGGGTATAAGGTCAAGGGAGCAGGAGTTGCGTCTCGTAGACATGATTAGCTCGGAGAGGGCGAGCGGAGATAGGAGAGAAACTAGAGAAGATGCGAATTTAGGGATAGGATGTGGGTAACCCTGGAGTAAGATTGGCCATGTGGGCTTGGGAAAGGGAGGAAGCGGCAGAGACAGCTGAACAGATAGTTTCAGTCTTTGTGACAAAGAAGTCCATGAGCTGCTCGCATGTTATTGGAGGTGAGGATGACGGAAGTAGCGGCAAGGGGTTTAAGAAGATGGTTTGTAGCGAAGAGAAGCTGGGGGTTATCATTTAACTCCAGGGTGATCCAGAACAGTGAGCAGTTTTGGAAGAGGAGAGCAGGATCCTATAGTGCTTTGTGGTTTACCCAGATCAGGCAATTGAATGGTTAAACCAAATCTCAACTGCATTTTTCAATTTCTCACCATTTCTTAGGTCCAAAGTGGATGACCTCACAATAAACATTTAACTCCATCGATGATAATTTTGTCCACTCACATAACTTGTCTGTATCCCTTTGAAACTTCCTGTTCTGTTCTGCAATATATGCTGCCCCTTCGAATTGAATGTCATTAGCAAACTTGGATATACAACTTGCTATTCCTTTGTTTAAGTCATTAATAAATGTGAAATTTTGAGGCCCAAGAACAAATCACATGTCACATCATGCCAATCTGAGTACAACCTGTTTATCTTCACTCTCTCTATCTCCTACCTCCCAACCAAGTTGACGAATGATTAATCTGAAGCACAGTCCAGTATTTTAGCATTTCTCTTGGCAGTTTATTGACGGATGGATGGCAACAGGGTTGTAATGGAGGTGTGTGCAGATTCAGTGGGATCTGTTATCAGTGTGAGAGGGGAGGTACGTACTTTACTAGTCTTGTGTTGTCTATTAGGCTGAGGCTGTGTCACCTAAACCATCAACCGTTCTTCATATAATAAGAGCAAAATACCGCAGATGCTGGAACTCTGAAATGAGAACAGAAAGTGCCATAAATACTCAGCAGGTCTGGCAGCATCTGTATAGAGAGAAACAGAGTTAATGTTTCAGGTCTGTGACCTTTCATCAGAACATCCTGCTGAGTATTTCCAGCACTTTCTGGTCTCAACTATTCTTCATACTTTCAGTCCTAACTCACCTGATCCCAGCCTCATTGGAGTGACCAGTCCAGCTGAGGATGTGAACTAGGATTGGATTGTGCCCAGACAGCATCATGCAGTCACAGTCTGCACAAAATAACAATGAGAACTTGCATTTATATAGCTTTTTTAACATAATAAAACTTCCCAAGGGGCTTCCCAGCAACTTCATAGGACAGCTAATCAGTAGTCAAAGAGGTAGGTTTTAAAGAGGTTTTTAAAGGAGGGGAGAGAGGTAGGGAGGTTTAAGGAGGGAATTCCAGAGCTCAGGGTCCAGGCAGCTGAGGGGACAGCCGCTATTGGTGGAGTGCTTAAAATAGGAGATGAGCAAGAGGGCAGAATTGAAGGAGTGCACAGAGGGTTGTAAGGCTGGAGGAGGTTGGCGAGACCATAATGGAGGCATTTGAAATCAAGAATCTGAATTTTAAAACTGAGGTGCTGCCGGATCAGGAGGCAGTGAGGTGTCTAGACAGAGCAGATAGGGAGAAACTGTTCCCATTGGCAGAAGGGTTAAGGACCAGAGGACACCAATTTAAGGTGATTGACAAAAGAAGCAACAGCCACAAGGCTAAACTTTTTTCTGCAGTGCTTAGTTAGTATCTGGAATACACTGCTTGAGTGTGTGGTGGAGGCAGATTCAATCATGGCTTCCAAAAGGGAATTGGATAATTATTTGAAATGAAAAATTTGGAGGGTTACATGAAAAAGGCGGGGGAATGGGACTGGTGAGTTGCTCTTCCAGAGAGCTGGCATGGCACGGCACAATGGGCTGAATGGCGGCCTCCTATGCTGTAACCATTCTATGATTTTATAATTCTATGATTTTTAAAAAGAGAGCTCTCAGAGTAAGTAGAAGCCACTCATCAGACCAAGTCTGAAAATCCAAACCAAATTGAATTCAACTTTAAGTCATGAAGCAGCAATCACCACATTTGTTGTGTTAAACATACAGAGGTCCTCTTTGTTCAGATAAAAGTTCATATGAGACGATGTGTAGCCTTATAATAGATATGTAAACTTGAAATGTATATTCTGCACAAGATTTTCACTTTTTAAGAGAATTTCATTGGCTGGGTAGGGGAGAAAGCTTCTGAACAGGAATAAAGAAAATCATTCAGAAATTTATGTTGGGTTGCAAATCAAACTTGTATCTGCATAATTACTGCCTTGTGACGTCAATAAGTTAAAAAGTTAGATTTTAAACTAAGGTATAGTTCATTTCCTGTCGTCAGTGGAGTCGTTGAACAGAAACAAAGTAGATAGGAAATTAGCATAATTGGAACTTTCCATTTGTGCTGAAGCAATTATTATCGTGCAAAGCACCAGCTGGGATGGTTGGAATTTGGTGAAACTTTGTTGCTGCAATCTGTAATATGCAGTTTATGTTCAGACTGTTTTGAGTGGCCAGTTTAAGGGGTGTGTCTGTTGGTTTAGGACATACCCCCTTTGTTCTGCTGAGAGAATATGAGCAGCTAGGGGCTAAATTAAAAGGCAGAACCAAAAAGGTAATAATCCCTGGATTACTACCTGAGCCACGAACAAATTGGCACAGGGTCAATAGGATTAAAGAGGTAAATGCGTGGCTCAAAGATTGGTGTGGGAAAAATGGGTTCGAATTTGTGGGACATTGGCACCAGTACTGGGGAAGGAGGGAGCTGTTCCGATGGGACGGGCTCCACCTAAATCATACTGGGACCAGAGTCCAGCTGAATCGCAAGACTAGGGCTTTAAACTAAATAGTTGCGGGGAGGGTTCAGTTACATGGAAAATTAGGAAGTCAAAGTTAAAGGAGAAGGTAGGAGTGCAGGTTAGTGATGAAGCTGATTGTTACCAGAAAATAAAAGGAAGGGACAGAACGTGTGAATGTCATATTGCACCAAGAAATCGTATAAGAGTAGGGAAATTTGATAATAGAACAAACTTAAAGGTCTTGTATCTGAATGCATGAAGCCTTCGGAATAAATGAGTTAACAGCGCAAATAGAGACGAAAGGGTATGATTTAGTGGCGCTTACAGAGACGTGGTTGCAGGGTAACCAGGTTTGGGAATTGAATATCCAAGGGTACTCAGTATTTCGGAAGAATCAACAGGAAGGAAAAGGAGGTGATGTAGCTTTGTTAGTAAAGGAAGAGATCAGTGCTGTAGTGAGAAATGATATAGGCACTGGAGATCAAGATGTAGAAATAAGAAATAGCAAGGGAAAGAAGTCCCTGGTGGGAGTAATCTATAGGTCCCCAAACAGTAGTTCTACAGTGGGGCACAATATAAACCAGGAAATACTGGGGGCTTGTAAGAAAGATACGGCAATAATCATGGGTGATTTTAATATGCATATAGACTGGATTGATCAAATTGGCAAGGGGAGCCTCAAGGGAGTGTTCATTGAATGTATTAGAGATTGTTTTTTGGAGCAATATGTTTCAGAACCAACCAGGGAGCAGGCTATTCTAGATTTGGTATTGTGTAATGAGGTGGGATTGATTAATGATCTCATAGTTAAGGATCCTCTCGGGAAGAGTGATCATAGCATGCTAGAATTTCAAATTCAGTTTGAGGGCGAGAAACTGGAGTCCCACAGTAGTGTTCTGGAGTTAAACAAAGGTAATTACATAGGCAGAAGGACAGAATTGGCCCTGGTGGACTGGGCAGGAAGACTAAAAGGTAGGACAGTTGATGAGCAGTGGCAGATGTTTAAGGAGATATTCAATTCCTCCCAACTAAAATATATTCCAGAGAGGAGGAAAGATTCCAAGAGGGGGAAAAAACATGCATGGCTAAACAAGGAAATTTTCTTTTTCTTTTGGGCCTCCTTATCTCGAGAGACAATGGATACGCGCCTAGAGGTGGTCAGTGGTTTGTGAAGCAGCGCCTGGAATGGCTATAAAGGCCAATTCTAGAGTGACAGGCTCTTCCACAGGTGCTGCAGAGAAATTTGTTTGTCGGGGCTGTTGCACAGTTGGCTCTCCCCTTGCGCCTCTGTCTTTTTTCCTGCCAACTATTAAGTCTCTTCGACTCGCCACATTTTAGCCCTGTCTTTATGGCTGCCCGCCAGCTCTGGCGAACGCTGGCAACTGACTCCCACGACTTGTGATCAATGTCACAGGATTTCATGTCGCGTTTGCAGACGTCTTTATAACGGAGACGTGGACGGCCGGTGGGTCTGATACCAGTGGCGAGCTCGCTGTACAATGTGTCTTTGGGGATCCTGCCATCTTCCATGCGGCTCACATGGCCAAGCCATCTCAAGCGCCGCTGACTCAGTAGTGTGTACAAGCTGGGGATGTTGGCCACTTCGAGGACTTCTGTGTTGGAGATACGGTCCTGCCACCTGATGCCAAGTATTCTCCGGAGGCAGCGAAGATGGAATGAATTGAGATGTCGCTCTTGGCTGGCATACGTTGTCCAGGCCTCGCTGCCATAGAGCAAGGTACTGAGGACACAGGCTTGATACACTCGGACTTTTGTCTTCCGTGTCAGTGCGCCATTTTACCACACTCTCTTGGCCAGTCTGGACATAGCAGTGGAAGCCTTACCCATGCGCTTGTTGATTTCTGCATCTAGAGACAGGTTACTGGTGATAGTTGAGCCTAGGTAGGTGAACTCTTGAACCACTTCCAGAGCATGGTCGCCAATATTGATGGATGGAGCATTTCTGACGTCCTGCCCCATGATGTTCGTTTTCTTGAGGCTGATGGTTAGGCCAAATTCATTGCAGGCAGCCGCAAACCTGTCGATGAGACTCTGCAGGCACTCTTCAGTGTGAGATGTTAAAGCAGCATCGTCAGCAAAGAGGAGTTCCCTGATGAGGACTTTCCGTACTTTGGACTTCGCTCTAAGACGGGCAAGGTTGAACAACCTGCCCCCTGATCTT